>NW_026294595.1:37340677-37733177 GCF_007827085.1 Peromyscus californicus insignis | reverse complement strand
ACGAAGGGAGTCCCCTCTGCATTTCCCCTTAACAAGAGCCCATTAGAATGTGAATTGTGCCGCCGCTGGTTTAATTATTCTTCAGGCAGTGCTTTTGAATTTTAACCAAATCAGATGAGGTTTAATGGATTCATTTCCTTTAGCTGTGGACCATTCTGAAAGGGGGTGTTAGTTATTATTTAGAAAGACATGGACTATCAGAAAGAATCCTGCACTGAGTACTCTCAAGCT
The DNA here is from genome assembly GCF_007827085.1 of Peromyscus californicus insignis. Taxonomy (NCBI): domain Eukaryota; kingdom Metazoa; phylum Chordata; class Mammalia; order Rodentia; family Cricetidae; genus Peromyscus; species Peromyscus californicus. The sequence continues at coordinate 37,732,946 of NW_026294595.1, read as the reverse complement.
AGTCCAGCACTCATTCCGACATGTAAGTTCACTCAATGCGTTAAAAGAGAAAGGAGGCGGGGCTCTGACTGTGTTTGAGAGGAAGGTGCTTCTGAGAAACAGTGTCCTGTTTGATTCCAATTCAGTCATTTTTTTCATAGCCTGGCTTGGGAAAGTCCTAAATTTCAGGTTCTGGGCTCTCAGCTAATACTTTGGAAGGCATTAATTTTTATTAGGTTAGACTCTTAAACTAAATGGGAGAACCAGCACCTTCTTCTAAATATGAAGATCTTGGTATGCAAACACTCTCAGGGACAACCATACCGTTAAAATGAGGCATAAACCCTCACTTGCTAAGTGATCACTTTGTTAAAGGTATCTTATAGGTAAGCTCAAAGGAATACATTGAGAGTTCAATATTGGACCTTGTTAAAAGGTAAAGTAGCAATATAATATAGAAATAATGATCTTAACTAGGAGATACAGAATATATGTAACCTAAACCTAAAGAGAAAAAAAACATGAAGATCTGAATTATATTCCCATTAGAAGCAAACTAGAGGGATGTTGAGAAATATTAAATAGAATGACTCTGCAGTAGTAATCTAGATATGTTTGTCATATGTTCATTTAGGTGTTTTTAAATAAACTATCAATTTTGATTATCTCTTTTTTGTGTTCGACTAGTCGATGCCATTGGTTGGTTAATATGGATTAAAAGTATGATATTTGAGGCTGGGAGGTGGCTCAGTTGGTCAAGTGTCTGCTCTGCAATCATGAGGACCTGAGTTCAGATCCTGAGCACCCACATGAAGGTCAGGTGCAGTGGTGCACAGCTGTAACCCCAGCTCTGGCATGGGGTAGAACAAAAACCCTTCAGGTGAATCCCTGAAGCTCATTTACCAGGCAGCCTAGCCAAACTGATGAATCAAATTGATGAATTTCAGGTTCAGTGATAGACTTTTTCTCAAAAACTAGTGTGGAAAAAGACACCTAATTGCCAACTTCTGGCCTCTATATGTGCACATACACATATGCACCCTCACACACACACACACACATTAAAGTTTCAAAGTATATTTTCTGCAAATTAAAAAAGTCACAGCTATGATATTCTTTCATTAATTTCTGATAAATAAAAGTGGCTCCATAATCAGAATGGAAAAGTTACTTCTCATATAAAGGTTTACTGCACATCCTATTAAGACAGATGTTCTGCTCTAGAACCAGTCCTGGGGTGTCTCTGTCCTCCTGACGCTTTACCCCAGGAAAGCAGTCTATACACAGAAGACAGCAGGTTGTTATGGAAACTAAGTATAGTCCTGGGATAAACTTGGGGGTTCTCCGGGCTCGCCTCAGCATGCATTCAACCAGTACAATCAACTGCTTCAGTGCTAGTGGCCGCTAGTCACAAGGGGGAGCTCTGAGAAAAAGCATGGATGTGTTTCTGCACAGCAAACTGGGATCACTAGTCATGCAACATGTAGACTAGGTCCTTGTGGGGTAGTACAGTAAACACAGCTCCCGGTCGCAGCTCTTTGCTCCTGCTGCTGTGGAGCTGACACACTGAGGACAATCTACTTTCATTTTTTTCTACGTCTTAGGACTTCACTTTTAAGAAACATTACTTTATGTGGCAGTTATATATCTCTGACTCAAAAGAATAATTGGCTTAACTAACCAGATGATATATATATATATATATATATATATATATATATATATATATATATATATAAATTTAAAAATCTATCAAGTAAAATTAAAATTCCTTTCATTTCAGTAGATTTGATGAAGCTGTAATCAATTCACCTCTCACTAAAAGTAGACAGTTGCACATAACAATTTGACAAAAGTATCTCACTGCCAACGTGGTTTTGTTGGAAGACTGCATTACTTGTCAATGCTCTGGTTTTTTATACTTAGTATTGAACCTTCCCTTCAGAGTCTGTCCCCATAAACAGACCATGCATTTATTTCCACTGCTGAAACTTCAGAAATAATAGTACTAAGGCACCCAGCTTTTTCTACACACGAACCCTTTAGAGTCTTTTTTACACATCTAATTTTCTTCTTTCGTTAACTTAAAATTATTTTCATACAGTATATTTTGATCATATTCTTTCTTCTCCCCCAACTCTTCCACATCTTCCCCATTTCCTTCCTGACACATCATAGTCTCTCTCTCAACAACAATAAAATGAAAATTAAAACAAACAAACAAAAAACCCCAGTAAGACAAAAAAAAGGAAACAAACAAACAAACAAAACAAAACGAAAAGCACACACACACAAACCCATGACATCCATTTGGTGTTGGCCAGCTGGTTGATATACCCAGAATTACTTCACTGGAGAAAATTGATTTCTCTTCTCCCAGGAGGTATCAGTTGCAAATAGCTTCTTGGTTAGGAATGGAATACACATCTATTTTTAATTTCTTTTTTTAAAGTTATTTATTTATTTTATGTGTATTGGTGTTTTGCCTGCATGTATGTCTGTGTGAGGGTGCCAGATCCCCTGGAACTGGAGTTAGAGACAATTGTAAGCTCATGTGGGTGCTGGGACTTGAACCCAGGTCCTCTGGAAGAGCAGCCAGTGTTCTTATCCCCTAAGCCATCTCTCCAGCCCCCAGAACTTAATTTCATAGCTACAGCATTAAAAAAAAAACCATAAAGGTAGCAGGATTACAAACTCATTCATGATTAATAAGCACCCGTTAAAAACATGTTACTTTGCTGAAGGGCCATTGACTCTGTGTTGATCTAAAATTTAGTGGACACTATGACCACTAAAAATTAAAATTAAAAACATATATATCCTGTGACTGACTTGAGTATCTTTATAGATTCCTAGAATTGGAAAGTCTTGGATTTGTTTCAATTAATAGTATGAGTCCTTCCCATTCTAAATTTGTGACTCTTCTCATTGGAAGCTCCACACTTGAATGATCTCTTTAGATGACTGTTTAGTCTTAAAGTCTCTTTAGCTCTTTGAAATGGCCAAACCCAGGACAAACGACAGTCACAGAAATGACATATATAATTACCTTGACACTGTGGTTAAATCCATTTAAATAGTGACTCACAGTTGATACTGGAGGGAATCAGAAGAGTTAAGTGCCTAGCGTTCAAATATTAACTCACATGAACAATTTCAGCTTAACACCTGTATCATGTCATGTGTTGTATGACCCACAAAACATGTACTATAGCATTCATAATTTTTTTTTTTCGAGACAGGGTTTCTCTGTGTAGCTTTGCACCTTTCCTGGAACTCACTTGGTAGCCCAGGCTGGCCTCGAAGCATTCATAATTTCATAGGCATAAAAATAACAGCACACATCCTCAGAAACTAAAGGGAAGTGAAAATTTGAAAGAACATTTAAAAGTTCTGTATATTTTAGAACTGTGGACTTAGCTGTTGGTGGCTCTTTAAACCCCAATGGAATTCTGAGGATCCTGGAGGGTGATTTAGAGACTGTATAGCATTTGTAATTTTGTGTATGATCTTACAATTTAACATAACTAAATTTCAGGCTTGTTATTTCTTTATGTTGTGAAGCACAGTTAAGCCATTTGAACGTAGTTTTACAGATTCAGCTCAAAAATTCAGGCTCGAAGAAAATGCCAATATTGTGAGCATGCTTGTAAATAAATATGTGGACCGTGTTTCATTTCATAAGTCCATCTCATTATTGTTATTGCATTTCAATGTCTTTAAAGAGTCAACAAAAGTGCCCAAACATGAAGTGCTAGATGAAGAAATGAAAATCTACACATGCCTCTAATTCCTGATGATGAATTCTAATTGCAGGAGAGAATATCTCACTAACGCCACAAATGGAGCCCCGTGTATGCCAGTGACCTTCTCTACTCAGAGTTAATTAACACAAGCACTTGCTTCTTGCAGAGCACTTTGCTGTAATTTAGAACAAATTAAGGGAAAAATCATTCAAGTGCTGTTTTTCTTCACACCATGAAGTGAGCGTGATGGGCCAAATTTAATGCATTTAAAATATGATCATCCATTTCCTGTAATGGTGAATAGCAATAAATACCAATATCTCCTTTTAAAAACTGTCCCAATCTGTGTCATTTTTAATGTTTCCTATTTATTAATGGACACCAAGTTTCAAAATTAATGTCTTTTCTATTGTCCCCATTATGTCTCTTATTTACATTTGATTCATTGTATGCATTCCTAGATTTTTTAAAAATAGATATATCTTAAGTTTAATATGACAAACAGTTAAAGAATCATTTTTATTTTCTCTTGCCTCTTCCCTGCCCCTGAAATTACAACTTTATTATTGTCTCCATGGGGTTTGTGCCTTAACTGAAGTGTCTCGCCCTGAATCACACCTTATGAGGTCATGTCTTCAGTGGCTGTTTGAACTTTAACCTCTTAGTAGGTAGGACTTTATGGGAGCTGAAAACCTAAACATGGACATGATTAGCTCTCTTAATTAATTAATTAGTTAATGCTTAATTAATGAATAGCCCTCTTTCCCAGTAGGGAAACCTCCCAGGGGAGATGTGAAACAGAAGGAAAACCACAGAAAGACTCACAGGAAAGAGGGCAGAGTCAGCAGGAAGTGTCACCTTAGGTGAGCAGGGAGAAACTGCTTGGCCACTGGGCAAGCCTTGATACAGGTGGTGTTTATTCAAGTCACCCCCTCCGGGAGTACTCAAGCAAGATGCCTCTGACCCCACTCTCATTCCATTCTGGAGGGCCCCTCAAAGTAAACAACAAAACCCCTAGTCTCTGCACAATGGTCAAGAATTCATGGCGGCCCCAGCACTCGGGAGGCAGAGGCAGGCAGATCTCAGTGAGTTCGAGGCCAGCCTGGTCTACAAAGCTAGTTCCAGGACAGCCAGCGCTACACAGAGAAACCCTGTTTCGAAAAACCAAATAAATAATAAATACATAAATAGTTCATGGAAAGATGCTGTGCCTCTGACCACAGGGAGGGATCTGAGAGCTTTCCAGAAAGGAGAGTGCAACAGAAACTCCCTGGTGCTAATAGTGGATATTGCACTAAACTTCCCAAGAGAAGAGCCGGAGGGAAAAGGCATATAGAGAACGAAGAGAGCCTGTAATGGTATATTAATGGTAAATTAATATTACAGTCTAATTCTAACTTGTGTCTGCTACCTAATGGAGTTTTATAGATGGCAGCCACTGAACTTACCATGTTGTTATTACTCATACTGTGTAGGGTGCAGTAATATCTGACTCAGTTGGGACCCCAAAGAACTTTCTTTTAAATCAGTTATAAGAAGGAGGTCATGAAAATTGATAGCTAAACTCTTAGGTTGCACATGTGTTTTCTATTAGGACACACCCAGACGTACTCACTCATCTTTCGGCATTCAGGACAACACCGTTCATTTCACTGTTCTCTCTAGTTGGTCCCATCAGGTTTTGTCCACAATCACCTGTTTTTCTGTCACTAGCCAGTGAAAATGTACTGTGGATGCCTGCGGACCAGTCTGCGTGCACACTCTAGATTCCTGTAATCTCCTCCCATCTGAGATTCTCTTGCTCAATAACAGAGTGTTTACTCGCACGTTTAAATCTTCACAAAGCTATAAGTTTAGCTTTTTATAAAAAGAACACTCATAACCCTGTTTTTACGTTGCAAAATGTTTGCAATAGCTGGTAATCTGGCATAAAATAGATTTGTTAGCAAACATAACCAGCTGGTGTTAAACACAGGAAAGAATCAGTAGGTGCAGCAGCTGGGCCACACTTGGTTGTGTTGAAGCCTTGGTGATTGAATGGGGTAGTTAAGGCCTTAGCTTCTGGGGTTCTTAGTGTTTGAGGCTTTACTCTAGATTCAGAAAGGAGACTGTGCCTCTGAACTTAACTCTGAAATCCTCGCTGGTTGGGTCTGAACATAAACACGCCAGAAGACGGAGACATCTCTGAGATACCTGTCCAGACGGTAACTTGATGGAACATGTCTGAAGAAGCAAGCGTGTAAATGCTGACGAGGCAGATGCAATCTCAGAGGAAGCAAGCCACGACAGGGCATCCTCGGCAGCCCAGCGCATGGGACCAGGGCTTCTGAAGGCAAAGCTCTTTGTGGCATTTCGGATATCAGTTCTGTAAGAACATCCTCTGGCGAGACAGATGATTTATCAGGCTATCTTTCCTTCTGCCGTGAGCGTAATGACTTCATTTGTTTTGTTTTCTTGCTCACTAGAGTCACTAGTTAGAATTCGATCCTCAGGATGGGCTTGCCTGATACTGAGAAAACATGTGATCTTCCAGTATTTGATTCTTAGCATCCTAGGAAAGGGATTATCTTTGCTAAAAAATAAACCACCACCAACAACAAAAACCCTCAAAAGCTTATGGTTGCAATCTAATTTCCCATGCAGCTTAAACAGAGGTATCGATTGTGTAAAGTGGCGATTCTCAACCTTCCTAATGCTGTAACCCTTTAATACAATCCCTCATGTTGTGGTGACTTCCAACCATAAAATTATTTTGTTGCTACTGTTGTGAATTGTAATGTAAATACCTAATATGCAGGATATTTGATATGCAGACCCCAAAGCGGTCTCAACCTACAGATTGAGAACCACTAATGTGAACATTCTAGTCTTAAATGTTTTTGTGCCCCGGCCAGCAGGGTCTTCAATGGGGACCTAAAGGAAGAGCCGGCGAATGAGAGGGACAAGAGACACAAAGAATGAGAGCAAGACAGGACGTCTGACCAAGCTCCACAATTTTATTTTTCTCTCAAGGCATATATAGGTAGGCAAAGGGGGTTGAGAGCAGGAAGGGACTTAGTAATGGGGGTTGCAAGCAGGAAGGGACTTAACTGTGGGCTGTTCAGCCAGCAGGGAATATTGCTCTGAAGGTTATCTATCTACTCTTGTCTAACTGCCTAATTGCTTAACTGCAGCTCGTTCACCTGATATCTGAGAAGAGGTTCTGGTGCTATGGAGACTTAAGCAAGGCCTAGATCTAGGAAAAGAGGAGAGAAGCCCAAATATGGCGGCATGTGTGTCAAGGGTCACTTAGACTTATAGCTCCCGTCATCTTTGTGTGTGTGTGTGTGTGTGTGTGTGTGTGTGTGTGTGTGTGTCCGCGTATGTCTATGGAGGGGGAGTGCTTGTGCATGTGTGTTTATGGAGGCCCAGTTCACTCTTAGGAGAGCCTCAGTCATTTTTCTGACAGGGTCTCTCACTGTCTTGGAACTCACCATGTGATCTAGGCTGCCAGACCAAAGAGAACCAGAGATCCACCTGTCTCCATCTCCCCAGCTCTGGGATCACAAGAGTACAGTACACCATCACACCTTCCTCCTTTTTTATTTTTATTTTCATTTTTATTATTTTTGCACAGGACCTGGGAATCCAACTCAGGTCTTTGTGTTTCCAAGACAAACACAACTGAGCTATCTCCCCAGCCCTTGTCTTCGAGTTCTAATTATTCAACCAGTACAGCTGACATCATAGCGTCTTCCTCAGTCTTGTGTATGGCTGTGTTGGGGTCATGGTAGCTCTGACACATTGCTATAGAAGAAGATTGCTATAGGAACTATGGTCTCATTGGAAAGGGGACCTAGACCCCAGGCACCTGTCCCAATGCTGTGACTCCAGAACAAGCATGCTCGCTTAACTGGGCATAGCAGTCACAGCTTGATCTTATGACGTCTACCTCAGCAGCTATGGATGCTCAACCACAGTCAGCCAAGGTACTGCACTTCCTTATTCCAGAAAAGGGTCTGTTTCTATGACCATCAAGAAGCAATCCCAGAGACCCCTGGCAATCTTCAAGGTCCAGTCCATCTCTACTCTTCCTCTCTTTCCCAGAAGAACGGTGGGGCTTCCTAATGGAGGACTGGTTCTCATTCCAATGACTTTGTGGCAGTTTCAAAGATCACAAACATTGCAAACATCATCTCATAAATGAAAACTAAGACAGAACATTCTGTCTTGTGGATGATAGACATCTGACCTGTAGCAAGGTTAAATACAATGCGTGATTCCCGTCCTGAGTTCTCATGTTGCCTACAGGATGACTGACATCCAGAACACAGGGCAAAAGGGTGAAGTTGGAGGGAGTCACGGGAGACTGGGGACAGTCAAAGAGACCTTGTTATTTGACCAGGAAATCATAGAAGGGCAAACAGTCTCCTTACTCAAACACCCAGGGGGTGAGGCAGTTGCAATTATGCTTTGGAACCCCAGCTGGCATTTGGAACAGGGAGGGGGTGGCCAGGAAAGCTCTGAAATTGGGGAGTTGAATGAGGAGGCTCACGGAGGGCAGGGCAGGAGCCCAGAAGAGCCACACAGAACAACTACAAAGAAATAGAAGCAAGGCTACCCCAGTTATTTTTTCCTAACGCATCCTGCACGTGGTAAAACTTTCAGATTAGCTGGCACAGGACTGACATCTGGTTGTTTCTAGTTTGGTCTACGCTCCTAGAAACTGATCCATTCCAATGAAGGCAGGTGAGCTGCATTCCATCCAGGCCACAGATGCAAGACAATCAGCTCTGAAAGTTATGCAACTCCAGGAAACAGAGAACTTTAAGGAAGTCTTTTTGACTAGTAGTAAGTGGAAAATGGCAGCTAGAAATTGGGTTTGATTCTAATTGATTGCATTTATAACAAATATGAATGAGGAACATTTTTAGCATCAAGGTTTTTTATTTGTCCTTCCTAGCCTTGTGTGAGCTACCTTTATTCCCCTTTCCAATCTACAGACCACCCTTCCACACCATGCTATTGTTATGGGGAACCTGAGTAGAAAGGCTCCATTCGACCTGAATAAGTCAAATGGAGCCTTTGTTAGCCACCAGCGGGACTGTCCCAAGCAGATTAGCGGGAAGCATTCTTGACCCCCCAGCTGGGTCCAATTTTTAAGGGTAAAATGCAGTCATGACATATACAGAAAGGCAGCTCTGGACATCTGCAGCAAGCAGACCTTGTTTGCAGGCGTGGAGATAAAAGTTAAATGGTCAGGCAGTTAACCTTTAGCTCAGGGTCACATTGTATAGGGACTCAGGTCAGGTCCAAAGACCAGTTTGCCTTAGGAAATTAATGACTGGTCTAAGAGACCAGAGACCAGGTTTACCCAAGGCAGTTTTAGCCCTTGAAGTATCCCTTAGGAATACTTCCATGAGCTGGCATAACTATAATTCAATGGCCTACTACACTATGAGACACAGCCATGTCCCTTCGATGTCCGTGTCCTGTAGTTTCAGTTAGGTCCAGCCCAATGGAGCCTGGGAAGAATCAATGATGAGCCAGCGAAGCAAAGTTGGGGCTGTGGAGTCCCCAACTCTCTCCACACCTTCTGCATGTTCTTGCACTAGCCCCTGTGACTGTCCCTTGCCTGTACCACAGTAACAAAGCTACACAGCATTTCCAGGTCCAAGACCACCAGCTCTACATGTTTCTTCAGGCCTGGCCTGGGGAAAGTCCCCCGATGCCTGCAGGTGGAGCTGAACTCTAACTTTATACTTTTATTAGACTGTCTGCAATTACCACTCCCCGTGACCCCGCTTCTCCTAGGGAGCCCTAAGGACAAGCGTGACCCCACTTTGGATGTTGGAATGCCTACTGTTTAGAAGTCTGGATTCTCTGGGAGGGTGTTTCTTTTTCTTTTTTCTTTTTTTTTTTTTTTGTATGAAGCTTTTCCAACACAACATAAAATTCCAATTAAACACATGTTCAGCCCTACTGGACTCTAAACGCAGGCGTGGTAAATCATCCCCCAGTAAACCATTTTTGAACTGAAATAAGAGTGGTCACTGCCGAGGGAGGAAAAGGTTATTATCAACTCAAACTGTTAAATTATACTTTCATGAGCGAACACAACTGCAATCCATATTATTATTTTAAATTACACTATAAAACGCAGTCATTTATCGCCTTTCCAAAACTGAGTGATAATATATTACCAAATTATCGAGGGTGCTTTAATAAAGCTCTTGAATTTGATTCATACTGCATGATGTAGCTTATCCTTGAGAAAGAGCCACTAAAAGGTATCCTCAGTCTTCAACCTAGTGACATAAAATCTCCCTCTAATGAGCTGCCAGAAGCTTCCGCTTGGATGCTTTGTTGATATTGGTGTCAGCAGGACATTAAAGCTTCAAGCTTTTTATGTTTGATCAAATACCAACATTACACTGAAGCAGAAGAAGTCATTCAGAGCGAAGGAAGCTTCCAAAACCTCTATAGGCCTCCCTCTTCCTTCCTCCCCGCCGCCAAAGAGGTCACTTGAATCAGAGTTTGGTGACAAAGGAGTCTGTGAGTGCTGGATATAAGTAGCATTGCTGGAGAACCAAAGGAGAGACACACGCGCTGAACTGGACTTAGTCTAAAAACGCCAGTCATGTCTAAGACCGGGGAACGGAACCTGCGCTGGGGAGGAAGAGGTGACCAGGATCTTACTTCATCTTCAAAAGAGAAGGGGAGATGAGACCAAGGAGGCCGAGGGTCTGTCCCAAGCTCTCAGCTAGTGCGTGGGGATGCTGGAGTCCTTGTCAAGCTCATCACACATTGAAGGCCTTTCCTGAAGGAAATCCCTCAGCAACGAAAAATAAGAAGCCTCCAATCTTAGAGGAAAATCATTTTCGCACCTAACTATTTCCCATTGCTTTCTAAAGCTTTCTGAGCCTTCTAACAGGACATTTTTATTGTGCTGCCCTATTCACAAAAAATACTCAAAGGAACAGGTTGAATTTTCAGAGTCTCAGAAATCAACAGGAAAATGTCAACAATAAAAACAATGCTGTTGGGAAATTATTTACACACAAGAGCCCAAATTACTTGACTGCCATCTAAGCAATTGGTATAAATGCTGACCTCGATAATCTCTTACCTGTTTCCATGAATGCACACACGCACACCCAAATGTAGCATTATTGCCCCCACAGCAAGGACACTGCTCAACCTCGGAAATGCCTATAACCACCACTGTGTTACCGACGAAACCTTTCAGACCTAAAGATTATCTGATAGGTTCTTTTCCTAATAAAATGATTGGGAAAATAATATCACCTGCTACTTCAAGGTGAGAGAAAATGAGGAAGAAAAATCATCACTAACATAAGGAATTGGGAAAGGGGCAGGTACAGGAAGAGCTGCTTCAGCTTGTTGGGAAAATTCCATAGCAGGGAGTTGAAGAAATGGGGTTGTTCTCTTCTTACTGCCCCAGCTCTGACCACCATAACTCCTTTGAGCAATATGTGGCATCAGAGGAGTGAGCTGAGAGAGGAAATGATATTTTAACCAAATGTGATTCTTAGTGAATTTCAAATGTAATTGAATTTCTCTTTTAGGATCCAGGATCAGACTTTGCTGTCATCAAAGAACGCTTCCCATATTTGTACCTCATCCGTGTTTGTGTTTCGTTTTGTTTTCCCATTAACAAAAAGCCATAGGAACTGTATTTTCAGATTGGTGATTTTCCTTGTCAATAGTTGGCATGGCTTGACATATGGAGGACGGAACACTCATTGATAAATGTCTTTCCCCCTTTAAAGAGTCTAGGTAGTTCATGACACAGGAGTTCAAGTTGCTTTTGTTTTGGGTTTGGTTTTTATTTTAAGACAGGGTTTCTCTCTGTAGCCCTCCCTGGCAGTCCTGGAACTCACTCTGTAGACCAGGCTGGCCTCGAACACAGAACTCAGGGATCCGCCTGCCTCTGCCTCCCAAGTGCTGAGATTAAAGGCGTGTGTCACGGCCGGCCCAGCAGAAGTTTGTTTTTAGGAAAGCTTTGGAGCCAGCTGTGGCTCATAGCTGACATGACTCGGAACCTATCATCTTCGAACACTTTTCACTTCCCAGGATGCCTGTGGCTCACCAGTACACATGACCTAGGATCCATCAATGAGATGTCCACACTTAAAACCCCAATTCAGAAGGGAGCAGCACTGTGGCAGGCTGAAGAACGGTTCCCAGAGATATACAAATGTCACTTTATAGGGCAACATTTTGGCCAATGTGATAAAGAGGTTAAGATGGGGACATTATCCTGTAATTTCCCAGATGGGCCTTAGGTACCATTACATGTACCTTCTAAGAAGGGGCAGGGGGACATTTGAGGACAGAGGATGTACACAGGGCAAAGCAACATAAAGACAGAATAAGGAGGGTTTGAAAATGTAGTATTGGAAAGTTCTAGAAATGTAGCCACCAGCAAAAGAAAGCCAGTGGCCACCAGATGCTGGACAAGAAGGGATGGATTCTCTCCTAGTATCCCGGCCCAGTGGACCCCCGATCTGGGCATTGTGGTTTCCAGAACCAAGAAAGAATGTATTGCTGATGTTTTAAACCACCGAGTTTATGGCAATTTGTTACACACTGATAACTAATACCAACCCGAAGAATTCGGCCCTGCACGGAATCCAGTCTGCAAGGGCGATGGAGGGCACACAGGCATTCACAGAGAGGCCCAGACTGCAAGACTACATTCTAGTCATGGCGAGTCGCTGCCTCTGCCCAGAGGGTGTGACTGTGGAGTATGCTGGGTAATTTGTGCCCCGCTGTGCTGAGCAGTCTATGACTCTGTCTTTTGAGCTCACACTTTCACAAATTCTTTTTCTGTTGGAACTAGAGTGGGCTTTGTGCAACTCGGAGCTCTGGTCATACAATTCTGATTGCATTATCTCAAACATGTTGGGCTGTCCTTGAATGCAGCAGAACCCAGGGGCAGTAGTCTTTCTCCCATAAGTTCATCCATGGAAAATGTGCTTCAACTGAGATGTCTGAGTAACCATGGAACAGAGCTAAAAAGGTGATATCAGAAGCACATCCAAGTCAATTAAAATAAACTCTCCATTGCTCGATTTAACCATCCAAGTCCATGCCTGTTGTAAAGAGACAAAGAATATTTTTAAAAATTGTAGTGTATTAGATGGGAATACTATGAAGACCCTGCCTGGTGCCTGGTAATGGTGGTACATACTGATAATAACAGCACTCAGGAAGCTGAGGCAAGAAGATTGCTGAAATTTGAGGCATGTCTTGTCCACATAGCTAGTTCTAGGCCAGGTGAGGCAAGACAAAAAGTTGCAGACAAATAAGAAAGCTCTTCCCCTGTGCATTAGAGTAAGATTGAGCTTCTCTCTAGGACAGTAGTTCTCAACCTTCCAAATGCTGTGGCCCTTCAATACAATTCCTCATGCTGTGTTGACACACACACCCCCAACCATAAAATTGTTTTTGTTGCTACTTCCTAACTGTAATTTTGCTACTGCTATGAATCGTAATGTAAATGTCTGATATGCAGGATATCTGATATGTAACCCCTGTGAAAAGACCATTTGAACCCCCCTAGGGGTCTTGACCCACAGATTGAGAACCACTGCTCTAAGGTTTTGCTACTCCAAGTGTGGTCCATGAAACCTCAGTGTTTCAAGAACTTGTTAGGAAGACTCTCAGCCCATCACTGAGAATTACTGAGCCAGATTCTGCATTTCAACAGGATGCCCACGTGATCCTTGTGCATACTGAAGGTTGAGCAGGCCTTTCCAAGGTGATAAGCTGGACTTTACAGAGGAAATGGCACTTGAGTTGTTGCTTGGGTTTAACTGCAGATACCCCAGATACAGAAAATATCCAGAGCAGAGGTATAAAGGTAGGGACGCATAGGCCACCACAAGGGATCATGCCGTAGTTTTTAACCCTACCCAAAGGGTAAGTGAGCAGGAGGTAAGTTAGAATCAGACGGTGAGTGGTCAAATGGGAGAGTTTGCACAATAGCCCAGGGGCACTGGAGCTACAGGAAAGGGCAGGTGAAATGGTATGAACTCTAATCAAGCATGTCAAGTTGATTCAGGAAACAGCTAGAGATAGGGGACACATGGCAGTTGTTCATACGAGAACAAAGAAACAACAGGAGTAGGAAAAGGAAGTGTGTGAGTTACAGGGCAGGAAAAATAAACATAGGACTATTCATTTGGCCAAGGATGTAAGGGATAGAGGAGACTGAAACTCTTTATTAAGGGTGTTCCGGCAGGAAGAGAGAAAATGATTATCAAGGTGAAAGTTAATGAGTCTGGGTTAGTCTTGCTGATTTTGATGTCAGAATGTCATCTAGGGAATGTGCGCTTGATATTGGGAGATTAAACCAGTCCTTAGGAAAGAAGGGGGAAACCTGAAAAAGGCTGGGAGAAAAAAAGACAAGGGGATGACTGATACCTGAGAAATAAGTGAATTTTCCAAAGGTAAGCATGTAGGTGGAGATGGGCAGGCAAGAAGAGAATGCACAGAACATCATCACTTAGTCAGGAGAAAGAAGAGAGAGTGTTCTGGCCACATATCTTAGGAGCAAACCACGGCTTCCCAGCTCTGCTGTCCTAGGCAGAAAAGGGATTTGATAGGATAGGAGCAAGAGCTAGAGAATAGAGATCAGAAAACAAGAGGAAGAGACATGGGGCAGACAGCTGTGAGCTAAGACAAGCTCAAGGAAGCCACAGGAGTGGTTTGCTGAGACCACCAGTGCTGCCTGCGGGGCCACCCATCAGGGCTGACGTTACAGCGCCTGCCTGAGTTCTTGCTTCTATCGTCCTCCAGAAAATATTTCTGATTGTCCCATGCAAGAGTCTCAAGTGAATGGGACACCAGTTGTGTAACACGAAATTCTAAATGGTCTTTTAATAAAATATCCTGGTACCAGATATTGGGGTAAATGCTGAAAGATCAGAGAGACAAAGGAACAAGCCACATCTTACCTCTAGGACTCCTCAGCTTGGAAAAGCCTCTCTAGCTGAATGAGCTTCCTCAGCCAAAAAGGTTTCTAGTTCCTGTCTCCTCACACCTTATATACCTTTCTCCACCCAGCCATTAAAGGCATGTGGGCTTCCCAAGTACTGGGATTAAAGGTGTGTGCCACCAGTGCCTGGTCTCTATGTTTAATCTAGTGACTTGTTCTGGTCTCTGATCTTCAGGCAAATTTTATTAGGGTACACAATATATCACCACATTTCCCCTTTCTTGTCTAAAATGATAAAAGGTTATAACTAATATAAGAAAAACTATATACAATAAGTATATACAATATATACAGTCAAGAATTACATTAACAATGTTTAGTCCATTAACATTTGACAGATTCAGAGAAAATACTCCTTTATTTATCCTATTTTGGTGAGTCCAAAATGTTGTACCTAATTCACTTTCTATCCTAACTTGTATTACCAACACAAAAGTATCTTTTGATGTCTTTCAAACTTATACACTTTTTTTTTTTTTTGGTTTTTCAAGACAGGGTTTCTCTGTGTAGCTTTGTGCCTTTCCTAGAACTCACTTGGTAGTCCAGGCTGGCCTCGAACTCACAGAGATCCGCCTGGCTCTGCCTCCCGAGTGCTGGGATTAAAGGCGTGCGCCACCACCGCCCGGCTCAAACTTATACACTTTACACCTCTTCAGTGAGTTTCTTTTCTGAATTTGTTAACAAGGAAAACTCTAACTATCTAGATTTCAACTCCCTCAGAGACCCTGAGAAGCAAATAATATTTACTGAGTAAACAGGAAGTACAAACAAACAACTTCCAAAAAATGTGAGAAATGACAGAAACAGCTAGCTGCCTGAACAGTCACCCAAGGTTTCTCTGCAACATTGGGGCATCCATCTTTGGCCTACAGGCCCACCATATATCTGACAAACTTATCTGTGAAGCAGGATTTCTGAAAGGCTGTCCTACCTTGTCTTGGCAAAGTTCAGCAGTCCTTTCTTTTGTGTCCTGCTTGTCCACTTTGGACAGCATACTGTCAGCAGTTGATGTAAGGGCACTTTCTTGCCATTGCCTAACTTTTGCCACAAAGAAAGTAAACTCCATGTGGAGTTTCTTCGATGCTCATCATCTTCTCTGAAGTAGATTGGTGCTGCCAGGAGCAGACTTTTCTTATAGTCATAAAAAATAACAATCTATGTTATTAAAACATCTTAAATGCCATATTCTGTACATCTCTGAAGTGTTTGAAGATGACCTGTCTATCTAAAATATATCTGTTTGACCTTGAAAACATACCTAACTAACCTGACTATAAGTTTGATTGTAATAGGTAACTAACTACTAACCTGCATTTCTTTATTATCCTAAATAGATTGTAATAATAACTTTCAAGGACTAGAAATTTGCATTACATTGTTAAATGAACTGTATAGGTACAATACCTTGAACAAAATTATAAATATATGTACAGTATTTTCTAACAAAATTCATCTCAAATTTGTATCAATATACAAAATTTGTATAAAATATACAAAAATCCAATCCAATGTAATATATTTAAAATGAGTAGCTGCTTTTTAAAAGTAGATTCAATAATCTACCTTTTATCTTATCATATCTATATCCTCTTTTTTTCTTTTTCTTTTTTTTCAAACAAGAACCCTAAATCTAATCTCCTTTGTTTAGCCTTTTTCCTGACCATTATCAATTAACAACTTGTAACCAAACATCCTAAACAATCACGATTATCATTGAATCACAATAACTCATTGAATGACCAAAAACCACCCACCCTACCTCTTGGGAATGTGGGTGTCGTAGTCTTAAAATTATTTCCTGTTGTCTGGGGGACAAAGGCATCTTTGGGGGATCCTGAAAAGAAAATATTGGGTTAATTGTCAAGTCCTGGCAGAGGTAGCTGTATCATTTGTTGTCCAGTCTCTGCATAATTGGAAAGTGCAGAGCTTGTCTCAAATCCTAACTAGAGTAGTCTGTGAGGCTAGATCATCTCAGCTAGCCATCTCAAATTTGTCCTGAGCAGTTTGTAATCCAAAGTCAATCTCTGGGTGGTGTTTGTCAGCTTGGTGGCATTATCATTGTCCTGATGGAATCATCACTGGGGGCTCCCATCATCTATTCAAAGACTTCAAAGGTCTATTAGGCATGGTCATAGTTCACTGCAGAAAATATTTTTCATGGGACATTTTTTCTGGATGATTTGTTCTTTTTCTTCAAATGTCTCATTTGTCCAGTGTTTTACAGATTCCTTAGCCTTCATTCTCCTGAAAGACAAAAACAAAACTCTTCCCCAACCCTAACTTTGGGGAGGTACCCTTTTTAATCTTTATCAATTTTGATTTATGATTTCTCTTGAAATTTTTGTTTTATTTTCTAAAGTTGTTCTATCACCTTGAGCAGTATGGTTTTGTATAATAGGCATTAGGTTCTTTAATTGCTCTGTGAAGGAGTTTCTTCCGTGATGACAGGAAAGGACTGAATGGAATTTGACATGGGGGCCTGTGAGAGGTCCCTCAGGGCATT
Source organism: Peromyscus californicus insignis (assembly GCF_007827085.1). Taxonomy (NCBI): domain Eukaryota; kingdom Metazoa; phylum Chordata; class Mammalia; order Rodentia; family Cricetidae; genus Peromyscus; species Peromyscus californicus. Next base: position 37,715,713 of record NW_026294595.1, on the reverse strand, counting down.
TCCTGATGGCAAAGCCAAAGGATTGTCTTGCCTGTCCCTTGTTGATCTACCAGTGTCTGTCTTTACTACACCTTCTGCATAATCCAGAAGGGAGAGGCATTCTATTGGGATTATTCCTAGCAAAAACATTGTTTCTAGGAACTCCCTGTTTATAGTCCCTTTTTAGGTGACCTTGTTTACAGGAATTGAAACATTTGATGTTTTGATTTTTCTTCAAACCTCTGGAAATCACCTTTTCTATCCAAGCATCATCATGATCATGAGATTCAATACTAATTATATCTTGGATCCATTTCTCCAAGGGTACTGATCTTGCCTTTAATGGCCTAATTATCCTTTTGCATTGTGTGTTAGCATTTTTAAAGCCAGAAACTCAATTATTATCTGTCTAGTTTCTGAATTTGGTATCATTATATTTACTGCTGAAGTCAATCTTTGTAAGAAATCAGTAACGGTTTCTTTTGGGCCCTGTATAACTTTAGTAAATGACTCAGTTTTCTTTCCTACTTCTTCAATTCTGTCCCAAGCATTCAAGGCTGCCATGCAGCATAAAACCAGGGTGTGGTCATCATATAAAGACTGTATTTGTACATCAGCATAATGGCCTTCTCCAAGAAGTTGATCTTGGGAAATTTCCATACCTCTAACTCTACTTCATTGTTCAATGGCCTTAGCCTCCTCTTTCCACCAGGTCCTCCATTGTAATTGGGGACCAGCCTCTAGGACTGCTGTAACCAAATCTCTCCAGTCTTGAGGGATTTTTCTATTACAAGTTGACCATGAGTTTAACATCTGTTTCATGAAAGATGAGTGGATACTATATGAGACTATTGCTTCCTTGAATCTCCTCATATCTAACATTTGCACAGGAGTCTAGTCAGCTCTTACACAGCCTTGAGGATATCTATTACTGGGTAGTTCCTATAAGGTTACTGGATAGATTAAGGTTGACTGTGAAAGCCTTAGGCTGTTTCTCTGTAGCCTTATAAGGCAATGTTGAGATTGGTTCTCCTTTAAATTCTTCTGTCTGGGTCTGAATATCTCTATGATCTGTTTTAACACGTTTTTCTAAAACTTTTATCTTGGCACTCATATTAACCAACTTTTTTAATGAAAAAACAAAAATGATCAAATAAATAATATTTATAATTGACATTACATCTATCCAATCAACATTATTTATCCTTTCATTTAACTGTTCCATTTTCAGATTATTTACTGTATAGTCAAGCAGAGACCAAATGCCTTCCATTGTAAAAATGTTTCCCATTTTTTTAATGTGGAAAAAACTTTCTTTTAACTAATTCCTCCCTTTAAGAAATCCCAATTGACTCACCAAATCTGCTGACATGACAATTCGGATGACGATGTGGCAGCAGCCTGATGAGGGGTCCCAGAGAAAGCCAAAACCTACCAGGAGAGGGGAGAAGCCAAAGAGCCAGCAGTCTGCATGGGGGGACATGCAAAAGCAGCTAATTCTGGCGTGTTTGGAGCCTGAGCCTGGGGAGTTTGCTACAGAGAGGCTTCAACAAAAACTTAGCCAGCAGGGTAGGGACTCCCAGCCCAGGCAGGGTGGAGATCCCAGCGGGGTGGATATTCCAGCCCCGTGTAGCTCCGGCCTTAGCCTGTGGCTTTGTCGTGAATCCGTGCCCCCACAAGTTGAGTGCCAGATGTAACATGAAGTTCTAAATGGTTTTTAACTAAAAAATCCTGGTGTCAGATATTGGGGTAAATGCTGAAAGATCAGAGAGACAAAGGAACAAGCTACATCTTACCCTAGGACTCCTCAGCCTGAAAAAGCCTCTCTACCGAAGGCCTCTAGCAGAATGAACTTCCTTAGCCAAAAAGGCTTCTAGTTCCTGTTTCCTCATGCCGTATATACCTTTCTCCACCCAGCCATTAAAGGCTGGGATTAAAGATGTGTGCCACCACTGCCTGGCATCTATGTTTAATCTAGTGGCTTGCTCTGGTCTCTGATCTTCAGGCAAATTTTATTAGGGTACACACTATATCACCACAAGTTGGGGTCTAGTCCTATAGCAGGAAAAGGAGGAGAGTAGAAGAAAGTGAGAAGAGAGGGAAGGGGAGAGAAGTTACCTCCTCCATCCATACCCCAGGATTCTGCCTGCCTTCCCGCCACATCCCAACTACTTCCACAGACAGACACAGGTCCGGAAGTTGACAAATGGCCCCCGAGGCAAGGAGGAAGGAAAGACAACAGAGAGATCATACTGCAACCTCACAGGAGAGGAGAAGGGAGTGGTCACTCTGGCAGACACGGTCTGGATGCGAAGGGTGGTTCACTGTTAGCAGTGAAGTCGTGGATCACCAGTCAGTGCCCAAGTAAGGAAGTAAAAGCCAGACTTTAAGAAAATCACATAAAGACAGAGTGAGGTGGCAATGTGGCCCGTATGTAAAAACTACCTTTTGTAAAACGTGGAGGAAAGTGCCAGGGTTGAGCCACCCTGCTAAGAGTCGCTGGCCAGGACAGTCCCTGCAGGTCCCCAAGTCACACTAGCTATTGCCAGTGCTCTTGTCTGCCCCACTAGCAGTGGGTGGTAAGACCTTACCGCTGGAGAAGACACCTCGCATTTTGGTCACTGACCACAGCGAAATGAAGCTGTAACTGAGCTGGGGGTTTCCTCCCTCCTGGACAGCCCTCAGACTGCTGGAAGCTGCTCTGCAGGCCGCAGGGGAGGCAACTTCCACTCCCAGTCATATTCAGCTGTGCTATACTATTGACTACCCAAGCAACAGGTGCACACTGGTGCAGTAGTGGGATGCTGTAGGGGGACAACCACTTTCTGATCGGACCTGAGGCCCACTCTGCAGGAGGGAATTCATATCCGCTCCTGTAAACCTGGTCAGCTAGGGAAGTAATACGCTGTAGTGTGGAATCAGCTGCTACCAGTTTATTAATTGGGAATGATGTGCTTCTCAAATTTGCCTTCTAAATACTGTTTTAGGCACATAGTGATTAGTGATATTGTCTGCTGTGCTAAGAGAAGTTTGCTTTCCAAGTGGGCAGCAGTTATTGGGAGACTCGTGACTGGTCAAGCGCTAAGAATGAAGGCGACTGTTAAATGCTGAGCCCTAAGTGGGACATTGATACCACCACCACCCATCCCCCACCCTTCACCCCCACCCCCGCCCCCAAAGACCCAGGGGACACCGTAGAAGAAGGGGCTGGACACATGTAAGAACTGGAGGAAGTGAGGGGGTGTTGTAGAGCCACAGCTTCCGGGCATGGCATTGTGCTCTTGGCCTCTCAGCATTCGTGAGTGTTTAAGATGTGCATGAGATTGAGCCTGTGGGCATCTGTCACGGCCGGATCACGAGGCTACCTCTCCCTGAGGATATAAGTGCAGTTAATGTTTCAGAGGGAGGAAAAGACATTGTCTTCAACAGTAGTATAGCCACAGGTAAAATATCCAAGCTTGTAAATAACTCTCCACCCATGTTCCTGTAAGCAACCCTAATTAAACTCAGTGGGCCATCAGAGAGAGAGAGAGAGAGAGAGAGAGAGAGAGAGAGAGAGCGAGCATGTCAGTGGAAAGGTGTCTCAGTTTCTTTTCTGTTGCTTTGATAAAATATCCTGATAAAGCAGTTTAAGTGGGGGAAAGGTTATTTGGTTCACAGTTCCAGGTTACAGTCAGTCCATCATGGCAGGGAAGTCAGAGTGGCGGGAGGTGGAGAGAACAGGTCACATGACACCCACAGCTAAGATCAGAGACCAATGTATTAATACCGGCATACGAGTTCAGCCTGCCGTTCTCCATTTTATGTAGTACAGGACCCCCGTTCAGGGAATGATCCCACCCAGATGGGTCTTCCCACATCGATTAAATTAATCAAGACAATCCCACACACACATTCTAGTCTCATATGGGCTGAGGCTCACTTTCCCTGCCATTCTAGGGCACAGGGACATGGAATACGTTTATCAGCTAAGCACATTTGTCTTGGGTTTCACAATGGCAGTCATTAGACTAGCTTTTTTTTTTTTTGGTTTTTCGAGATAGGGTTTCTCTGTGTAGCTTTGCGCCTGTCCTGGAACTCGCTTTGGAGACCAGGCTGGCCTCGAACTCACAGAGATCCACCTGGCTCTGCCTCCCGAGTGCTGGGATTAAAGGCGTGCGCCACCACCGCCCGGCTTAGACTAGCTCTTTGGCACTGTTTGCCTGTGTCATACCTACTGCTTGCTGGGATTCATTCTCAGAGCTGGATTCTTTGGCCTTCCAGCAATACCACAAGCCTAGGTATAACCAGACGCCTGCCTCCTAGATACCAAGCTGGCAATACTACCATCCCAAAGAACTGGTTAGAAAGAAGAAGGGTAATGGGAGTGAGGGTGGGGAAGAGATGAGAAATGATTATGGGGGACAAATATGGTGAAAACCCATTATATAAATGCATGAAAAGTCACGTTGAAACCCATTATTTTGCTTAGTTGAGACAAGCTACACATTGCTTTCAAGTGTGAAGGTTGGTACACGGAAAGATCCACACAAAGGGTTTGCTGATGACAAATGGACACTTGGATGCATTTCAGACCAGTTTGTAGGAATCTATAAAGGCGAAATTTCCAGATGAAAGGGTAAATCTGATCCTAGCCAATGCAGGAGGGGTGACTAATTAAAAAAAAGACGTGTGGGTGGAGGAGGTGGCTGTAAGAGAGAAGGGCATGGAGACAAGCAAATCCTGGAGGGGTTCCTTGACTGAGTTTAACTGATGTGAAATATTATCATGGGCAGGTATTAGGTGGAAGCTGTGGCGTGCATAGACATGAGTCGGGAAGCTCTCATGACTTCTGTGAGTGGTGAGCTGAGGCCCATTAGATTAGATGAGTGCTAATGTTCATTCAGCCCTAAATGTGTTAGCATTTTAATATTTTAAACTGCAAATATCAATACAAACAAGAGAGAATTTAATAATACCAAACAAGATGCACATTGTTATGGGAGTTTGGGACAGACAGTAAATGCTTCTAGCTTCAGGGCTTCAAGGACAAGGCTGAATCCTGAAGGACAAGGAGATAAGAAGGCAATGAACATTTGGCTGAATGTTCTCTCTGTCTGTCTGTCTGTCTGTCTGTCTGTCTCTCTCTCTCTCTCTCTCTCTCTCTCTCTCACACACACACACACACACACACACAGACACACACAGACACACACACACACTGGGTATTAACTGGATAACAGAATAGACATTTATATGGCTTGGGGATATAGTACAGTGGTAGACAGCTTGTGTAGCATGCCCAAGATCCAGAGTTTAATCTTTGTTATCAAAAAAGGAAATAAAATGGATATTTGTTCGTCTCCTTTCTTTGAGTTTTCTCCATTTACAAGACAGAACTGTCACTCTAAAAGCTGGGTCTAAGAGTTGAGTTCAGTGTTCACATTCCCTGCCACTCAAGTATAGGCACAGGGACACGGGTTAGGTTTATTAGCTAAGCACACTTTCCTGGCTTCAACAGCGGCAGTCCCTGCATCAGCCAGCTCTGTGGCATGATTTCACCTGTGTCATATCTACCACCTGCCGAGGCTGATCTCAGAGTCTGATTGCCTGCCCTTCCAGCAATCCTACAAGCCTTCTAAAACCCTTTCAGTACATTTTAAATTAGCTAGATTTTCTGATGTTTGCATGCAACCATCCTGATTCATAGCAGTGTGGTCACAGGAAGCCCACATACATACCAGCTTCGTGGAAGAACTAGGAGAATGTTAGCCATGGTTAGTTATGTCAGGGAAACAGAAATCCCTCTAAACAAGCCAAGTAAAAAGGGAATTGATATAGGAGATGAGAGGATTGCCCTATCTTTGGAAAGAACAGAGAAACCAAGGCCAGGGGAAATTTAAGAAATTAAAGGTGTGTGGGCTGCAGAAACCACTGTAAGAAATGTGTCGTTTCTGGATCCTGGGCTACCCAAGTGGAAATCATAAGTGGGCTAGGCCAAGCTCATTTGTCTAGTGTTAGCAGCCCCAGCCCTTGAGTGCTGGAAGCCTAGGTCTGCTTGGCAGACCAAAGACTTATGGCCCAGCCCATTAGGGCTGGGTCTTCTCTTACAAAAATGGCTTCAGGCACCTGTCTTGCTTAAATTGCTGCTTTCCAAGACAGGTGGGGACTGTCCCAAATGGTCATGACTGAAGCACGTCTTCAGCCATGGGTGTCATGGTCCTCTGAAGCTGCTGAAGAATTCTCAGAGTGACTGTAAAATGTCCAAACCTAACTGGCTGCCCCGAGGGTAGTCCACCCAACTGCTAAAAAGAGACTACGCTTGGATGGCAGTCCTACACAGGGCAAGATCCTGACAGACAGCCCACTCTTGATACTTTTAATCACTTACAGAAATATCACAGGGGTGTTTACAACAAGGACAATGAAAGCTTAACAAATCAATTCTAACAGATGTGACAGACAGTACTTAGTAATATTTAAGTGGTTAGCAGTACTTAGCTCCTACCCCATGTCCCAGGAAGAGCTAAGTACCTCTGATATGCCACACAACCACCAAGAATATCTCTTGGCAGCAACCAAGTCTCTGAGTCACTGCTCCGCAGATATCTGCTGCCAGTGCTCACGTGGTTAGCCATAGCTGCATCTGTTTAGTGCCCCTCACTGGAGAATCCCAAACTGAAGCTCTACTGGCAAGAGAACTGGAGAAATACATAATTTTCAAATTTCCAGTCTTGCTCGGAAGGGAATGACTAGCAGCATGGCACTTGGAGAATGGGGTATCTGGAGGCTAACATGCCTGAATTCATCTCCCTCCTCTCCTGCAACTTCCTCACTCACCTACTCCCCTATGTCAAGCACTTCATTGAGACTGCCAGCATTTCGAGCCCTCAGTTTTCTTCAGTCTACCACTTCCCTGCGTCTTTCTTCAATCTTCAGCCCCCTGCCTCCTTGACTTGCAACTATTGCCTCCCTAAACTATACAAAAGCCCGACGTCACCTCAGCCCACCAATGTGATTCCTCAATCCAGGCTGGCAGGCTTTGTTAGGGAGAAACCTCCAGCACCAGGCAGTCTGATAGCTTTAGTTATTTTATAGCCTACAACGGGTCCCAAGTGAACCACAGCTCACATTCCCCACAACTACCTAACTCTTCTCTTGATGCATGCCAACTCTACCCCCTCTTCTCCTCATCTCAGACTTTCTAGACAATGGCCTGACTCCCACTCCACAGAGAAAATGAGTCACAGAAATGTGGGGTTTTCACGACTTCAGACCTACATACTAACCTGCATCTGCCTTTAGTCTAACACTTTCCTCTCTGTAGTGGAGGAGGTCGTCTCTCCTTGTTATGGCTTACCTCCCATGTATGTTCCTAATCTTGAGTGATTTTCTTATAGTTTATCATCTCTCTTGCCTAATGACTTCAAAGTATCTCCCGTTTATGCCCATTCCATTCTCTGCATGAAAGTATCCAATTCTTACACACTTAAGAACATTTTTAAATGGTGATAGGACTAGTGAGTGAGGAGGATCCTTCTCTAACCCTTCTACCCTCCTCTCTGTTCTCATTTTAATAGCTAGAGGAATCAGAAATGCTCATTCCACACCACACTCATTCCAAATCTCCAGCAGCCTCACTCTGACAGACATTGCATATTGCTCAATCTTTGAGGTCAGCCTGGACTTTGGTTCCGCTAGAATTACTTCCTTAGCTGTGTGACCTAGAACACTTACACTGTGTCTGATTATCCTCTTACATGGGAGTAGTCATAACATCTAAAGGTTGTATTCAAAGTCCTTAGCACAGCGTCTATAGTACAGATAGTATGTGAGAATTAATGCAGCCTGTTATTGTATAGGCCCCAAACTCAACATCTGCTGCTCTCCCTCTACTGCTGAGCCTGCCCCACCAAGGCTTCCTCTGGCTTCCAAATTGGTGAAGATTTGTCTTTTTAATTTTTAAAACAATATTTTATTTAATCTCTTCAAGATGTTTCAAGCTGCTGACTCCTGTCTCTTGAACCCAGTATCCAAAGTGGGATGCACAAGGTGATCCACTTGGTTATAAGAAGAAGAACTCAAAACTCCCATTGATTGAAAGATGTAGGTTTGTTTTATGTGCACCACTCAGAAGGAGAAACAAGACTGCTGAGATAGCTTAGTGCATCGGGACACTTGCTGCCAAGGCTGATGATGTGAGCTCATCCCCAGGACCTACACCGTGGAAGGAGAAAGCCCTGATTTCTACAAGTTGTCCTCTGACTTCCATAGGTGTGCTGTGGCACACACATTAATCAATTAAAATTGTAAAAATAAAATTCAAGAAGGAAAAAGCAGAGTCAGGCATGGAGGTACATGCCTATAAGTCCAGCAATTATAAAGTGGAGGCAAGAGGAGCAGAAGTTCAAAACCAGTCTCAGCTACATAGCAAGTTTGAGGCTAGCCTGGGCTACATGAGACCTTGTCTCAAAAAGGAGGAGAAGAACAACAACAAAGAGAAAGTTATTTTACCTTTGTTTAAATTCACAAATTTATTTGACCTTACAAGCAGTGACAATACTATTATTGTGACTAAGTTCTTAAACGTGTGGCCACCAATAACGTCATCATAACTAGTCCCTAAGAAATAGGGAAATAAGCACCTTAGCAGAGGGAAATGCATTTTGTCCATGTCTAAATTTTCAACAAATTGTTTGGTTAGTAGTTACTATATGGATTGAAGATAATGCATATAATTCATAAGTTAATATACATATACTGATTGGGCACAAAATCAAACAGATATGGAGATGGCTGATTTAAACCATGTCTCAGCAAGTGATGATCTCTCGTGGTTTTCTTCCCACACTCTGGCTTTTTATTTGTGGCTCCCTTCATTTCTCCTCTTTATTTCCCTTTTCTGCATGCTAGTATTCCCCAGCTTCTCCACTGTTTGGACGCTCCTGTAATTTCACTTCCTCTGCAGAAACAGCGCTTCTGCCTCTGTCTTCAGGGTAGACCTCCTCTTAGTTCTCAAAGGATTAGTGATTGTTTTCTTTTCCTTTTCAGATTACAATACAATTATATCCCTCCCCCCTTCCTTGTCCTCCCTCCAAACCATTCCATATATTTCCCCTTCAAATTTATGGCCTATTTTTTAATTAATTGTTGTTAGATGCATATGTATATATGCATATGTATTCCTAAATGCAGTCTGCACAGTCTGTATAATATTACCTATATGTAAGTTTTCAGGGTTGACTGTTTGGTATTGAATAACCACTTGGTGTGCTCTTCCCTGGGGGAGACTATTTCTCCTCCTTTCATCATTCCTTAGTTCCCTGCAGCTCTTTGTGTAGGACTGAGGCCTCCTGGGCTTTCCCCTACCCACTTTGGCGTGTCAATCATTGTCCTTGGTGAGCTCCTGTTTAAACAGTCGTGTTGGTGAGACGTCATGGGCGTGGCTTCTGACGTTATCAGGAGACACAGTCTCATAGCCAACTTCCTGGTCCTCTGGCCCTTACAGTATTTCTGCCCCCTCTTCCACAATGTTCCCCAAGCCTCGGGTGCAGGAGTCATCTGTAGATGCATCCACTGATACTGGGCTCCACAACTCTGTATTTGATTGGTTGTGGTTTTCTGTAATGGTTTCTGTCTGTAGCAAAGACCAGTTTCCTTAATGAAGTGTGCAGATTACCCTTATCTGTGGGTAAGGGCAAATATTTGGAATGTAGTTAGAGATTTTGCTGGTTTGGTAAAGTAGTGGTTGTAAATTCTCCTTCAAGTTCCATGACTTCACTAGCCCTGGGAAGTTGGCGAGGTTTCCAAAACCGGGCATGTTTTCTCTCGAGTTGAGCAGGTCTCAAGTCCAATCAGAGAGTTGTTGGTGACCACCAGGTGTGTGTGCCTCTACTGCACCCTTAGGATTATGGTGCTATGGTGATATTTTATTTGTGCTGAAATGTGATTTTATTTGTATGTTAATAAATAAAGTTGCCTGGGGGTCAGAGCTAATAGCAAGTCATTTAGCAGAAGTCTGGCAGTGGTAGCACATGCCCTTAATCTCGATCACATGACAAGCAGATCTCTGTGTGTTCAAGGACACAGCCAGCATGGAGACACCCACCTTTAATCTCAATATCAACCATAGAGACCTGGAGGTCTATATAGACAGGCAGTGAAGAGGAGGTCATTTGTTTGGGTTTACAACCAATGAGAAGGCAGAACAAAAAAGTCAATAAAAAGACAGACACACAGGAAGTAGGTCTCTTTCTCAGGGGAAGAATGGCAGCGGCAGCAGGTGGTAAGAAGGTGGTCTCAGCTTTTGGCTACTGCTTTCTGATCTTTGGGTTTTTAATTCTGCCTTTGGCTCTGTGTTTCTTATTTAATAAAACCGTTCAGAATTACATCTACATGGTGCCATTATGGTCATTTTGTGGTTCACAGGTATCACACCTGGGTAGGACTTTTGATTGCTTTCCTCCTTTGGAAGCCTGCATGGTGTTTTCTGGTACCATGAAAGCCAGTGCTCAGGGAGAAAAAATTCAGATCTGTTCCAGCTTGGGGCCCCTGGGCTGAAATACATGGTGTCTTCAGCAGTAGTGGGCAATCCCAAGGGACAACTAAGTGATATTTTTTTTTATTTATCTATATGATGGGTACCTTAAATTCATCCACTCTGAAAAAGAGCTAATCAGCATTTTACATTCTTTCCTCTCCTGAATCCTTTGTCACAGCTAATGGCTGGAGCATTTGCTGGTGGCTCACTTAGAAGCCTGGGATTGATATCTTTCAATTCCATGTGTTATGATATTTTCCCAATAGCTGTAGAATGTCACCTACTCTCCTTTTCCACTGTTACCATTCCAACCTAGGTGCTGGGCAAAACAGACAGTGTGTAATGTTAAAAAAACCAATGGCTAAATCTACAATGTGAAATCTAAATGAAACAATAATTTGCATCATTGGTTTATCATGCTACAGTTACCAAGATCATCAAAACGGCCCCCAAACAAAGACATCTGCTGTTAGGAAGTGTGTGCCAGAGCTCAACACAATATTGTTTTAAGCCTATAATTACCTGGGATGCTGAATTGATTTTTTTTATCTTATAATTTGGTGTGTTAGTGCCTTAAGTATCTGACTGTTTAGAGAAAATCCCATTACTATTTGGCAAACGATTCCAGACTGGATTGATTAGCCATGAAATGAATGCAAGCACTCTGTGCAGTTTAAATATGCACTTAATAGTTTAAATATGAGATGACATTGACAGCATTCCAAATAGTGCTGAAATTCTAATGAGCAATTCACTAGCATCTATCAGTGCAATCCTTACATAGTAACATTTTACAAGCATTTTTTCCCTTTCCATTTGTATCTTGACTGTATTTTTAATTCTTCATTATGGCACCTCTTGGGGACAACAGACTACCTGAAATACTAGTTAAACTACAGTGGCCATCAAAAGATCACTGATTATTCTCCTCTTCCAGTGATTGCCATTTGAATGGAGACAATTCCTTTGGGTAGAAGTGATAGCAAGTTGGGGCAGTTATGACTAGCTGAAGAACCAAAAGTGTTGTCTGTACTCATGTTGTCTGTACTCATGTGTCATTTGCAATCAGGAAGCATTATTATAAAATATGAGAGGTAAACACATTGGAAACAAACCCATGAGCATAGCTTCAATAGAGAAAACACTACATGCAAACAGATACGTATGTGTGTGTGCATACCTCGCCCCCAAATACATAAAGGCTCCAGAAATCTACCCTTCTTGCTGAAAGCAATGGGAAGCTGAGCCACATTTAACAACCTTAACAATACTTTCTCAATATCCATTAACTCACAGGGGAAGTCTGACCACCCTTGGAGCAGAAACCTACTACAGCTATTTACAAGGTAGCAAAGATACACCTCTATTGTTGTAGTCTGTTTTTAATTTTTGAATTGTTAAGTACATACCTTTCATTCTGCAAACTGCACAAAGTAACTTGTTAAGTGATTTATAGATTAAATTATTTTTCCATAAGATTAACAAAACACTTCAAATTTAATAGCTGTGCAACTCACAGAGGGATACCATAACACATCATCAGAACTATAAAAAATCCAAACAATAAATGAAATCACAAAACATACAGACATCTTAGAAGGAATTGAGGTAAGAAATACTGTCTTCTTTTCTTTCTGTTGCTGTGATATATTCCATGACCAAAAGTAACTTGGGGAGGAAAGGGTTTATTTCATCTTACAGGACACAGTCACAACCTGGGGAAGTCAGAGCAGAAACCTGGAGTCAGGAAGTGAAGCAGAAACCATGGAAGACTTCTGCTTATTGACTGGCTCATTCCCAGGCTCATGTTCAGCTATCCTTCTTATACAGCCTAGGCCTACCTGCCCATGGATATCACTACTCACAGTGGGCTGGGCCTTCGTGTATCAATCATCAGTCAAGACAATGCCTCACAGACATACCTAAAGGCTGATCAAAACAAATCTTCAATGGAGGACCAGGTGTGTAAAGTTAACAAGAAAACTAATGAGGACAGATCCCCATAAAGACTCTGCCTAAGTCCACTGTGGTGATGTCATAGAGCACAGTGGTCCAAGCTAACACCCTGGAGGGGAAGGAAACCTAGTATCCATCAGTGGAGCAGATGAACGGGGTTGTTCTTTTTTTAATTATTATTAAGAAATTTTTTTCATTCATTTTACACACCAATCAAAGATCCCCCTCTTCCCTCCTCCCACCTCCCCAGCCTCCCCCTCCCAACCCACACCCCACTTGCACCCACAAGAAGGCAAGGCCTCCCATGGGGAGGCACATTCAGTAAAGGTAAGTCCAGCCCCTTCCCCCTGCCTCAAGGCTGCACGAGGTGTCCTATCATAGGTCAAAGAGAGAGAAGAGGGATTCTATGAGCAAATGCGTCAGGATCATGATGGGGAAACATGCAGGGACGACCAAACCAAACTAGAGGGAACTCCTGAAAGTTGGATCAATGGCTGTGGAGCCTACATGGGACTGGACTAGACCCTTTGCATGGCGAGACAGTTGTGTACCTTGATCTGCTTGGGGGGGCCCCTGGCGGTAGGATCAGAATCCTTCTCTGGTGCATGAGCGGGCTTTGTGGAGCCCACTACCTATGGAGGGGTTTGTTCTTACTCTTGCACTATCATCCATCGTTGACAGACAGTATTCTCTTCCTGGCAGTAAGAGTAATTGTGAGCTGGTGATATGGCTCAGCTGGTAAAGGTGCTTGAATCAAGACTGACGACCTGAGTTCAACCCCCGGGTCCCACATGCTGGAAGGAAAGAAATGACTCCCTTAAGCTGTCCTCTGACCTCCACACACCTGCCATACCCTCCTCCTACCACACACTAAATAAATAGATGTAAGTTTTAAAATTATTTATCGTACCAGACAACAGAAGATAAAAATGAAAATGTAAGTCTTTGTGACAGCTACCACAGGAATTTATATACAAAAGAAACCCTGTAAGGCGTCCTCACTCTGAATGATCGGATGAAGGTTGGCTTCATGGAAGAGGTCTAATTACACTTCAAGGTAAATTCAGATTTCCCAAAGATAAGGCCAGGAAGAGGACGTCCTTATACCAGTGAGAACCATTTTTCTCAGCCCCAGGTTAAGACAAACCCTCCAAACATGAGCATCTTCTCTCTCAGTCTTACAAAAGAAGCAGAAAATCTGATGGTGTCTTTTTCTTACAAAAGAGAGTAATTAATTTCTGGAAGTTTCTCTGAGGTATCTTATCTTCATTACCACTGCTACCATTAACATTCAGACTTCCTTTATTTCCCTAGACCTTTATGAGATTCCTGCTTGATCCCTCCATCAATCTCTAATCAAATTGCTACCAATCTCAAACCAATATTATCCTTACACAGCTTGCATTAAGCTACTCTTTCCACTCAATAATCTCTAATGAGACTCAAACAATTACCAAATCAGGCACATATCCCCCCAGCTAAGCATTCAGACAGATGCAAAAGGTGGCCAGAGTTTAAAAAAAAGAAGGAAAAAAAAAAGCAGTATCACGTTCACGAATTCATGAAGGGAAGATCAGTGTATTCCAAATGCAATCTCCCTCCAACTAGTCCTTAAATTAAACACAGTCTCAATGAAGGCAAATTGTTTTTCATTAAATTTGGCACAAAATTCAAAGTTCATAAACAGGAACAAGAGGGCAAGAATATCCAAGATAATTATGAAAGGGAAAAATAAATCAGGTGAAATATCTTACCTTCTCAGAAACTGAGATGATTTATTCTAAAGCTATAACGTAGGCCTGGGGAGATGGCTCTGTTGGCATCGGATGGCTGTTTCAATCTACAGCACCCACATAATAAAGCCAGGCATGGCCGCTCAGTGTTAACTCCAGCACCAGGAAGGGGCAGAAACAGGAGGAGTTCTGGGGCTTGCTGGCTGCCCATTTAGTTTGAGGTTCAGTGAAAGATCCTGTCTCAAAAGAATAAGACAGCCGGGCGGTGGTGGCACACGCCTTTAATCCCAGCACTCGGGAGGCAGAGCCAGGCGGATCTCTGTGAGTTTGAGGCCAGCCTGGTCTACAGCGCGAGATCCAGGAAAGGCGCAAAGCTACACAGAGAAACCCTGTCTTGAAAAACCAAAAAAAAAAAAAAAAAAAAAGAATAAGACAGAGAGTGATACAGCAAGATACCTGACATCCTCCTCTTGCCTCTGTGTGTACATGAGTGTGAGTGAGTGTATACCCCACACACACACCCCATACAAATACATACCTCACACTAAATAAGTAAATAACATTTTAAAAGAAGTTCAAAGTCATGTTTATACAGTGAGCTCAAAGGCATCCTGGGCCACATAAGACCCTTTCTCAAAGAGAAAATTAATTTAAAAGTAAAGATGTTAGCTGGGCAGTGGTGGCACACACCTTTAATCCCAGCACTCAGGAGGCAGAGGCAAGAGAATCTCTGAGTTCGAGGCCAGCCTGGTCTACAGAGTGAGTTCCAGGACAGCCAGGGTCCATGAGAAACCCAGTCTCAAAAAACAAAAACAAAAATGAAAACAAAAAAGAAAAATATATAATGTATAAAAATATTGCTACTATTGGTGCAAAGATGGGGCATTTTTTAATGAAGCTATATGCAGGGTCCATATATTGTCCCATAAGTTTATGGGTAAGTCCATATCACACAAGTGTCACTGCTAGACAATATGAAAAGAATGAATTTGATATATTTAACTAAATAAAAATAATGTTTTATGTTTCTATCCACTTAGTCAAATATACTCTATGCCCTAAAGTCTAGAGGAATTGAAAATCTAAATGTGTAAAATGATGAGAAAATTAAGGTGGAAACATAGGCAGGAAACATGGGATGGTCAACCAATTGTTGTCAACATAGGGTGATGGAAACTGGGAACTTAAATTGGTATGATTCTGGGAATGATCGCCAACACCCTCCTTAGTGTTTGACATGCAAACATCAAAGTATCTAGTTATTTCTTGCCTACTTGTATATTCCAGAAAAAAAAACATTTTTATCCATAATCCCAAAGAGTCATATGGTCACCAGCGTCCTCATGGGTCCATCAAATAATAGCTTACTGCCGCCTCTGTTTTGTATGATGTGGTCTTCCTCTACTCCTTACCCCTTTGTAGAAGTGAAGCCAAAGAGGTGTGCCATGGGAGCCAAAGGGTTTGGAACCCTCAAATTTGCCCTTGCACATAAGTGTATCAATTAAGGAAGAAGTGTAGATGTAATTCTAAATGGTCTTATTAAATAAGAAACACAGAGCCAAATAAAGAGTTAAAAGCCCAGAGATCGAGCAATAGCCAAAAGCTAAGACCACCTTATCTTACTCGCTGGCATCCTTCCCTTGAGAGAGAGACCTGCTTCCTGTGTCCTGTCTTTTTATTGCCTTTCTGTTCCACCTTCTCATTGGTTCTAAACCCAACCACATGACTTCCTCGTCACTGCCTGTCTATACAGACCTCCAGGTCTCTATGGTTCGTACTGAGATTAAAGGTTTGGGTCACCGCTTCGCTGTGTCCTTGAACACACAGAGATTCTGCCTGCCATGTGATGGGATTAAGGGCATGTGCCACCACCGCTGGACTTCTGCTCAATGGCTTGCTCTTAGCTCTGATCTCCAGGAAACTTTATTAACATGCAAATAAAACCACATTTCAGTACAAATAAAATATCACCATAAAGAAACTTTTGGGCAGCTCTTACCAGACTTCGGGTTATAGCTCTGCCACTTGTAATCCAGTCTTGGGCAACTTGACCTCTCTAAATCCCAATCTCCTTCCCTTAGTCATATTACCGAGACCCCCTCCATTTGATAACATGAGCATCTGGTGTAATTAAGACAAAATATACCAGCCATCACTTCAGACTGCTTACTTTAGGGTAGGCATCAAACACTATGTCAAGTGTGTTTAAGTGATAAATGAAGTATTAAAATCCCATTGTTATCTTTTGGGGATGCTGTGGGACCACCTCCTTATTTTCAAAATATATAAATCAAGAGAAATAACTAAGTAATTTGCTCTATAACCTCATAAATAAAAGTTTCTTAAAGAGAAAAACTTTCTCCTTAAAGAAGCGTCCAGCTAACAAATGAAAAGTAATGGAATATCTATACTTTCCCATTTTTAACAGATGAATAGATTTAGGTCATTTATCAGGTCTGATAATATCATCAAATGAGAGGAGATGATGTGTACATTCTGATAGGATGGCCCAAAACATATGAAATAGTATTGCTAAAAATAAATTGAATTTAAACCTCATAAGCCCAACACTAATTTAGGAGAAATATGAAGGTTAATGGAACATGCTGAACATTGCAACAGCAGGTGACTGAGATCCACACTGCAAAACCCTCCAAGAGCTGGAGTCTTTTCCATTCAGTGACAAGAAAGGGGGATAAGATTTAAAGTTAAAAACAACAAGGTCTCTGAAGATTAAAAGATACGTAAGAGATACGGCAACCAGTCTTAATTTGTAAACTCTTTACTTGAATTCTGATGCAAACAAACTGTGAAAAATTAAACAAGGCCCTTTTAAGATAATTTAAGGTGTGCCAACATTGAATAGATATTTAACAGGACTAAGAACTAATAATGAATTATTGCCAATGTTTTTAGGTGAATCATGTATTAAGGTTCTATTTTTAGAAGTCTTTAATGCGTATGCGTGCATGTGTGTGTGTGTTTGTGTGTGTGTGTGTGAGTGTGTGTATATGTGAGAGAGGATGTGTTAGAATGTGTGACAGAGTGTGTATGAGTGAGTGTATGAGAGAGTATGTATTAGTATGTATAAGAGTTTGTGAGTGTGTATGTGTGTGTATGTGTGTGTGTGTGTGTGTGTGTGTGTGTGTGTGTGTGTGTGTGTGTGGTATGCCAGAGACTGAGCTTCTTACTTGGTGTGTAAGTCCTCTGCCACTGAACTGCACTCAGGCCCAGGACTCTTCATATTTTGTCAATGCATTCTGACATATTTACAGATGAAACACTTTGCCTCTGAGATTGGCTTTAAACTAATCTGTCAGGAACAGAGTACAGGGACAGTAGAGATGAAAAAAGTCAGTCTGCGCTTGTGACTGTTGAAGGAGGCTTCTCGTAACACTATTTTCTCTTTAGTGTAGTTCTAAAATTATACAGTCAAAAGCTAAAAATAATAAAAAGAATTTTAAGACATGCTCGACCTGTGGCTAGAGAGGTCACAGGCCCTAGAGGAGACACATACACACACACACACACACACACACACACACACACACACACACACACACACACCCTGCTGATGTTCTGCTAAGTGACATGCTTGTCAAACTGTCTCCTAAATGTTTGTTTATGCTCATAGATTTGTGCTGCTTTTAGCCCTAGTCAGAAAAGCTTTTTGCAGAGGGTGATGGAGAAGGCAGAAACTCATTCCCGGTCAAAGTGCTGAGAGTAAGTGACTGTTGGATGCTTGGCCCTTAATGGGACATCTGGGTCACTTCCCACCCCAAGGATCAGTGAATGTTTCAGAAGAGTAGATAGAATGTGGGAGCCAGAGGACACTGAGGAGTGCAGTGAAATGCTGTCCCTGAAAATGACATAGCCATTGTCCCTGGGAACTCACACAGCAGTGGCCATCTACACAAGACTGGGCTTGTCAACAATCCATCATGGTTGGGGCAGGGGTTCATGAGGTTCCATCCCTGCCAGAGAAGCTAAAGGCAGTTAATTATTGCTGAGTGTAGGAACGTGTGTGTGTGTGTGTGTGTGTGTGTGTGTGTGTGTGTGTGTGTGTGTGTTATACTCATAAAGGTAGTAATAAGTGGACAAAAACTGATAGTGACAGTGGTAAGTACAGTGATGTCATAATATACTTCTTGATGCTAAAGTTTCTTAGGAACTTCACATTAAAAAAAAATCAGGAACGCAGCTTTTTTAAACTTCTACTGACCTTAGAGGTTAGCAAGTCTAAACTTGTCTCTGGGTTATGAGTCCTAAGGGGTTAGCTGGTCTATCCTTGTCTCAGAGTTATGAGGCAGCTTTGGTAGAGGTTCACATTAAACTGTGACTCCCAAAGCTAAAAAACAAACCAAAAAAAAAACAAAAACAAAACAAAACCTAACTGCTTTTCTCTTGTACTAAAGTTGAAAAGTATTTTTTAAGCATGATCATTTTCCCTGAAGAACCAAGACTCCTGGGATTTGATTATTTATCTTCTTAACTGTTGTTTTCTTGGGACAGATTCTGATGATGAGTTCAGTTATGAAGAAAGTGCTTCCAATTACCTATGTCAAAATCAAACGCATCACCCAACTTTTTAGCTCCCTGCCAAAACAGGCAAAGCATGTGTCTGTCAAAATAAAAAAAATCATCCCTTCACCACTTTTTTCCTATTCAGGAAACGATCTGTACCTCTGAAATTGCTGTATTATTATTATTATTATTATTATTATTATTATTATTACCCATGGTTTGCAAGTGTGCTAAAAATGCTTCTTAGAGAATTCTCACCACTTGTGAGATATTGTTCTATCCCAAACACATTATTGATACTTGCGACTTACTCCCACAAACAAAAGCATTCTCTTGATCTATGATCCATCCTTCTATTCCCAGAGTTCTTTTTTGTTCTGTTAGACAGTTGGCTTGAAGGTCTTCTCATTGGCACATTTGGGTTCTTCCTAGCCCCAGGAGTACATATCTAACCTCTGATGCTGCTTGTATTTACACTGGATACTGAATTCTCTAGGTCTATTTTCTTTGTCTAGAAAGCAAAAGGACAACAGACCCCAAGATCTGTTGATCTCTGTAATTTTATAATCCCTGGGGTCTCTGCACCGGTTAAGCTAATGAGGGATTGGGTCAACCATATTTACTTCTTGTTCAGCCTCTTGGGTCTGTGTTCTTAACAAAATGATTCTTCATTGGAGAATTCTACAGCCTAAAGTCTATGGAAGGAAGTTTGGTTTATTTATTGTTTTTGTGGATGAGTGTGTTTGAATTATACCCTTATACTGGCCCTTTGAGTCTACCTACATCTTGATTCTAATCCTCAAGAGTTTAGTTATGACCAGGAATAAAAGCAGATCTTCATTACCATGATGCAGTGGGAATTGTTTAAGGTTTATTTTTAAACCAAGCCCTTATCTGAACCTCCTGAGTCTTGCTTACCACATCTGAGACCATCTGTGGGCACCACCGCTGCTGCGGTTCAGATGGAGCACACACTGGCTCTCTATACACAATTACTCAAGCAGCTGGATATGCTTCTTGTGTAGTTTTTCTCCCTCACATCACAATTTTGGAGGCTGTCTCAAGAAACCAGTCTTTCCCACATTGAAACAGTATTGTGAAGGTTCAGTAAACCTTTTAAAAATCCATACTAAGTACCCCAACAGAAGAAACGTAACATAAGGGAGTAACTCGTTATCGAAGTTTTCTAAAAATGTGTTAGAGAAGCTCCTTAAAAAGCATCAGTTTAGAAGAAGCTACCCTTATCTACTAGGGATGAGGTGCTAGGCTACCATGGCTACCCTGTGGGAGCTAAAATCTTGGAGATGGGACCACACAAAGGGATCTAGAGGCATGGCAAGAGTTGCCTGATGGAAAATGGATCACAGAGTGCAGATCCCAGACAGGAGCCGGAGTCCCAGAGGGATCACAGCCCCTGTTACATGTCTTCCCAAAGAAGAAAGGAAAAAAAAACACCCTTGCTTCTTCTGCTCAGCTCCCATTTCTTGAGAGGAACTCCCATTGGCTGAACCTAACCAATAGGCAATGGGCAAGGGAGTCTGGGAAATTCAGGATAGCCCTTGGGGATTCAAACAGTGAAGGGCAGGGAATGGCTCAGAGCAAATGGGCAAATAATCTGCCCAAGAATAGGGGCGGGGCAGATACCCAAGTAGCCACTAAGCATAAGAAATTACGTTCAACTGCACTAGGAGTTGAGGACACACAGTTTTGATACAGACAAGTTTAAGTGCTGATGACTATGCTTAGCAATGGGAATGCTTATCCGCAATAGTGGGAGAGCAAGTTGAAGAACCATTGACCCTGTCTGATACGCTGATGCTGAGCACGCCCTGGTTTCTGGGAGCTCCGAGTCCAGAAATGCATCCTCAGGAAACTGCAGCAACATGCACTAGGAGACAGCTGCATTGGTACTGTGGACACTACTCAAATGTCCACCAAGAGAGTGGCTGTCATGTACTTTATTCTTATAATAGAACACTGAAATGAATGAACTGCAGAGATACACCATGAATGTCACGGACATAATTGTGAGCAAAAAAGAAAAGCATCAGAAGAACCTACCTCAAAATGATATTTATAGAATTTTTTAAATTTGCAAAATTATGTGCACAGTTTACAGGCTAAATCATACATACATGGCAAGACTATAAAGAAAAAAGTACTGGGGTAGATGAGAAGGCTCAGGGGATAAAGACACTTGCTGCTGAGCCTGATGATCAGAATTTAATTCCTGAAACCCAGAAGTTGGAAAGAGAGAACTGACCTCCACGACTTTTACTATGGTGTGCACATGCACTTAGGCGCACGCGCGCACGCGCACACACACACACACACACACACACACAAACACACACACACAATTTTAAATAAAAGTTATGAAAGAAAAACCAATTACCAGGAAAGGAATAATCAACTGAGGTCTAAGTTCAGTGGTTGAACACATGCTGAGCATATTTAAGGCCCTGAGTTCGATTCCCACCACTGAAAAGAGAGGACAAAGGATTGATAAATAGTTCAGAGGAGTGGTTACCTCTGGCAGGAAAAAAGGTGGCCATGACCAGAAGAAACCTACAGTACATCTACTCTTAATTTTTAGGTACAGAATATTTTGTCATTAAAAGCAAGACTTTAGAAGCCCCAAAGGTTCATTTCTCCTCCTCCCTAATTGTTACTGGGAGTATTATTTTATTGTACTTAATTAAATGTTATCTCATCCACTCACACCAAGTTCTTTACCGAGACTGTCACTGGCATCTTCACTTGTGGTTAATAACCTTGGCCCAGTTATCGATCCTGCATATGTTGTCAGTTTCTACATCTACAGGATGAGGGTACTGGGAATGCCCACTTCATAGGGTGATTACCAAACTAGATTGAATATGAGAAATGCTTATTCCAATAGTCTGGTAACCAGAGATCTGCAGATGCCACTCCATTTCCCACATTGCCTCAGCTTGAAGTGTCCACTCTCCCCACTGCCTTTCCTTAATGTGACCATCTGAGGACCTCTAGTCCAGTATCTGAAGACCCTTCCTGTAGCTAGAGTTTTCCTACCTGGCCCACAGTCAGGACAAATCTCTCTCACCTGCCAGTCCCACAGTCGCTCAAACCCGACCAAGTAAACACAGAGACTTATATTGGTTACAAACTGTATGGCCGTGGCAGGCTTCTTACTAACTGTTCTTACAGCTTAAATTAATCCATTTCCATTAATCTGTACCTTGCCACATGACTCGTGACTTACCGGCATCTTCACATGCTGTTTCTCATCATGGCGGCTAGCAGTGTCTCTCTGACTCAGCCTTCCACTTCCCAGCTTTATTCTCCTCCTTGTCCTGCCTACACTTCCTGCCTAGCCAATGGCCAATCAGTGTTTTATTTATTGACTAATCAGCAACACATTTGCCATACAGAACATCCCACAGCACTTCCCCCCTTTTTTTTTCAAAAAGGAAGGTTTTAACCTTAACAAAGTAAAATTACATATAATTTGGGAATTTGGGCATAGCTTCTCTTACTACTTCCTGCTGGAGGGGGGCACTGTATCTAATGTGGACACAAAGAAAATTTTAGGATTATGGAATAGTCCATGAGGGTGTATCATCTGAGCCAGTTGCCTTCAAATCGTTCTGGATGTTGGATCATCTGGGCCATGGTGTCATCGGAGACCTTTCAGGGGGTCTTGGCTGGTCAAATCTGATGTATCTTAATCTGGAACAAATCCATAGCCTTTGGCTTTCTGTGGGAACAAAAGCAGAGCCTCCTTTCCAAAGTAACATATCCTTACATGCAAATTTTGAAGTCAAGATATCTTTAAAGTATACATATTGGTTTAACTCAGCTTTCTTTACAAATATCTCTCTGCAGTTAAGAATCCCAAAGACAACACAATCCAGATTCTCTGTGTAATATTCATCTTTATGTGGCTTATTTTTTATATTAATTTTACTGTCTCTTTAAAGACTTTATTTTTTTTTTGGTTTTTCGATACAGGGTTTCTCTGTGTAGCTTTGAGCCTTTCCTGGGACTCACGTGGTAGCCCAGGCTGGCCTCGAACTCACAGAGATCCGCCTGGCTCTGCCTCCCGAGTGCTGGGATTAAAGGCGTGCGCCACCACCGCCCGGCTTATTTTTTAAAACTATGTATTTGTTTATATAAATGTATATATCACCTTTTTTTTTCTCTTTCAAGCTTACGTATATTTTACACACGTTATAAACTATTACATCTGAATCTGTCTTATTGTGAATCTATTGCTTTAAACTGCAGCAGCTGTAGCTGCTGGCTCCGCCCACCTCAGCTTACCATCATGGCCATGATTTACCACCAGTTCTGGGAGCTATTGGGGATCTATGCTTTTAGCCAAGCAGCGTGTAGCCCAGAAACCTCTTTTTTTTGTTTTGTACTAGCAAAGTCTAAAACCACCACGCAGCTTAATGTGCCTCTTGCAGAGGCCTCATTCCCGCCACACGGCAGGTCGAGTGCGCATGCTAGGAACCCACCAGTAGCTCAAACCGGCAGCTGCTGCTCATTTGAGAGAGACAATTAGGAACTGTTTTTAGCTCCATTTTAGAATCTTTTTTCTCAGTTTTTAGGTGGAAACTCTTGCCAACACGTTGGACGCCATTTGTATCTAGAGTTGCCCAAGTCCATTTCTCCTTCTAAATACATAAACTCCTGTTGCCTGTACCATTTTATGAGACATATTCTATCATTCATTCACTGATCCAGAAAAACCATTCCAGGTTATCCACACACAGAAATCAGTAAATGATCACTTCCCCATGGAGCTTGCATTCTGGAGGGCAGTGGAGAAGAGAGAAGTAGATGGAGAGAAAAGGAAGAGGAGAGGAAGGGAGGGAGGGAGGGAGGGAGGGAAGTGGAGAGACGGACCATAATTATCTAATCCAGGTGTGCTGGGTTCTGTCAGGAAAGGGTGAGGGGTGTCTAGGAAACCTGCTGCAACGGAAGATCGTCTAGACCATTCAGTTCAGAAAGACAGATTTCTTAAAGAAGATGACAGTGAAGGACAGACATGAAAGATATGCCACCATTTATTGTCACCACTAACAATACGTGTTTAGGCTTTGTAACTTCAGTAGAGTATCAGTGCACATGTACCCAAGGAACAAACAGCGTCAGGGGCAACGAGTATTAAATGTCAAATCCTGAGTGAACAGGATGGACGACATTATGCAGATATTTCGAGGGATAATCCTGAGAGAGACTGAGAGACAGACTGAAATAAAATGTGAATTCTGATGAGACAGTTAAGTGAAGAACGGAAATAAGACAGAGAGAGTGGGGGGATATCCTAGTCCTGTTGTGGAGCCACACACCCATAATTCCAGCACTTGGAAGTCTAAGGTAGGAGGTTTGAGAGTTCAAGGCCAGGCTGAACTACATAGCAAGGTTTTGTATTTAAAACAATAATAATAATAAAAAGTATTTCCTTTTACTAAAAACTTTTTTCATACAGTATTTTATTATGTTTCCCCCAGCTCCTCTCAGTTCCTCCTCACCGCCCTGCTCCCCGACTTTATGTCCTTTTTCTCTTTCTCTCCCTCTTTCAAATAAAACAAAACAAAAAGCAAGAAATAAAACCAAAACCCTTCCAAAATAAATAACAAAAAACCACAAAAATAAAAGTCGGCAAAAGCCCAATGAGAAAAGAAAAAAAAAAAATCCAAAGCAAAGCAAACTGAAACAAAAAGACCACAGAAGCACCACCGAGTTCGTTTTGAGCTGGCCAACTACAGCTGGGCATGGAGCCTGCCCTGGAGTGTGGTTGGTAAACCCAGTGATAGGTCATTGGAGAAAACTGGTTTTTCCCTTTGCTAGCAAGTGTCAGTTGCAACAAGCAGTGCTCTGAGTATGAGTTTGGCCAGACTGGAGGAGACAAGACCGGTTTAGACAGGTTGGTGTAAACAGGGATAAGTAGGAAGGGAGTTAAAGAGCAAGGGTCACATCATAGAGGACTTGCTTTCTCTAGACGGAGATTTCTCTTGCGATCACTGCCTTCTTCGACACTCTCTTGAAAGCCTTGAACCCCTCTCCTAAGGCAAAAAGTGTGTTTGTAAAGACAGCAGCGGCCTTCAAGGGGCGCCAACTCTGGTGGGCAGGTGCAGTAGCAGGTGCTGCTTGCTGTTAACGTTTCCCACTGTTTGAGACTTACGGGAGAAAGCCATTCACAGAACACCATTTCCTGCTGTTCTTCAACTCCCCCCCGCCCCCCCCCACACACTACTATCAGTTACACTGAACTTTGAAGCATTCTTGCGTTCTCTACCTCTGTTCTGTCACATCTACCTCCCTTGGTCAGATTTCCACCCATTTTTCAAGTCCCACTTGACCAGCTGCCTGTCTGGAAGCGTCGTCTGACCTTCTGTGCGTTTTACTCTTGAGTTACTGTTTAGGTTTCATCTCTTCCACAGCTCCGTAGTAAACACCAGAAGGCTAAAATGCTGCTCTAGCATCCTCGCTCATGCAGTGCCCAGTTACTGTGATACGTGCTCTCTGTAGCCACTAAATGCCAAGAGCCTGGGAGGGGAACGGAACTAGGATGGGTTTGGAGCCACATGGACCGCTGGAACCTGGAAAGTTGACTTAGACTCATCCTGACGGTAACAGGCACCTTTGGGGAAAACGGATGTGGGCTATCTCAAGTATACATCCTATAATCAACAAATAAGAGTTTACAATATAAAACGTTTACCTCTAGGTAACGTTGCCCTATTTGTGATAGTGTTGTCCGACGGACAGAATAAGGACTGAATTTCAGATTCTAGATGCAGACTTCCACATTTCGACTGAATTGTTATTACTACACCAAAAAAAAAATTTTTTTTTGCAAAGGTCAAAATGGTTAAAACGCCATAAAAAGTAGTATAATCGCTAGGATAACTGTTACTTTAAGTACTGTTTGACAACTTCTCGTCAACCTCCAAGGTGCCTTTATTCCACCTTTTAGGTGCCTTTATTCCAAGCGTACACTTCCCCAAGCCGAAGTGGGCAGGGTTGGGCGCACATTTCCAGCCCGCCACGATATGAAGTTCTCTCTCGCTGCCTTGTCTATCTACACCGCGGGGCAAGTCCTAAACCGACAGAGCCGCACTTTCCCAACTTCACTGAAGAAGAGGGGGAGCGGGTACCCCATGCACTGTGGTTTTCCTGAGCACTCTTCCCGCCTTCTGGAGGTCCCAAGCCGGCACAGATGTCTGCAGTGGGTGGGGGAATCCTGCACGCCCCCGCTTGGTCCACAGGCGCAGCTCTGATTGGTCGAGGGCGGCGGGGGCGGGGCCTGCTCGCCCCAGAGGTTGCCCCAGAGGCACCGTGAAACCGGCGGGACTCACCCCAGGAGCCGGTGCCGGGAACAGAGGCCTGGGACTGGAGATGGGGACGCGCTGGGCCACCCCGGGCCGAGCGACGGGGCTACTAGTGCTGTTGCTGCGGTGCTTCGGGCTTGCGGAGCCTTTCGAGCGCTCAGGTAACCGGGCGGCCTCGACGATGCTGTTCTGAGCATTTGCCTCCTCCGGGTCAGGTCACAGTCGTCTCTGGAGTGGACAAGCGGGGAGGTCTGGCCTAGGAGGGCGGCGGGCAGGGCTGTGTGGTGCGAAGGAACCCTCTGCCTAGAAGAGGCCTTGCCACAGTCTTCCCAGAGTCTTCTCTGCCTCTTGTTCCTCGATTGTCCCCTAAAAGCGTGCTACCCTGGGGCTCCCCATTTTTCCCTTGCATCCCTGTCGCCCCATGGTCATCTTGACCCCTCCATGATGAGGATGAGCCTTCACCCACACCGCAAGGATTCCCAGAGATCCTGACTTCACCGTGGCCACTGAACGCATTGGAAAGGAAGCCAGGTTCAACCATCGCCTCCAGAAGTCAGCCAAGAGTCTTAGGATGCCCTTCCCTGCCACCGGGAGCAATGGCCCTTCTAATTTGGTTATTATCTCCAAACGCTCCCCACTGAGGCAGGTGGCCCCCAGATAGAAGTGCAGATCACTTCCTGTCAGTGGGGAAAGGATGCTTTCTGTAAAGCTCAGGGTGGTGCCAGCACCACCAACCCACTTACGTTTTGCTTTTACTTTCTCTTTTTCCTCAGCAAAAGGTGTGCCAATGACCTTGTTACTTGATTCTGGTATATAACTGACAGTCTAAAGGCCGCCGACATTCACCCACTGTTTCTGCTGTCTTGCCCGAGTGAAAAAGGAAAGATGGTCAAGATGGGTTTTAGGAATGTGGCTCTTGAGTGTGGCTCTTGCTTTCTTCGGAGCTAAGCTTAGTTACCCTCTGATGTAGACTGTCCAAAGTTACGGGGAGAGTTTCCTGAAAGGTGGGTGTCGTCAACCTGTCAGCACCAAGAACCTTTGATGTGTTCTGTCTTGACTCACTCCACCAAAGGAGATATTAACAGTAAAATCTTTTATGGATATGAAAATTCAATTCTGTCTACTGCACAATCCAAGGAGAAAAATCTAGCTGCAGCAATTTACAGCGAAGGCATGCTGACTTCTAGTCACTCTCCCCCGCCCCACTCTCCCGGCTTCCATCCACGTCTGTGAGTCCTGTTTCATTGCCTCACAAATTTTTAGGTTTCCTTCATTTTCAAATGGCCTGGTTGAGGTTTTTTATTCGTTTGTTTGTTTGTTTGTTTGTTTGTGGCCAACTCAACACAAGCTACTCTCATCTGGGAAGAGGGACCCTGGTTGAGAAAATTCCTCCATCAGACTGGCCTGTAGGCAAGTCAGTAGAGCATCTTCCTAATTAATGGTTAATGAGGGAGGGCCCAGCACACTGTGTGTGGGGCCACCCCTGGACAGGTGCTCCTGGATAGCAAAAGAAAGCAAGCTGAGCAAGCCAGGGGAAGCAAGCCAGTAAGCAGCATTCCTCCATGGCCTCTGCCTTGAATTCCTGCCATGAGTATGATATGGAAGTGTAAACTGAAATAAACTCCCTCTTCCCCGAGTTGCTTTTGGTTGTGGTATTAATCACAATGGTAGGAACTCTGACTAGAACACCGCGGTCTCCACAGTCTATATCCTGTCTCATTGACCCACAGCAAAAAATGCTGGGCTTAAGTCTCTTCCCCCTGGACTAGGTCCCCACAGGTATTTATTTTCCTCCTTCGTCACTTCTAACAGCTGCCGAGGTGGCTTTCTCCCATCTTCAGGCCAGACTTGTGGCCTTATATTGGGGTGAACATATAAAGGGGTGTGTGTGTGTGTGTGTGTATGCATGCGTGCACGGAGGCCAGAAAGCCAGAGAAGGATGTCCCATCCCCTGTTCTATCTCTCCACCTTGTACTCTTGAGACCGGGTCTCTCACTGTGCCTGAAGTTCACCAGCTTGTCCAGGCTGGCTGGTCCTGGGATCTCTCTGCCTGTCTCTCCCCCAAAATTGTGGGCTTGCGGGAATTCCTCTTTTTTTTTCTTTTTTTAATATAATGTGGGCACTGGGGATTCAAACTCAGGTCCTCATGCCTGAGCCACAGTCACTCTTGTCCATTGAGTCATCCATCTCTCCAGCCCAGAACTGGAGTTGGAACTTCCATCTCTTTTGTCAACTTGTTTGGCGGTGGGTCAGATCCAGGATGCTAGCAATGGCAAGCACTGGGTCACATGTGTGCAGGAAGCTTGGGCAGCTTGGTCCTGGCCACCCAAATGCTGAAAGTGTATCTCTCTGTTCTTGGGGAGATGCCAAGTTTCCTTTCCTTTTGCTTCCTTGGAGAGCTAACGCCATGAAGTAATGTGATCCTTTAGGGATTTCTGAGCATCTCACCAGCCCACCACCTGTCTGGGATTATGGCTTTCTGATACCTAGTATGCTGTCATGGAACCACTTGTCTCTTCAGGACTTGTGTTGAACTAGCAAATCCAGACTTCTGATTGTCTCCCTCTACATCTGTATGTCCTTTACATTTGACAGAGATCACAAAACACTTAGCAAAGTAAGCTGTGGAAATTCCCTGGGAAGACCGGTGCTGCCATTTTGTTCCCTCCACTTCCCCATTTCCCCTTTTTCCTTCCTGTGATCTGTGGTGATAATGGGTATACGCTCACATCCAGCTTCGCTCCCAGAATGTACAGAGCCCTTTGCGCTGGGCCTAAAAACAGGCCATAGTGATTAGACAATAAGAAAATGTTGAAAGGACTCGTTTTCTTTGCTAGAGATAAGAATGCTAAGAAATCATTTTCAATGATGACATGCTCTTTGGCTATTCCCTCAAACCTCACTGAAGTCTTTATATAAAATGAAGCATATAAAGAGGACTCCAAGATGTACTTGGGCTTCTTGTCATCAACCTCTGCCCTCTAGATTTGTCCCAAACATAAATCTGGAGGGGAATGTGAGAACTCTGTTGAAGACTAGTGCGGAGAGGGAAAGTGGACAGTGTGCTCTAAAGCTACGGACAGAATCCAGTTTGGGGCTTGGGAAGATCTCAGTGCCAGGTTCTGGATTTGATGCCCAGCACCAAAAAATAGTCATTAAAGTTTGTGGTTACCTTCCCAGAAAGAATGCAATATCTTTCTCAAATAGTTTATATGACCTTATAAAACAGTTTTTTCTAAATAAGTTATTTTTAGTTTACCGGTTTTGTTTCCCACTCTTCAATCTGCAATCCCATAACGTCATAAAACTGAGGCAGACTGAACAGCTATTGCATAGGGCTAAGAATGATATGGAAAACTATTGTGAGAGAATAAATCTCTCCCCCAGCAGATATATTATTTATTAATGCTTACACATACATTATATATGAAGGCTAATGACAAGTTTCTTAAATCATTAATAATGAATAATTGTCCTAAGAAATCTCATCGGTATGTCAAACACTGGTAATGATTACATTCTCAGTTCAAGCACAGGTTTAGTCAGGCACACATACCTACATTCAAAAGGACAACTTAATGAGATACTTGGCAACACCTCCTTTGCTGTTCCATGCTACTCCACACTTCACCTGTCGTCTGGCTCCTACCAAGTTGGTAAGTCCACAAGTGGCCTGGAAGTAACCTAAGTGTAGAAAGTGAAAAGTAAAACTTTCTCTCTTCCGATGAGTGCTGAGGAAGCAGGACTTGCCACGTAACTCCACGCGTTCGTTATAGATTAAATGAGACCGACCTCAAATGTTACTCGTGGTACAGTAGTGTGAGCTAACTGCAAGAAGAATGTGCAATGACTTTGGCAAAGGTTAGTAAGCCCTGGGGAGCTAGGCCACTGTTACTTGGTGAAAGCATGGGATACTAGCTCTGGAATGGCTTGCCTATACTCCACAGCTTTCATCTGATACTTAGGGATATGAAGACCCTGGAGAGGAAGTGACTGACTTCCATGAGTCTCCCAGCAAACCGGTAATAAAAGTAGGTCTAGGGACTCCAATCCTTTGCTCCTCTGCCCTTCCCACCACACTAGGACTTGGAACTAACCTAGTGAATTTTATCAAGAGATCTGAAAAACGTGGAACTCCAAAAGAAAGCAAAGCTGCTGCTTGTCCAGGAAACCTGTTCGGGGTCAAGGGTCATGGAGCCGAGTGCCCAGGAAAGAGCACTGAGACTACAGGCTCCGTGAGAGGAATTTTTCAACTACGCTGAGGGCCACGTGCAACAGACTTCTCTTACCGGCTCTAGTTTGTGGTACTTTGGAATACAAAGAGTTTGGAGATGCGGGAGAGAGCAGTGTGGGACAAGGGTAGATCAGGTATTTGAGGGGCAGCTGAAAAGCACATGAGAGAAATTTTCCTTTGTGCTCACTATCCTCCCAACCTGTGACCATCAAAGAAAGAATGACAGAGGAGTGAGTGTCACAGAAGAGAGAGTGGGGACAGCAGCTGCTGGACAAACCCACCTAGCACTGCCCCAGGCAATTGTGTGTGTGTGTGTGTGTGCACATACATGCGCACCACACACCAGCATGCACTATGGAAGTCAGAGAACAACTCTGAGTGTTGGTCCCTACTTCCCACCTTATTTGAGATAGGTTTTCTCTGTTGTTTTGTTGGGGTTTTTTTTTTGTTGATTTGGTTTGGGTTTTTGTTTGTTTGTTTGTTTGCTGTTTATGCCAGGCCAGCTGACCCAAGAGCTTCTGGGGCCCCCATCTCTGCCTTCATCTCCCTCGGGAACACCAAGGTTCTAGATGCTCATGCTACAGGTCCTGCTTTGAGGCAGGTTTGAGGTCCTCATGCTTCTGAGGCAAATGTTTTCAACCAATGAGCCAGCATCCCGGCCTGTGATCTTTTTAAATTCAAATGTGAAAGCAGAAATGACCACAGCGCTAAGGTTTTCTTTGTTGTGCTTCCCATTGTTTGTCTTACTGTTACTTAAAGTGAAACAAAACAGAATTCCACCCACAGTTCACACGATCAGATAGACTTTTGGAGCGATGGCTTACATGATGAAATTTCCCCTCTAGCCAACAGTACCTGGCATGACCATTTTTAGCTCTTTAATCTATGACTTGAGAAAGTTTTCAGTGTTAGTAAACCCAGTGACTGTAAAGCTGACCTCAGGATGAAAACCCCTTTTGAGAACCCAAATCTTTTATGTTCTGCTGTGCCCTGAGTTGTTGACAAATGACTGTTTAAGCTTGTCTAAAATAGTCCAGCTTTATGTTCATCAACATGACCATCTGTGCCATACTTTTTTCTCTTTGTAAAAGAACTGACCAAAGTGTTTCACTGTGTTTTATTATAATTCATGTAAATCCTGGTCCTCAAACTCAGGTGTATAAGAAACACCCAATTACTTTGTTTTTTAGAAAATAGGTTAAATTTGGTTCTGAAACCCCATCCCACTAAGGTGACAGAAATTTTATCTGCATCTTTGTAGAGATTTTCTTCAGCTCCTGCAGAGTGCTGGGAAATCGTTCAGAGAGGCCCCATCTCTAGTCTGCAACTGCCACTGGTTAATTCCCATTTTCTCTTGTCCATACATGCCAGACATTGGACCTGATGGCTCAGGTTGTCCCTGGAGCCCAGTGTCTGATCCGCTTGATTTACTTGGTGAATCCCCAAGCTTCTGTCTCTCCTGGAGGTGCTGCAGTGGGGCTGGCCACAGGTTCCCCACCTCAGAACCCAGATCCTCTATTTTCTCCCATTGCTTTACCCCAATTTCTCTCCCCCTGCCTTCTCAGAAGTGTCCCCACTTCCACTGGTATACCTCAGTGAGGCTGGCTTCCACAGAAGTAAGTCTCAGGAGAAGTGGTTTTCAAGTAGATTTCCCTTTGGATGGCCGCAGTAACTTTCCCTGAGTCAGAGGAACATAGAGCCCTGCCTTCACAATTGGTGAGGGGGAGGAGCTGAAGTGAGAGCCAGGTCTGATGGCGTGACCGCTGTGCTGTGCATACTTTTTCATTGGCCACAGACCACTTGTGGAAGAAGAGGGGAAACTAAGGAGGTGCTTTATAAGCATGACAGGGAACCTTCCCTGGAATAGCAAAATTAAGTACACACCCTACTCTCTACTGGCATGGGTCAGCTCATTCCAGCATCCCTACATCCACAGTGTGAAGTGGATGCAGCCTTACAAATGAGAAATCTAAAGCAGAGAAGTTGCCTAATTTGCTCTGATCTCGTAGCACAGCAGAGGCAAAGTATGAGGCCAGGCAGACTGGCTTTAGAGCCTTGCTCTTACCACACACTGTGACCCTCACTCCTTGTGGAACACATGAGTTTACCAAGCCCAAGGGTCAGTGCCGTCCTGTGCCAATCAGACTCTCCTCAGCAAACAAGCAGGACCAAGGTGCGTTTGTCAGGTGACTCCGAATCCTGAAATGTCCTCCTTCGCTGTCTTGACCCAGGTAATGACCCATTCACCATCGTCAACGAAAACACGGGCAAGTGCATCCAGCCACTGGCTGACTGGATCGTGGCACAGGACTGTAGTGACTCTGGAAACATGTTATGGAAGTGGGTGTCCCAGCACCGTCTCTTTCACCTGGAATCCCAGAAGTGCCTTGGCCTAGATATTACCAAAGCTACGGACAACCTGCGGATGTTCCGCTGTGACTCCAGTGTCATGCTGTGGTGGAAATGTGAGCACCATTCTCTGTACACTGCCGCCCAGTACAGGCTGGCTCTGAAAGATGGATATGCCACAGCCAGTACCAATTCAACTGCTGTCTGGAAGAAGGGAGGCTCCAGGGAGAGCCTTTGTGACCAGCCTTACCATGGTGAGTACAGGAGAGAGGGACTTTGACCCTCTTGCTGTAATGGTTGCTTAATTTGGCATTAAATGTCACACCCAGCACAGCTCGGTCCTGGACACCTGACTGGGTAAAGGTGAGCTGCATGCAGTCTGATGGAGTGGTTCTAACTACTGAAGCAACCCAGAACCCAGTTTATTAGGAGGAGTGCACGGGGAGGGGCTAGCTAGTCCAGGTAGGAGGTCTCTATGGGCTAGCAGTCTCAGGCTCTAAACATCCAGGAGGAGGAAGCTGCAGGTGCTAGTGTTTGCCCACACTGGTCAGTAGTTGGTAGTCACTTGTACTTGGACCACAGGAAAGCTTTGCCTTTCTCAGCCTGATCGGTATGGAGAAGGCTTTGCCAGCTTCCCATGGGTCTGAGGCATTGGCCCTTAGCGTGGCTGTGCCCATGTCAACAATACACATTCACTCAGGCTTTCCTCAGTTCTCCACGACTGAGTTGAAATGAAGTCACAGTGACTAGGCAGGTACTGTGAGCTGCAGTCACACAGCCTTTTGGTGTGGTAAACCCAGGACTTGACTTCCTATGCCTCATTTACTTCCTATGATGCCATTTCCTCAAATGTGAAGAAAAAGGAAATGTTATACTGATAGGAAATACTTCATATAGGCTAAAGGCACATAATCGAATAATATTGATCTAATCCTAAGTTTAAAAAGAAAATAAGAGGGGTTGGAGAGATGGCTCAGAGGTGAACAGCACTGGCCATTCTTCCAGAGGTCCTGAGTTCAATTCCCAGCAACCACATGGTGGCTCACAACCATCTATAATAGAATCTGGTGCCCTCTTCTGGCCTGCAGGCATACATGCAGACAGAACACTGTATATATAATAAATAAACCTTTTTAAAAAAAAAAAAAAGAAGAAAAAGAAGTGGGTTTTTTTTTCATGCCTGGGAAATTTAATATAATGGAAATATTTTGCAAGTCTCATGTGGGTTTTCATAATATTTTCATCCTTGGCATAGGTATCACATGTTGCTCTTTGTATTTATGATTTGACATTTTAAATGTGAACTTTTCTTTGGTCATTTCCAAAAACAAGTACGTGAATATTGTCATGACCTTTGCTCTAGATTGCAATGAATCTTCAGTTTTTAAAAAATACTTTTACTCTTTGAGAATTCAGTGCGATGTATTTTGATCATTTTCACTCCCAGCTCCTTTTCCAAATTCTTCCCAGGCCCACCCCCCACACCCACCTTCTGAGCTTCCAAATTTGTCCTTTAAAAAATAATAATAATAGCTCACTGACTGGAGTTTGTGCTGCTCAAGTAGCCCTAGTTGTGAGACTTTCCTCTGGAACATGGTCAACCTACCAACACACCCTTAAAGAAAACCGACTCTCCCTCCCACAGAAGCCATCAACTGTCCATAGCTCCTCAGTTAGGGGTGGGGGCTCAAGACCCCCTTCCTATTCCATGCTAGAAGTTGAATATTGATCTGGACCACGTCATCTGCAGGCAACCATAGCCGCTGTGAGGGCATGAGTGCAGCCATCCTGTCGTATCCAGAAGACACTGTGGCACTCCCATCTTCCCTGACCTCTGGCTCTTTTCTAACCTTCCCATTCCATCTTCTGAGATGGTTCCTGGGCCTTGAGAAAGGGTGTGCTATAGACGTTCCATTAGTAGCTGAGCACTCTGCTTGTTCTCGGCACTTGGCCAATTGTGAGTTTTTGTATTGATCACCACCATGACCACACAAAGAGACTTCTCTGATGGGGTCTGAGAGCTGTACTAATCAACAGGTAGAAAGATACAAACTTAAATGGTGACTTTATATTGTGTCCGTTTCACAGAATAGTAGTAGCAGGTCCCCCCAGGGACCTGTGAGCTCTCCAACCGTAGAGCTTGACCCTGTTTACATACCAGGCATATGTTTCCTGTGGAGTGAGTCTTAAATCCAATCAGGAATCGATTGGTCACCCCATTACATTTGTGCCACTGTCCTACCCATGGGCATTTTCTTGCACCCCGGTCATCACTGCGGCTCACAGCATTCATCGCTGGGTAAAACTGTTGGCTGACTCCCTCCCACGCCCAGCAGACTGGAAAGCATCTTCCAGTGCTATGGAAGCTGCCTAGCAAGGTGGAAACTTCCCGCTCTGTACCAACTTGATTTCTCCATGTCCTGTCATCAATGTGTGTGGTGTCTTCAGCAGAGGGTCTGACCATCAACTTCTGTTGGGCAGCTAAGAGCAAAGCCAATAGCCTGATGGTTTGGGGCATCTTTAGGACACCTGTGACCCAACAACTTGAGGGGAAGTATCCCACATTGGCACTGAGCCTTTTATTTGGCAACCTGTGACTTCTGTGTAGGGTAACGCCAAGTAAATTCTCGCATATGAAAATATGTAGATACTCATTTATATGAAACTTCTACTTAAAAAGTAGGTTTTATATGGCTTTTTTAAGCTTCCTAAGGGTTAATTATTCTTCTCCCAACCCCTCCTCTGCCCTAGCCTTCTATTCCTTTCCCCACTTAAATCCCCCTCACCATTATTCCTTTTTCCCCTCCATATCACCTGTGTTCTACTACCCCCCCTTAAGATCTTCCTTTCCTCTTCCTGAGTCTATGGCCATAGTCAACGTAAATGGGTTTGAAGGGAAGATAAAGGACATCCTCTTATATCTGGCCAAAGACTTAGGATGGCAACTTAATTCCCCATTCTAACCGTAGTTTTTCCGCTTAGAGAATCTCTATTTCTTGTGAAGATCAAAAAAAAAAAAAAATTCCAGGAGTGTCTGGTTCTGCTCTTAATGAAGTGATATTAGAGACTTGGAGATGGGGTTTTCCTTGCCTTCAACTCATGGCCTTTGAATCACTAAATTTTCTCTTGGCCAGCTTCCTTTGGAACTCCAGAACTGTTCACTGAGGGCCAGGGCTCAGTGTGAACAATGCTTGCTCTGCAAGCATGGGGACCCAGAGTTTGAATCCTCAGCATCCATGGAAATCCTGGGTGGGTGTGGCAGCCTGCTTGTAATCTTATTGCTCTGGAGGTAGAGGCAAGGGATCCCTGGCTAGCTAGTCTAGGCCAATCAGTAAACTGTGGATTCAGTTGAGTTGGGGAGTGATCAAGGAAAAAGACCAATGTCTTCACATGCACATGCATGGCCTCACATGCACATGAGTGTGTGCCCACACACATACACACATACATATACCCCAGAGAAATAAGGAGAAGGAGGAGGGAGGAGGGTGGGGAGGTGGACAGGCAGAGAGAGACAGAGACAGAGATCACAGGGGAGAGACCGGGTTGTGGCTTGAACTTAAAGCAATTGCTTTCTGGATACCCCTTAAGGACAGGCTTAAATATTGTGCAACAAGAGTCTCTAACTTGGCAACTGAAAGAAAACATTGAACCCGAAAGAATGGCTCCAGATTGCATTTTGTTTCTGTTTGTTCGGGGATCAGGAAGGATCGTTTCCTTGGCAGCGCTCCATTGTCCTTCTGCCCTCGGTTCTTTTGAGAGAACAGTTGTAATCTCCAACTCCCTCAGACCCTGAAGTGTCTTCATTCCACTGAAACGTGTTTTCTTTCTTATTCTGTGTTTTATTTATGCGTTAATAATTTTCACACAACTGCTAAAGTGCTCAGCAGCACAAAAATGGGGAGGGGGAGGCCTCGAACCCTCCACAGCAGTGCCCAGGAGAGGGACAGAGTCTGTGCGCTGCACAGCCAAAAGGCTGGATTTGTTTCTTTACCGTTCCAAATTCAATACTTGAAATCCTAAAAACTTTTAGACCCTTAGCGCTCTGCCCGATTAAGAGTCCCATCAGATTTTCATTTGCACAGAGGCCAAGGCTGCCCCCAATCTCAGATCCACTCGGTTTCTACAAGTGGGAAATCTACAAGGCCCTCTTGACTTGTCCTGCTTTGTCTCCCTCCGCTCAAATTTAACCAGATATGAGGTCCTGCCCTTTCGAACTTTTAAAATTTACATGTGCCCCTTCCTATCTTAAAGTGAGGGACCTTTGCCAGGCCTCCTCTAACTCCCAGCCCAGCTGTCTATCAAAAGAGGAACAAGGAAAGTAGGCTATTCAAGTCCCAAGCAAGTAAAGTCCAAAGTTACCCTGCTTGAGGCACAGCTGGGGGTCAAAATTCATTCATTTCTCCAAATAACAGTATCTTTTTTCTCCCTTAGCTTTTGTAACCTGTTTTTTCACTTTGACTATATTAATCTACCATGATGTTTGTGGTTTCCTCAAACTTCATCATAGAAATCATCTTTATACTGAAAATGCTTTAACTGTAAAATTTTTTATGAATGAATTGCTGTTCACTAGCTCCTGTATATACAATGATGTCATAAGACATCTTGACCCAACTGGCATCTTCAAATCACAAATGTTTGTTGACTTACGCAGCGGAGTTCACAGTTCCTAGGAATGAACTGTGAACTCCGTCTGCTCTTGCCGACTCCCTGAAGCCTGTCAAACTCTGTAACTATTTGTCTCATTGCTTAAGCAATTCACTTTCCATGTAAACCCCTGATCTCATAACTTTGTGTCAATGCCACACTCAGCTGTTGATCTGAAGGTGTTGTCACCCCAAATCCACACATTCAGAGAAGAGTCTTGTTAGGAGAACCTGTCTTACGAAGACAACCCATGGGATGCAGGTGGTCTGTCAACAGCAAAGACAAGTGGGAATAAAAGGCCTAATTAACAGAGAGCCTCCGTTCGAGGCCTGCATCCGGCCTGGCTGTTGTTTGCTTATTGGTTTACAAAGCACTGGGTGACACAGAGAGCTGTATAATGACACTCCTCTTGGAGCTATGTGTAACCTGAAACCTATAAAAGCAGTTGATGGTGCAAAGTTGTTGGTGTGTGTCAGTGACTTGTCAAAGAGGCTGTCCCTATACCATGCTTCACGATGAGCCACCAAATGTGTCCTTTTAACCACTCCTGAAAAGTGGGGATTTCACGAACAACTCTGATCTTACAGGTTTGTGGTGAGGAACAAGTACAGAAATGTGTCTGAAAGCATTTTGCACATGGAAATAAAAGGTTTTAGGGAAACCCGAGCATCCCGGAAGCAGCAGCGCATTGCATCGTGTCCTGGGGTTGTCCTCTCAGTATTGTAAAAGGGGAGGAAAATGGGTCACGGGCCTTGGGGAATTTTTTCCTTTTTCTTTTTGTGGTTTTGGTTTTTCAAGCTAGAATTTCCCCATGTAGCCCTGGCTGTCCTGGAACTAGCTCTGTAGACCAGGCTGGCCTGGAACTTGGAGATCCACTTGCCCCTGCCTCCCAGAGTACTGAGATTAAAGGACCATATGCACCCAGGGGAATTTTTTGATGTGGTCAAATTTGAAACATGTGATGAGCATGCTACCACAAAGGGCCACCACACTATTTAGCAGAACTATTCTCTTGAAAGCTATTTATGTGGCACAGGAAAACAAAATCAATGACCCACAAAAGATTTATTATTATTTTTCTTCAGTAAGGCATCCAGATGGTTCTTCCTTTGTGATACCTTCCAAACTTAAGTCTCTGCTTCAGGCACATGAAGACTGGGGAATGACAGAGGATGTAGATAGAATCAAAGGCTAGCTTAAGCATACTTTAAAGCCAACCTGTGAGACTTTCTGAGAGACCCTAAAAGCCTGATGAAGGCTAATGAGTCTTGATGATGACACTCTCCCTTATGGCCATTCTTTCATTGCTCAATAACCAGAGGTTTGAAGAAATCGAAGCTAAGGAGAAAAGGTGACAGAAATAGCTACATGGTTAGCTGCTCTGTAAAACGTGTTTTCAAGGGGACTGACTGTTATTGGCACAGCATTGAGCACTTCCTCTGGGGTCCCAGGCATATCTGCATTGTGATCGTTTTCCAGTACCTCTCTGGGGACTAGAGAAAAATATTAAAATGAAAGCTAGATCTGCCACCTCCCTGGTCACCAGCTTCTCCCATCACTGCCCTGTTAAGGCCAGTTCTTTTTGCATAACCCGAATTACCATGTCCTGACTCTCCCCAAGCAGCTACTTGGGAATCTAGCAGCTCTCTTCCTTCGCTTCCTCCAAAGCCACCGCCTCAACTCTGTTGGGTAACCGTGTCCCTTGCCCGTCTGGCTAATTGCATAAGTGGTCCCAGGTGTTTCTTTGGCCCCACACTCACCAAAGAAATGGAGGAGAGTTGAGTCTCTGTCCAGACAGCCATTTTGAGGAAGTAAGCTGTCTCTGCCCCCCATGCTGGGCTCAGTCGCTTCTGCCTTGATCAAGCCAGAAAAGGACTCTTACTCTGTCACCAAATACACAGTGGACAACCCTTGAGGTAAACACTGATATTCTCGGTTTGAAATGCAGAAACT
Organism: Peromyscus californicus insignis; assembly: GCF_007827085.1. Lineage (NCBI taxonomy): Eukaryota > Metazoa > Chordata > Mammalia > Rodentia > Cricetidae > Peromyscus > Peromyscus californicus. The sequence continues at coordinate 37,676,491 of NW_026294595.1, read as the reverse complement.
AAGTTTGTCTGTAGGCACACAGGAGACCCCAGATTTCAAAGTCCAGACCCAAGCAGTCAGTATCTAAGCTCTTTCCACAGTGTATAGCCTGTTCAGATATTGTAGGCTCATACGTGAGACCAGCACTCTTTCTTTTAAAAGTTTTAGGAATTAGCTATCCTAAGGTGGATTGTTCAGCTTTTAACTCTCCCCTGCTTCCTCCCCATCCCACAGAGATATATACCAGAGATGGGAACTCCCACGGGAGACCTTGTGAATTTCCGTTCTTAGTTGGCGAGACGTGGCACCATGACTGTGTTCGTGATGAAGATCACAGTGGGCCCTGGTGTGCCACTACCCTAAATTACGAATATGATCAAAAGTGGGGCATCTGCTTAACAGCAGGTATGTATGGGCTGGCGAGCTCCAGTGGCGAGAAGAGAGTGAGGTAAAGGGCGGAAGAGGGAGTTGAAGGTGACTTGGAAGTGTCTGCAGCAGATGTGATCCTAGAGGAGGAGTGTGCGTTGGCAGGAAGGGGGGGAAGTCGTGGGCAGCTTTGAATGTGCCTTCAGAAGCCGGTCAAGGAGAGAAGCAGGACAGTTTGTGTCCTGGGAAATGAGGAGGGGGAGGACTGCGGAAGCTTCGTCTACATCAGGGAGAAGTGGAAAGGGCATGAGCAGATGGGAAATTGCAGCTTCAAAGGACGAGTTGGGGAGAAAGTGGAATGTAGGAGACCGTAGCTTGGGCAGAAGGAAGTCACCCTTGTGCGTTTCATGAGGCAAACAAGAGCAACAGGTACAAAGGGGCTGAAAAACCGTATTTAGGATGGTGACGACTTATAGTGTATTTGTGGTCTGAAGCCAAGAGTGGGGGGGTTGGTTAAAATTAGAAAGCCAGGCATGGCGAGGATGCTGCCAGTAACCCCAGAACCGTGGAGGGTGGCTGGGGCTTGCTGGCTGCCAGCCGAGTTTCCAGTTAAATGAGAGAAACTGTCTCGGGAGAAGATGGAGAGTGACAGAACAAGACACCTGGTGTCTCCCTCCTGCCTCTGCTTGAACACACACATACACACACACACCACTAGCACAGGCACCCGCAGGTGCCAACCTGTGCACATGTACCACATACACACAGAGATAAATACTATGGGTGTTCTATGCTGTACACTCATGCTTATATGCCCATGTATGCATTTGTAATGTGAGTTCTATAATATTAATTCTATTCGTGGATTCAATCATCTATTCAAATATTACAGAGAAATTTGGACTGAATTTCCAAAATAAAGGAGTTGCTATGCTCCGAATCTTAGCCATTTAAGCAGCATGTCTGTACCCACACCTACAGTTCTTTCTCTGCAGGCTATAGAGAAGACTGCGGACATCTTTGCCAAGCTCTAGGGAACATGTTTTCCATTGGCTCAGTGTTCCACCCTGTACATAGGGAGACTCCCATCTTCAGGCAAAGGGCACACAGGAACTGGTGAAAATATGGTACTGTGGTTAACAGGGGACAGAGGGAAGGTTTAACCAGCTTGAGTCCTTTGCGCTGCTCTGATTTCCACTTCAGCACATAGTGAAAGGACCCAAGTACGGTCCTGCAGTGACTGCCTCCATTTTGGCACATCCTAAGAAAATGTAAATAGATTGCAATCTTGTAAGTGCTCCAAGTAACAGAAAACACTATGCCCTTATTTCATGATCACTAATTTTTTTTTATCAACAGAAAACGGCTGTGAGGGTAATTGGGAAAAGAATGAGCAGATTGGAAGTTGCTACCAATTTAATACTCAGGAAGTTGTTTCTTGGAAAGAAGCTTATGTTTCCTGTCAGAACCAAGGAGCTGACTTACTGAGCATCCACAGTGCTGCTGAATTAGCGTATATTACGGGTAGGTTTAGCTTGCATGTGGTAGAGCGGATAGCTGGATTTGTAAAGATGCTTCCTTCTTCGACATTTCATATCCAGGCGTGCTCTTTTGACGATGTCTTTTCTGGCCTCTCTTAAAATTTAAACCTTAACAGTGAAGCCTGCAAGGGGGGAAAAAAAGGATTGAATGTAAACATAATAATTCCATGTGTTGAAATGGATCTTGTGAGAGAAACTGATGTTTAGAAAGCAAGTTAGAGTATAATATAAAACCCTCATCCTAAATGGGAAAAAATGGAGAGGAGAAAGTGAACTCTAAACCTCTGAACATCACCAAAGAGAGAATTTGAGGAAGATAGATTAGATGGTGAATCATGCAGTTCTCCTCACAATGACTTACATAAATAATCAACAGCAATCTACATGGATTTCTACCCACCAATGAAATAAAGAAAAAAATGGCATAGATACAGGACGAAATACTGTGAAGCCACAAATGGAAGAGAAACTGTCCTTTGTGACAATGCAAACATCATGTTAAGTGAAACAAGCCAGGCGCAGAAAGGTGAATGCCACAAGCTGTCAGTCATCTGTGGAATCTAAAACCTTGATCTCATGGGAACTGAAAGGAGAGGAGAGGGAAGGAAGTAGGAAGAAGGGGGGATGGGGAGAGGTTGCTCAGCAGGTAGAAAGTAACAGAACTAAATGGTGGTGTTCTCTTACACAATGGGGTGATTATGGTTGACAGTCATACATTGCATATTTCAAAATAACTGGAAAGGATTTGGAGCACTCTTATCACAAAGTAAAGATAAATGTTTAAAGTGATAAATATGCCCATTTCCCTGATTTGGACATTATACAGTGCATCAAAGTATCACACTGTGACCCATAATATGTACAATTACTATGTGCCTATTAAAAACAGTAATGAAATAAAAAGTAATTGAAGCAAAAAGAACACCTGCCAAAGTGGACTTGCCCTTCCTTTAGTCTGAGGCTCTCTACTGTCAATCATCCGCGTGATAGCAAAGGTGACAATTAACACAGCCTCAAACTGGTCCAAGTGGAAGGAGAGAAAAAGTCCAGCTCTTGATGGTCCTGACCATATATGCTGCCTGGATGCTTCATATCTATCCAACAAGTACACTTAGAACTTACCCATTTCTCACTGACATCCACTGGGTTGCCAACATGGTAGAACACTTTAAATCCTATAATTCCAGTGAAGTCCATACAAATTACAAAGACTATGCAGTAATGAGACAAATCAGGGACTTTAGTTCAAAAGATCACATAATGTGTGTCCTTGCTACCTGCAGGTAAGTGCCAGGATTATACAGAGCAGCGATTGCTTCCTGGGAGGCGGGGTGGGGATAGCTGAAAAACCTTCATAGGAAGGATGCAGCTGAATCTGCGGTGGTTAGGAAGGATGGGTACTCCTTAGTATCCTGCTTGAACCACGGCAGGAAAGTAGAAGAGAAAACAAAAAGCATTCCAAATATCAGGTAACACGATTAAGTCTGGAGCACCAGACATATCTCTTAGTTTCCTGGACTTCTTCGGGAATGCTGGAAAACCAACACAAATGTGCATTAGATTACATCTTCTAGTGTGTTCTGTAACCGTGCTGGAGCTGTTGCAGGTGCTTGTGGGGTAAAAGAGAAGGATGAGTCCCAAGTTCTCTCCCCCAACCCTGTCAAAGCTTCTACACAAACACCCATCCTCTCTTTCCTTAATAAAGCATCTTTGCCATCTACTTCCTTGAGAAAGGTGGGGCAAGCCCTAAATTCCCACCCCACGCTTATATCTGTATCTAGACTGTGGCCCCTCCAGCTCCTCCAAAGCTCTCCCTTCTCCCCAAGATCTTTATGTCTGACCAGCCATTCTCTCACACTTTCATTGTTATCACTGTACTGACTCCTTTTCAACTGTCTACATCCTGTGTAAATATCCACCATTGAAGATTCATTTCGCTCCTGGGTCCTGGGAGCCTGCCTCCTCTCTTAACCAAGTTCCTTTACAAACCCCGAAAAGTCCTGCTTTATACATTTGGCTTCTAAAGTATTCATTGTGGTGAAGATTATGTATAACCAAAATTGCTCTTGAAAAGTCCTCATAATCTGGATATGTTTTCTCTCTCTGTAAACCCTATAGTCTATAATACACACACATAGACACCTAGTAGGGGGATAGATAAGGATGTAATGTAATAATATACATATTCCCCTGTGAGTAATTAGGAAACAGTTATTAAGTAATTTACAGCCAAAAAGACTCCAACAGATTTATAAAGACCCCCATCTTAATGTTTGTCAACATCCTCTTCGTCATTCATAGACCATTTCATCGTTGCTCTATCTCTTCTATCAAGCCTTCAATTAATTTTTCAAATTCTTCCCCTGTGGTTTTGATAAAATCTTTCTTTCGAGCTTCATAATCTCCTAAATGGTGGTAAAAATCCTTACAATCATTCTTATTCTTTCTGCGTTTTCTCCAATTTGTATGGACCCATTCATGCATGGACGCATCCATATTTTGTATCCATATCAGGTAGCACATGGACAACTAGACTCACTATTGAAACTATTTGTGCTTCCCTGTCCCCTTCACAACAGGTGTGTGTGTGTGTGTGTGTGTGTGTGTGTGTGTGTGTGTGTGTGTGTGAAAATACATAGTGAAACTGCCACTCTGAGAAAATTCTTTTACCTCAGAGGAGGAAGAACTAGACAAGCTATTTGGAAAGCAGAATTGAAGAAATTTATTAGACTTTGGTCTTCTCAAAAGAATAAAGTTTTGTTGTCTCTTAACGTGACCTGCCTCTGTTGCCTAGACATCTATCCATAGTGAGATTCCTGCTTCAGTCAAGACCTTCTGTTTTTTGACTGTCAATAGAAACCTAGTCTGATTTATATAATTTTGTCACTATTAAAAATTATATAAATTCCATTCATTTCTTCATCTTATGTGTTTCTTGTATTTTCTCTTTGGCTCTTTTTCTTCTGTCTGTTTTGTCTTTTTATGCTTTGTTTGTATTAATTGATCATTATTATTATTATTATTGTTTTATATGCCTGTTTATGTGGATTTGTGTGGGTGTGGAGGTGGGGAGGATCTGGGCGGTGTTAGGGGAGGGGAAACCATAATCAGAATGTATTGTATGAAAGACCTATTTTCAATTTAAAATTATATAATTCCTACAGGAAAAGAAGGCATTGCTAGAATTGTTTGGATTGGACTGAATCAGCTCTATTCTGCGAGAGGTTGGGAATGGTCAGACTTCAAGCCACTAAAATTTCTTAACTGGGATCCAGGTAAATGTATACAGGGTAAAACCTTCAAAAACGAAGAACTTTTTACTCATCCAGAGCTTTTAAAAGTTTCATGTATTGTCAGATCTCATGGTTGCTTTCTCAGAATTTTTTTCTAAAACATTCTTAAGTGTGCTGTTGTTTTTGCCAAGTTGAAGCACACCATGGGCAAAGGAGCATTTGCTCCGGGGCTTTAGAGCATCCCTAGATTTTTAAGAAGAACAGAATGAACCCCACAACATGGCTGGGAACCATTCTACAGCCCCTCGGGTCTTGACTGCCAATGCTTAGTCTAGAGCTTGCCTTTAAAGCAGGAATAGCCCTTCCTTTTCTGGTTCTTAGGCTTGCCCACTATATCACCTAAACACTGAGAACACAACAGCTGTATCTTATTACACAAATCAGTCCCACAATGAAAATAACATCCTGCTTAGCCAGAAACTCTACAAAAGAAAGGACGAGGAACCTTTGGAAAACTGGTCTGACCAAGGCCAAACCTAAATAACATTAATAAAAGTGTTCTGCCTACATAGAGGAGAAATCTATCAGTACTATCAAATGACCATGAGGTTTGCATTAACAAATCTTATTAGTAAACAAGGTAATACTCTATTATGTCAAAACTAGACAATGCCAGGCAAGTGCTCCACCACTGAACTACAGTCCCAGTCCCTAATGTAATATTTAAGGCCTTCAAAGGCAGAATCATATGTTAATATTCCATCTGGTTGTAAATATTTACTGGAGAGTAAATTTAATATAGACTGAGAGGTTCTGGCCACAGGCTGTTGTCGTGGAAGTTGCTCTAGAGCAGAAACTGATTTGTCTTCCTTGCCGCGAATCCGCTATCATGGATCAGAATGTTTCCCCTCCATCTTGCGTTTTAGAAGAGGCATAAATGATTTCATTGCTCTTCACTGCGGCTTATAACTTTTCGGTTTAGTTGAAAGTTTGAACCATACTGCGAGTTCCCATACAGACATACACTTATGAATTTGAATGATTTTAAGCACCACTCTGGCCCTAACCTCCTCCTGCCTCCTTGAACATCTTTCTTCCTCAGACACACCCAATGCACCCATGATAGGTGGAGCAAGCTGCGCCCGGATGGACACAGAGTCGGGGCTGTGGCGGAGTGTTTCCTGTGAAGCTCAGCAGCCCTATGTCTGCAAGAAGCCATTGACCAACACGGTGGAGCTCACAGGTTCTTCCCCTCTTCCTCATATGTACAGCTAAGTCTCAAGGCCAGAGTTTCCTGGTCAAGCAAATGCATGCCAGATACCCATTTTCACCTTTCCTACACTTGATACTGCCGATGTTTTCTCGGTCCCCAGAACCCATGCTAAAATGCTACGGTTGTGCATGTTTGAAATCCTGGGCTGGGGGCAGTGCAGGAGGATCCCTAGGCTTGACTGTCTAGCAGTCTAGCTTAATTGATGAGCTTCGGGTTAATGAAAGACTATCTCAAAGGAGGCTGATGGTTTTCATGACAATCTGAGGTTGTCCTTCGGGTGCACACGCACACTAAGTAAGAGTTTAAACTGTGTGTGTTGCGCGCATGTGAGTGTTCAGGTGCACGTGCCCATTAGTGGAGGCCAAGGCTCTCACTAATGGAAGTTCACCCTTTCAGCCGTCCAGTTGAGCAGCCCACTCTCAGGATCCACCTGTCTCAGTCTCCAATGCTAGAATACATACAGGTCCACACATCCATGCCCAGATTTTTACAAGGGTGCTGGGATTGGAACTCAGATGCTCAGGTCCCCATGACACTGAGAGCCCACTCTTACCCAGCCATCTCCTCAGCACTGTCAATTTCTTATCCAAAAAGGAGCATAGAGCAATTTAAAAAAAAAAAATGGTTATATAGAACAAAGAATGTAGGGAAATGTCTTATTGATAATAGGGAGAAATGAACATTTATCTTCCAAGTTACCGATTGTAGCCCATCTGACAGAAAGTATAACAGAGATACTGGTACAAGGGGGAATGTGCAAGCGCTGATGATGGAGTAAGTAAACACCCTGAAGTCGCCATTGTTAGTAAACCGTGATGTTTCCATAACACTGAACGGTGTGTATCTATTATAGCTGTGCCGGTGGGAAGCAAGGAACGGAGCACAATGATATGCTTACCTATCATTTTAATTTTGTAAAACTGTGTCTTCGTGGAGACAAAGACTAGACTATGGGGAGGATTGTTTGAGTTCATTTACATGTGATTGTTCTCTCTGTTCCTTCACCATAATTGAAATATCTCATGGTCATAATGAATGCCATTTAGAGCCCAAGTTAATTGAGTTAATCTTGCAAACCCGAGACTAATTGAACCTAAACTTTATCAATTTGTTTTTTAAAAAAAATACTCTACAATTTTTGTAGCTGTTTATTTGTTTGTTTTTACATCCTGACCAGTTAGTTTCCCCTCGTCTCTCCTCTCCTCCAGTCCCCTCCTCTTCCCCATCCACTCCTCTCTTCTCTTCAGAAAAGGGCAGGCTTCCCATGGATATCAGCCAGCCACGGTATATCAAGTTGTAGTGAGTCTAGGCACTTCCTTTCCTATAAGGCTGGACAAGGCAACCTGGTAGGAGGGAAGGGTCCCCAAAACAGGCAACAGAGTCAGAGACAGCCCCGATCCCACTGTTCGGAGTCCCACAAGTAGACCAAGCTACACAACTGTAACATATATGTAGCGGGCCTAGGTCTATCCCAGGAAGGCTCCCTGGTTGTCAGTTCAGGCTCTGTGAGCCCAGGTTAGTTTGATTCTGTGGGATTTCTTGTGGTGTCCTCGACCCCTCTGGCTCCTACAATCTTTCCTCCCCCTCTTCTACAGGAATCCCCGAGCTCCACCTAATGTTTGGCTGTGGGTCTCTGCATCTGTTTCCATCAGTTGCTGGACTACTCCATGTTTTTAAGATAACTGAGTTAGCTTGTTAAAAAAAAAAAAGAAGAAAAGAAAAGTTCCAGAGAGGATCTGGATAAGTTGAACAACAACATACTTTCTAGTTTTGCTAAGGAGAGTGGTAGCCCTTTGTCTCTGAAAGATTAGTCTTCCCTTGTGGATTTCACCATGGTCAAGCTGAGATTCCTCCACTGGTCTTTCAGAGTGGATGAAGCTGTCTAGAGAAGCCATTTGCCCTTCCCCTTTCCTCCTTTGCTGCCGTCCCTTGAGTGGAGACAAATACCACATCCAGTTCCTTCCCTCTCTACCCAGCCTGTATTCAACAGTTAGTGTTAATAGGCATCCGTTGTTAAACTGGTCACGCAAGGAAAGAAAGCTTGACTCCTTCCAATGTCAGAGCCATGGGTGGGGGTGCCTTCCAAATTTCAGACCTGGAAAAATGTTGTCAGCATCTGGCTTACTCCACACCTGTCTTCTGCCTATGAGGACTGAAGTCATTCCCCTTCCTTGACCTTGTCTATGCCCCTTCAGCAGTACAGTCCAGTCACATAGCATATGTGTTTCTCAGTAAGTACATTTCGTACCTGAATCTCTGCAGGAATTTTTATGATGTCAAATATACATTAAGCACAGCATACAATTCATGTCACCCTGAGAGCTGACATCACATCTCCCAGGTTTCCAGAAGCCTTGTGATTCAAGAAAGAAAAAACTTGCAGTGTTGTTGATTCAAACTAGATCTGTCTTTACTGGAATGTAAATCGCTGCTTTCCCCCAGATGTTTGGACGGATTCAGATACCCACTGTGAGGTGGGCTGGCTGCCCAATAATGGATTTTGCTATCTGCTGGCAAATGAAAGTGGTTCCTGGGATGCAGCCCATTTGAAATGCAAAGCCTTCGGAGGTGACCTCATCAGCATCCATTCCTTAGCAGATGTCGAGGTGGTTGTCACAAAACTCCATAGTGGGGGTGAGTTTTCTGTTTTGCTTTGTTTTGTTGTAAACCTCTTGTTTTAGGAGTTTAAAACATTTCAGGCCAGGCATTGGTGGCACACGCCTTTAATCCCAGCACTCGGAAGGCAGAGCCAGGCGGATCTCTGTGAGTTCAGGCCAGCCTGGGCTACCAAGTGAGCTCTAGGAAAGGCACAAAACTAAAACTATACAGAGAAACCCTGTCTCGAAAAACAAAAACAAAAAACAAAAAAAATTTCAGGTCTCCTTGTTTTCAGACTCTTGGTGGGAATGAGAGGGTTACAAACTGTCCCTGGATCGGCACATTTGTAAGTGGAGGTAGGGTGTTCAGAGGAAATGGACTCATCCTGGACCTGCCCGGTCCAGTGCTGTAGCTACCAAGAGGCTTTTGAACTCTTGAAAGGTAGTTAGGAAGAATAAGGAGCTGAAGTGTTAGTTTTGTTTAATTTTCTTTTTTTTTTTCTTTTTTTTTTTTTTTTTGCATTACAGTTTGAATAGCTACTACTGCCTAGCGGCCACTGTTTAATCAAAAACTCTCCCTCTTCCCATAATTGTGCCACACTTTATTTGAGTTCTTCTGACAACTGACTTGATGATCATTTAGCTTTTACAATTATCGGGAACTAGATTGATAAACAAAGACATCCTAGACTGCCTGTATTCCGCCCTCTTCCTAGATTCAGGCTGCAGAGGTCCCTGTTCCGTGTCCGAATGGTGCTAATGTTTTTCCATGTGAAGACAGTAGTCAGTCATTTCAGGGCAGCAGTGGACATGAACAATTTCTAATTAGAATACCTGTGGTTGTATCTGTAGAGTTTCACTAATACCCAGAAAGCAGGGTTTGTACCGTAGATCTCAGACACATGCAGGTGGCCAACCCCAGTGCAGCCTCTCTCTATGTCCTTTGCCTCCATGAGTGACATTACAGGCCTTCAAGACCCACCACCTTGCCTGCTCATCAGCCTTCTAAACACGGGCGACCAAAGAATACCAGGAAGCTCTTAAAAAGACGTTATCAGCACGTAAAAATCAGTAACCTACATATTATAACATACAGCAGAGCAAAACCAAACAAATAAAAGACTTTTCTTTTAGATGTCAAAGAAGAAATATGGACAGGCCTTAAGAACATAAACAGCCCCACTTTGTTCCAGTGGTCAGATGGTACGGAAGTCACTCTAACGTACTGGAGCGAGAATGAGCCGAGTGTTCCCTACAACAAGACTCCCAACTGCGTTTCCTATTCAGGAAAGGTAGGACACCTCCTGTGGCTTATTTATAGTCTTTTTGTTAGAGCTAATAATAATAACATTGTGCTGGGAACGGGATTTGTGTGCAAGCTGAGAGGGAAAAGGTAAAATCCTGGGGAGTGTCATTCTGATAGCGGGTGAGTGGAGGGTAAACAAAGGCAGTCACTGAATAAGCAGCCTGCTTTCTGTATAGAAAAGATATACAGATGCTTTGGAACTCTGTGTCAAACTGTCTCAAATAACCTGCCTTCTTCGAGGGTCTGAGTCTCCATCAGCCTTTATGCTCGCTATGATTGACGTTTGGCAGGTAGCCACAGGGTAGCCTGGAAGGTTCCATCCATGCTACGATTAAGTTCAAATTAATCATAATTTGAGGCTAATTGGAAAACACTATTCAATATTTCAATTTTATACGGTTTTCAATATTTTAATTTTTATAAAGTATTAGGTTAGATTTGTCCAGAAAACTGTCTTTTCCTGAGATGTATAGCTTGCTAATCATTCGTTGAACATGCTCTGGTTAGGAGCCTAAAATAGGCTGTATCATGTACAGAGGACTTAAGCACCTCTTTTAATTTTGTTTGGATTGCTTTCCTACAGGCAGCTCTCTCCTGGTATTCAGGGTGACTGTCACCCAGACATCTAGACTTTAAATGGAACCCACAAATTGTGTTCGTATTTAGAACTGTTTCAGTCGTGAAGATGTGTTTTAGAAGGTGTCACACTTGGTGGCCTACTTTAAAAGCCAAGATGTCTCAAAAACATTGTCAAAAGTGGAAGTGACGCGTGAACAGAAGGCAGAGCTCCACAGCCTGCCTGAGTTCAACACTGACCCTCTTCACAGTTGAGCCACTGACATTTCATTTCAAGAAGCAATGCAACTTAGTTCAGCCAAATTAATTTTATGTGGCATACTTGAAAGAGAGAATTTTGACGTCTATATTGGAGTAGAATTAAAAGAAACTTTTGCCCTTCGACTTCTTGAGTAGTAGACCACACAATCACCATCATCCTTATGCGGATAAGGAAATGTGAGCAAACATTGGCTGGTGCTTCCCAAAGACTTTTACTCTGTGAACTAACTGCAGCCAGGTCACAGGGAAGCGACCAGACGCTGGCAGCTGTGTGAGGGGTGGTGGTGTTGGTATTTTACTCTTTTCGGGGGCCCACCATCCTGTTCCCAAATAAATCACACATGGAGGCTTATTATTACTTCTGAATGCCCAGCCTTAGCTTAGCTTAGTTTCTTGCCAGCTTTCCTTATCTTAAATGATCCCGTCTACCTTTTGCCTCTGGACTTTTCCCGTTCTCTAACTTCTGTAATCTTACTCTTACTCCATGGCTTGCTGTGTAGCTGGATGGCTGGCCCCTGGAGCCCTCCTCCTTCCCTGGCTCCTAGTTCCCAGATTTCTCCTTCTATTTATTCTCTCTGCCTGCCAGCCCCGCCTATCCTTTCTCCGGCCTTGCTATTGGCCAGTTCTTCGTTAGACCATCAAGTGTTTTACACAGGCACAGTAACACAGCTTCACAGAGTTAAACAAATGCAACATAAACAAAAGTAACACACCTTAAAATAATATTCTGCTACAGAGGGGCTTTTCTCTATTCAACTTTCTGACTAACTGTCCTCGGTAAGGTTTTATTGGTAAGCTTCTAAGAAAGGGAGTTTGTGCTCGCTGTGACCTGGGAACGACAGGCTGAGCCATTACCTTTCCTGGCCTCCCAGAGTTATTGTGATTTAATTCTACATATTTGGCAAATATTTCCTTTGGTAAGAAATATTTTTTTTTCTTCTTTAAAAGTTAGGTCAGTGGAAAGTCCAGTCCTGTGACAAGAAACTCAGATATGTATGCAAGAAAAAGGGAGAAGTAACCAGTGATACAAGGTCTGATAAACTGTGTCCTCCAGATGAGGTAAGGAAATCCCTTCACGAATTTCCCTAAGCGGAATTTTCCTTCCTTGGTTAAAGATGACATTGAAGTTTAACCAATTCAAACTTGCCAAGTAAAAGTACTGATTTCTGCTCATTTATTTGAGAAAAAGCGAGAAAGAAGAGAATCCTAACACATTGGCATTCTTACAGAAAGAAAGATTTACCTATTTATGAATGTTTCTATAAACATGCAAATATGACTACTAGCCTCATTATTGATGGTTCGATTTCCTCCAATGACAGTACTCTTACTGAAAAACAATTCAACTAACAGCTGCAATGGGGTGTGTCGGGTACAAAGGACAAAGAAAATTATGCCACATCTCGGTCATGTAGAGATCTGTGAAACTGATCCACCCTTATCAAGTGAATAATCATGTCCACCCCTTCCTCACGTGGATGATTTTGTCCAAGTAACAGAATCCTACTTGTTTGAGGGGGACATCATTAAGTTTCAAACGCTGTGATGCTATTCCTCTTTTGATTTAGGGCTGGAAAAGACATGGAGAAACCTGTTACAAAATTTACGAGAAGGAGGCCCCTTTTGGAACGAACTGCAATTTGACCATCACCAGCAGGTGTGGCCATCAGCACACATATCCTAGATAACTTTTAACTGAGGTTGCCTAAACCATTCCCTAAGGTGGCAGGCGGGAGTGTGTGTATGGGGGGGGGGGAGTGGCTTTTATTTCAAAAACTGTGAAACATTTGCTAGATTGGTTCATCTTTTATAGATTTGAACAGGAATACTTGAATGATATGATGAAGAAGTATGACAAGTCCCTTCAGAAGTACTTCTGGACGGGCCTGAGAGATGCCGATGCCCGAGGAGAGTACAGTTGGGCCATCACTGGTGGAGTAAAGCAGGCTATGACCTTTTCCAACTGGAATTTTCTTGAACCAGGTGAGTGTTTTATGAAGGCTTGACAACGCCTCGAGACAGAGCTTACAAGGAGGGGGTTGGTATAGCGCTGAGCCCAACGCTTTCACGAGACACCAGATTTGCAGATGCTCTTTACCCAGTCGGCAAAGCTTGCTTGTGTCTGTCTATTCAGGTTTCCCAGGAGACATAGACCGTAGCAGACCATGTGGCACTAGGGACAGAGACAGACAACCCCAAAAGGAATGAGTCACAGGAGGCCATGACTTAGCATTGTGCCAGTCCATCTGTGGTTCTGAGTTTATGATTTCCCCAACAGCTCGCTGTTCTGAGGTGAAAGGTGGAGTGGGGAGCTTGGGGAAGCAGAAGCCGTTCTCATGCTTGGGATTCAATAACTATTCTAAATGCTAACTCATTAAAGAGTATCACACACATGCCAGCTGGTTGTCGTGATGAAGTGGGGGCAGAACATTCAAAGAGAAGGATAAGAGAGAGAGAAAGATAAGGCACAGGCTTAGCTGGGTGTAGTGCGCACACCTTTGATCCCAGCCCGCAGAATGAAGAGGCAAGTAGATATCTGTGAGTGCGAGGCCAGCTAGGTCTACATAGTGAGTTTCCAGGACAGCCAGAGCTATATAACCTATAGAGAAAAACAAAAGAGCACAGACTCAGTACACAGACACACACACACCAAAAAAAAAAAAAACCCTGAGAAATCTGTTTGACAAATTAGTGAGTTCTGCCCTATGGACTGGGCACCACAGTATGACACCTAACTCCTGACAAGGTTGGAGAGAGGGAGGGACCATCTCTGCTGTTTCAACTTTAAAGATTTAAAGGGTACCAACAAAAGAATACCAACTGCAGTGTAAGAAAGCTGGTGGTATTATAGAGATACGGCTTCATTTTTAAGAAACGAAGTGGTAGACCGGGAAGTGATGAAACACAGCGTCCCTCCCGATACACCTGCCACCTGTGTTTGGGTCTAAGGGAGTTGGGGATCTTCAGAACTGGAGGCTGTGAAGTCAGAAACAGTGCCGCTGTCCTGGACATCAAGTCCAGTGCTTTCCAAAGCCAGGGTCGGTGTACCCAGACCAGCGGCAGAAGTATGAGGGCTGGGTTGTTTTGCTTTGCTTTGGGTTTTGTTTTTTTTTAGTTTGTTCATTTGGGTGTTTTTGGGTTTTGGTTTTTGGTTGTTTTTTTGTTTGTTTGTTTGTTTGGTGTGTTGTGGGGTGAGGTTTTGTTTTTCCATCTTTTTTTAAATATAAGTCTCAAATAAAACCTAGATGTTTCCTGTGAAGTATTTTACATTTTTATCTGTCACCTAACTTCATCCTGCAGAATTAAAGGTTTATTTGTATTAATCTCAGTGAGGAGAAATTAGAAAAGCAGTGTAAGGTAGCATTTATTTCAAAAGCTAGTTCATTTTTCTCCAAACAGCCTCAAGGATTGACCACAATTTGCCTCAGAAACCAGGATTTGATGTAGAAGGGCCTCAGAAGTCCCATCTGATTTTAGAGCTGAGAAAATAGAGGCTTCAAGGACTTATTTAACAAAATATACCTGGTTGTCGAATTAATAAAATCAAGACCTTCCAACTTCTAAGCCAGCGCTGTTTAGACTTGGCTTTGAATAAGCTAAAGGTCCTAAGTCCCTCCACCTCTCTCTCTTTAAATGTTCAATATTTTTTGCATGATCTTATATAATGTGATCATTAAGGTATTTTTCTATAACATGGAAACTGGACTGTGTGATCTCATAATAGGACACAGTATTTTAAACAGAGAATCTCCACAAAAAAAAAAATCTCATGATCATGACTATCAGTTTGAGTAGCATTAATAATAACAAAATTATCTTTTTACTTAGAGAAGGTAGAATATAGATGCTAATCCTGGTTAAATATCAGATAAGGTAGATATATTCTAACAAGTAAGACATAGACATCTTGGTGGCAAATGCCTGTAATCCAGGCAATTAGGGCTAAGGCAGGAAGACCCCGGGGTTGAGGCTAGCCTGGACTACATAGCAAGAACTTGTCTTTCTTTTTTTTTTTTCTTGGTTTTGATTTTAGTTTTTCAAGATAGGATTTTTCTGTGTAGCCTTGGCTGTCCTGTAACTCCCTCTGCAGACCAGGCTGGCCTCGAACACAGAGATCCACCTGCCTCTGCCTCCCGAGTGCTGCGATTAAAGGCATATGTCACCACCACCTGGCTGTTCTTTGGAAGTTTTAATTTTTCATTGACTTTTCCCCAGCATCTCCAGGTGGGTGTGTGGCTATGTCTACCGGAAGGACTCTTGGCAGGTGGGAAGTGAAAAACTGCAAAAGCTTCAGAGCACTTTCAATATGCAAGAAAATGAGGGGACCCCAGGAGCCCAAGGAAGCAGTCCCGAAGCCCGATGGCCCCTGTCCTCAAGGCTGGCTCACTTTCCCCTCCAGTCTTTCTTGTTATAAGGTAAAGCTGCATTTTCATTCAGTCCTTCAATGGAGTCATTCTTCTCCTATCCTGGTTCTTGTTATTGTACAAATTATGCTCCTCCTTTTGAGCATGCAGAACCTAATACAAGTGTTCAGGAGCGTGGGGTCCTTAGAAAAGCATCATTGGACTCTGGTATCAGACAGTTCAACCCATACCCTACCCATGTCCTGCCCTCAAAAGTAAGACCAAAGCCGGAGTGACCTTTTCCCATGGTTCTTTCCTTCTGAGAAACTGGGTGACCTGCAGCATGCTGACATCATGTGTAGGATTTTCATAGGCCTCTAATTCTTCTTATTGGATTAAAATTCTTATAAGACGCCCGGCTAGTTCAGTCGGTAGAGCATGAGACTCTTAAAATTCCTTCTTGCATAATAAGAGCCAGTTCTTATTGTGTTAAAAAATAGTAATTTGAGGTCTGTGTCTTAGGGTTTCATTGCTGTGAAGAGACACCAAGACCATGGCAACCCTTATAAAGAAAACATTTAAATTGAGGTGGCTCACTTACCATTTCAGAGGTTCAGTCCGTTATCATCATGGTAGGGAACATGGCGGTGTGCAGGCAGACATGGTGCTGGAGAGGTGGCTGAGAGTCCTGCATCTTGCAGGCAACGGGAAATGTACTGAGATACTGGATGTTATCATTAGCATCAGAATCCTCAAAGCCCACCCCCACAGAGGCACACTTCCTCCAAGGAGGCCATACCCACTCCAACAAAGCCATACCTCCTAATGGTACCACTCCCTATGAGATTATGGGGGCCAATTACTTTCAAACTACCAGTCTGTAACATTCATCTAGTTCCATAACCAAACCATTCAATATCCTTCCTAAACCCCATGGTAATTACATTTAGTTTCACACTTATAGATGTCTGACTCAGTTAGGGTTTGACTGCTCGGCTGAGAATTCTACCAGCTGTTAGTCAGCTATCCTGGGCTGTAGGCTGTGACCTGGTGTCTGCTACCCTTCACTCTGGGGCTCAGGCAAAGGGGTGACACCTGTCAGATTGTTTTTCTCATAGTCAATTCCTGGAGCCCAAGAAAGCGAGGCCAACCAAGTTGGTGCATCTCAGAACTCTATTACTTCAGGGCCACTAACCTCAGCACACTACATGGCCAAGTCCCTTGTAAAGGTGGAGAGAAGCATGTTCCTTCCACCATACACTCTAGTCCTGGCTAGAGTGTAGGTTCCAGGGGCAGCAATCAGACAACTGTGGTTTCGTACTCTCGGCCTGCTCCCCTGCTTCTTCCTCTTCTTTGAAATAGGGAGGTCTCTTTTAGCATAGAGTTAATCATCACAAATCAAAGAAAGAGTCAAAAGTGCCAGGCTTTGATTTGGCACCATCTGTCGATGTTCACAGACCCATATAGATAGTTCTTTGATTATTCTTGATCAGAAAAAGAGCCCTGTTCTTCCGCAGGCTTCCGTGTTTGATGCTCAGAATTACGCTGTTGGCACACTTCTTCACAGAAAGCTGCTTCCAGAGTGTTCCTGTGCACCCTGTTCAGCCATGACCCTGGTGTGCTTTCTCTTCAAGGTCTTAGGAATGTACTAGTTGGAGCAGTTCTCCAGCCTGGCTGGGGAAGGCCACTCACCTGGTGACAGTGGCCACCACTGTGTGGGCCTTTAGCTCACTCCAGGCAGGACTTGCGTGTTTGCTGTGTATGCGTTTAGTTATGTTTCCATTACACCTGAAAGAATTCATGTCAGGGACCCACACCTTTGACTGCAATTGATAAAAAACAAACAAACAAACAAAAAAACTATGAATATTTTATGATCATTCCAGAAAAACACTATTCTATTTTCGTTAAGGTGTTCCATATAGAAAGAACGGTAAGAAAGAGGAACTGGGAAGAAGCTGAAAGATTCTGCCAAGCGCTTGGAGCACACTTACCCAGCTTCAGCCATACGGATGAAATAAAGGACTTCGTTCGCTTGTTAACGGACCTGTTCAGGTAATATTTCTAGAATGAGTGTTTCTGACCTAAGCCTGATGTCTTCTAGGTATCTAGGTTGTTGTGATCTAGCATCTAAAAAGCCGCCCATCCTTGACACTCAAGTAGCATCAAACGCCCTTATTGCAAAATGCCACGAAAGATTCAAAGCTGACCAAGGCGGAGTCCTCACCCTTTGTGTAGCACATACCAATAGCCAGGTTAAGAAAAGTGTGGCAAAAGTATAGGGCAATGATAAGGGGAGCCTCGGGAAGGAGCCAGAAGGGGAGGGAGTGTTTCTGGTGCAATCAGGGCAAATGTTATGAAGGAGGCTGATTCTTAGAAGGCAGACAGTGTTTTGAACAGTAAGCTAGCTAGAAATAGAAGCCAGAGAACACAAATAGAAACAAAGGTATGAGAACAGAGTGGACAGCTGAGGGGGAAAGAGCCATGCAACAGGAAGTGGGATTTTATGAAAATGGAACAGCCTTGCTAATCAGGGAAGAAGTTTGATCTTAAGAAAAAAAAAATCGCCGGGCGGTGGTGGCGCACGCCTTTAATCCCAGCACTCGGGAGGCAGAGCCAGGCAGATCTCTGTGAGTTCGAGGCCAGCCTGGGCTACCAAGTGAGTTCCAGGAAAGGCACAAAGCTACACGGAGAAACCCTGTCTCGAAAAACCAAAAAAAAAAAAAAAAAGAAAAAGAAAAAAAAAATCAAAGTTAGTCTCCAAGTCATTTCAGCTGTGAAGAGGTTAATTGTTAGGAACCACTGTGTTCCTGTAAACACACACATGTGTACAACCGCACAGACAAGGCTAGGGCATGGATCGGTGGGGGCATGCTCACCCAGCATCTGTGAGGCCCTGAGTTCTGTCTCCAGAAATGAAAAATAGTAAGACTATAAAGAGCGGGTCTGTAGATACTCTCAGGCAACTAGGTAGAAAGCTGCTACAGCTGCCCCTGTGGAAAGCCTCATGGAGTAGGACAATGTGAAAGACACTGCGAAGTTATCGAAGTGGCTACAGTCGTGGTTGTAATGTTAGTGTGGAAGGCTCCTCTGATGTCCCTGATGACCTTCAGGCAAATGTAGGTCAGCTGAAACTTTCAGTACAATCGCAGGAATTAGGGCCTTCGACGCCTCAAAATTACTTCTTCCTCACTTTTCTGAAGACTATGAGGTGTTTGTTTAATCAAGGTGTACTAGGATAAATGACTTTAAAAAAACACATAAATATATCTTAGTGAATATTTTCTCTACAATTCTGAATCCAACAAAAGCCCTTTCCTCAAAATAAAAGTTTACGAGAAAAATGAGGACAATCTAACTAGCCTTGTTCTTTTGGACATCATTAAATATAAAAGATATGTGAAAACTGGCATCTAAAGCGTATTACGGTAGGAGATGCTTGCAATCTGTTTAGCTCCCAGTTAACTTCATTTTTTGAAAAGATTGATCTGAACAATGTGTATTGCATCCTTTGAAAAAACACATCACAAACATACCCTAGCTCAGATGTGCATTTAAAAAAGCAAGAACAAGCCGGGCGGTGGTGGCGCACGCCTTTAATCCCAGCACTCAGGAGGCAGAGGCAGGCGGATCTCTGTGAGTTCGAGGCCAGCCTGGTCTACAGCGCAAGATCCAGGAAAGGCGCAAAGCTACACAGAGAAACCCTGTCTCGAAAAACCAAAAAAAAAAAAAAAAAAAAAAAAAAAAAGCAAGAACACTTAGAATAAGTAGTTTATTGTAAAAGGATATAGTTCGCCCCCAAGTCTTGATAGTTAATGTATGTCATTACAAGAACAGAACAAAATTACCCTAAATCTTAAAAGAGAAAACCGTCCTAATGGTGGGTTTCAGGGGCTGTGGCGATGCCTCAGCAAGTGAAGGCACATGCCACTCATGCCTGATGATTTGAGTGCCAGCCTGGAAGCCATTTAAGAAGCCAGATGCCGTGGCACACGTCACAGCTGTCCTGTGGTGAGATGGGAGGTGGAAACCAGAAATGCCTGGGAGCTTGTGGGCCAGCTAGTCCAGAATATGGATGTACCAGAAACAAGAAAGACCCTGCCTCCCCAGGGTCAAACGAGAGAACTGAGTCTTGAAAGTCGTCCTCTGACACACACAGGCACCATGGCGCAGATACGTTCCTCTCCCACACGCACACACAGTTGTTTTTCTTTTTTTAAATCTTAAAAGGAATACTTTAATAAATATCAGGCTTTAAACACTTTCTGAATAAAAACTGGAATGTAGAAACATAAAATAGTTGTGAAAAAATACCAAGGCATAATAAATTATTTTATCTGGAATCCATATTTTAGAAACAGATCTTATAAATATTAAAAATTTAACATTCAGTAGAGTTTAAAAGTATGTGTCCATAAATCAGATGTAGGAGGGGAAGGAAGCTGTACAATGTCCGTGTAGAGAATTATAGAAATGAAATAACAAAAGATTAATCTAGCATAAAATAAATTGGCAACGGCCCAATTTGTACATTATCAATTTTGATTAAGTCCAAGTCTACAAATTTATTCAATAATGAAATCCGATTCTATTTTGCTAAACACACACACACACACACACACACGAGGCAAATCTGGCATTACTGTTTGTTCAGCCTCGAGATTATGGTGTTTCCATTCTGGGTGGAAGGAAACACAAAATACTTTAAAATGGTGCATTTCAGTAATAGTCCTTCTCTCTAAAGATTAAGAGAAGTGGTGACATTTTATGTACAGAGTGCTGAATAGTGGCTCACCGACACAGGCATCACTTGGTTTGCCATGTCCTTGGCTCATTATGTTTTGGTCCTTTTTGCTGGCCTGCGCTATCTGTGTGGTTGTCCCACGTTAACTCAGATAACAAGAGAGTTAACGACCACAAGCTAGAGATTGTGTGATCAGATTATAATAGGGACTGAAACTGCAAATAGAAAAAATCCTAATTCATTTCTGTCTTAACATATAAATAAATCATATATTTGATGTGTTTAATTTAAATGCTTATTACATTAGAAACATAATGCTCAAGTCACTATCTGTCATAATTAATGAGGGAGCATTTTGAAATGCATTCTCATAAAAGAAACAGGTAAGGATGTCTATTATTATCGTTGTTGAGCTGTTTTGTAGTTTAATATATATTAAGATAGAAAATGTTGCTGGGCGGCGGCGGTGACGCACGCCTTTAATCTCAGCACTCGGGAAGCAGAGGCAGGCAGAGCTCTGTGAGTTCGAGGCCAGCCTGGGCTACAGAGTGAGTTCCAGGATATTGTTTTAAGTGAAGAAAAAGCAAGATTATAAAAATTTAAAGATATGCTACTCACACTGAAAACTAGACTTCAAAATACATAGAGATAATCAATGGGTATTACATCTAGCAAGCAAGATTTTGAGTGATTTTTGAAAATACTCCATTAGAAAAATTTTTACCATATTTTACAAGTTTGCTTTACCACAGTGAAACACAAACACTCTATATTTCCTTATTAAGGTGGCACACTCCTGCAGTCACTCCTAGCTTAGGGATATGTGTGGAGGCCAACAAAGGTTCCTAGTGAGATCTGAGCTTGCTTTACCCGGCAGAGCTGCATTAGAGGATTGCTTGACCATGTGCATGGTTTCTAGGTGATTGGAAAGGTCTGCACTTGGCTGTGCTAGAGGGTGGTCTTTTGCTCCACCCCTTGGCATTCCTATAAATAGCCCTTTAGAAGAGACAAAAGGGGCCGGTGGAATAGGATCCAGGCCCTCCCAAGGCTATCCTGTGTTTCTATCTCTTTCTCTCTCCTCTGTCCTTCTATCTAAATCTCTTATCCCTCACTCCTCAAGAGTACCCTGGGGTAAAATGTGGGAGCCAGTCTCCAGCTGGTCTCCCACAGATGTGGAGGCAAGAGGATCAGGAGTTCAAGATCATCCTTGGCTACATAGGAAGTCTGAGGATTGAACTGATTCTCATGAATGGTAGGTAAGCACTCTACCATTGAGCTATGCCCCAGCCCTCCTCATTTTTCTTTTGAGACAAGAGTCTCATGTAGCCCAGGCTGGACACATTGATTGTCTAAAACAATACTGTTCTTGAGTATTGATGTAAAATACAATACCTAGATTTTATAATTGTCTGTGTGTTGAGCATCTATTGTAGGAGTTCAGGTGTTCTAGACTTCATCATCTTGTATTAGGCCTAAGCCAATTTGGATAAACTTATTCTTAGATTCTTTTTGAAGGGAATCTTGGCTGTTTCCTCAGAGGCTTGAGAGTCGAGTATCGTGATTACAAAATTCAGATCAAATCCTTCTGTGCTTGCAGTCATTTGTTACACAGACATATGTTGAAGCAGCCACAGCACATTCCAGACAATCTACTTCGAAAGCTTGAAATCCTTGTCCCAGCAATCTGTCTTTGAGCATTTTGAGCTGTGTTGCAGCCTCACTTGAGGTAGATGTAACAAGGACAGAATTTTGTTCCCATGATCAATTCTATCAGGCTGTCATAGTCACCTGACCTAGCACCTGGCCCTGGGGCCATGTAGGGACCGTAGGTACCATTTCTAAAGATGCAGGTTACTGGAAAATACCTTTTAATGAAAGGTAAGGTTCCTGAGTATCTTAGCCAGTCCTTGTATCTTGAGTAATTTGTTTCACCAACAAAAGCCCATTTCTGAGGTCTTGCTGATTAACAAACTTCTAAATTTTGCTGATAAACCTGTTTATGACATTGAGCAGAAACCAAAGCCTTTGGTATACCATAGAATCAAAGAGTCCTTGTGGTAGCTGCCTCTAGGGCATGGCCCTTGAAATACACTGCCAATCTTAGCTGAAGTTTGGAATTTTAACAAGGCAACCTAATAAGATCATGAGCTTCAAACACACAAGTGTGTGCGCGCACACATACACACACAATCACACTATCTAGGTGAAGCATTCTTAGAAAATATTTACAGAACAAGCTCACAATTCTTTGCAAGGAGTTACTATCTCCAATTGGAGCAGGAAGCCATGGACAAGTACCGAGCAATATATCTGCAGATATTTGAGGGGACCAATTAATAGAAAAATGTCATAGCCCTGTATGGTAGAAATAGCCATTAAGAACATCGGTGGGCAGAGTGGATTACAGGAGAGAAAGCTGTGTGAAAGGTGGCTACCTTTATTGATCTGTTCCCTTTTAGCACTATTGAACACCCTCCTTAAAAACTGATATGAGTTCATATGTAAAACTGGAAAGTACATAAAAAAGTAAAGAAGAAAATGAAAACGGTTTCGAATATTACTTATAGGCAACATTTTGTGGAAATAGTTTCCATTTTCTTCCATTCCTATACACATTTTCATAAAATTGTCCAAAGAAAAAACTATTTAAAATTTTTTTCAGTCTACAAAAGTAATGCATATTGAAAATGGAAAAGATGGAAGTATAGAAAAAAAACTCCATAATACCTTCACCCATGGGAACTCTATTTTATTTGTGCATGAATGCCAGCAAGCCAGCAAAAGGCCGTATGCGCAGACTATTCTATCCAATTAATAAATGCTCCGTTATAAAGCAATTGTTTGCTTGGGCTGTGCTTAGAAAAAGAGCATACTTTAAAACCAAGATTGCCACAATAGTTTAACGGAAAGGAGGAAGCAGAGTCATTTATACTAGAAAATTATTATTAAGTCCACGCTAAACGTGTTGTTTTTATTACTTCTCAGCAAGAAGCCTACTGTCCACCAAGTCTGGATCACATGCCATGGAGTTAAGACTGGTGACTGCTCTGTTTCTCACAGTCCAGCTTCTAGATCTCTGCTTGTATTTCAGTAAAAAAGGATTCATGATACACTGACTCATTAAGGCTCTTAGATCATTGCAACTCTTAATGGCATCCCAATGGGAAACCATTGTGGAGCCAAACCAGTCCACAGATTAGAGAAGAAAGCCTGGTTCGCAGCCATTGCTGCTCTGTACACTCCCTCCTGGGAAGAGAAATGAATGGCTTGAGATAGAAATCTAGGCTTTGCAGACTAAGAGCCCTCATTAAATAGTATTTATCCGGGCTCGTGGCTGAGATACTGTTTTCCTTAGAAACCAAGTGCAGCAGGAAATTGGACTGAACATCAGAATTTTAACACACTTCCACTTACCAACCTTTTGTGCGGTGTCTCCTAATAGCCTTACCATATGCTTAGTGCGTGGAGTAGAAGCCGTTTAGAAAGGAAATGGGAAGGTTTCATTTTGATCTGGCTCCCCAGTTATGATCAGGAGCATTTTTTTTTTTCCTCCAGCCTTCTTGAATTCTGCACTAGAGGTGTGCAGTGAATGATGTGCTTTCCGGCTTATTCTTCCCTTCATCTGTCAGCAGCTAAGGAAGGTCAACTTCAGAAGAAGAAATTATTTTCTCCTCTAACCCGCCCCCCTGCCCCAGAACACACACACACCATGAGCACCTACTAGTCTCTGTATTTATGACACTCTAGGAAATCCCTTGAAATGATGCTGAAACTAAATTCAGGGTTGAAATGGAGTTCGTTCTCTGAAAGGAGTGATGATTGGAGATATTTCGGACAACTGAACAAACGTTTCTATAAGAAACCGCCCTCTGAGCTTTAGCATAGCACTCGGGAATGAACTAGAGAAGTTTGTCAGTAGGAGGACAGGGAGCCACTGCCTAAGAGGACACTGGGTGAGAGTCCCCGGGAGCCTAGGAAGGATGGGCAGAGCTCTGCAAAGGCTGGGGGTATGGGGTAGCTGCTTGAGTCTAGGCGATAGGTGATCATCTGTCTTTCTTCCCAAATGAGTAACAAATTGTTACTAAATAAGATAGATATTCTAAAGCTTCTGTAGGGAATTTCCCACGCCCAAGTATGTAAGAAGCACAGACTTGGAAGAAATAGTTGTATCATCATATGAGTTTGAGGAAGGAGACTTAACCTACCCTGTCTTAGCAACCTGGCTTAAGGATGACCTGTGTATAGAAACTGTCTAGACCTCGTGGTTTAGAGAAGTGTGATACAGTAGGAGGCCTGTGAGAAAGCTCAGTCAGCTGAATAGATAGCTGGAAATTGCAATTTCCTTATAGCTGCTCAATTTGAACTGGAATTAATTGTCTCTACTGGGTTTATCTGGTCTACAAATTGGTGACTATTCTCTCCAAATAGAACAACCTAACAATGAAAATATAAGAGGGGAGAATTCTCATATTCTCCAGGTCCGACAAGTTGAAGTTGAACAGGCAAGAAAACACTGACCGATACTAAACTAGTGGGAATGTTGAAGGAAAGGAAAGCGTGTGTTTGTTTCTGCTGTTCGGTTTTGTTTCGTGACAAGGTCTGGCTGTGTAGCTCAGGATGAACTGGAACAGACTAAATAACCCACACTGGCTTCACACCAGCCATCCTTCTGCTTCTGCATCTAAGTGCTGGGGTTATAGATGTGTGTTGCCATGGCCACACGCAGTGACTTTATTAAAGAGTAAGAGGGTGGTATAAAGTTAGGTTTGTTCTCTAGGTTACTAAAACATTGTATAAAGATATCCATGCTTGCCAGGTGGTGGTGGCGGCGGCGCACACGTTTAATCCCAGCACTTGAGTGTTAGAAGCAGATGGCTCTCTGTGAGTTCGAGGCCAGCCTGGTCTAAGTGAGTTCCAGGACAGCTAGAGCTGTGACACATAGAAACCCTGTCTCGAAAAACAAACAAATAAACAAACAAAAAGATATACAGGCTTATATTTCTCAATAACTTTATAGCTGTACATTCTATATATTCTGTATTTTCTACAAAGCTAAACAGTACAGACTGCTTTTGCATTTAGATCCTTCCTCTTCTGAAATAATTATATATATATATATATATATATATATATATATATATATATATAATCTATGCATGCACATGTATACTGTGCTTATACCACTGATACCATGTTCCACCATGAAGTTAAATTAAAGGGATATAATTTGGTTACTTATTAAAGCTGTAAAGTCTAGTGAATTTTAGGGAATGTTTTCAGTTGGAGGTTTGCAGCTGGATTACTTGTCACATATGTAGGCCTGCTAGTGTGGAAGTTTGTTTGAGGGAAGGACATTACTTACATGTGTGTTCCTGCCTTCCCATTTGTATCTCTTCATCCGTGAGGCACCTACCTGCATTCCACTGGAACATGGTAAGCACCTGGATTTGGGGCTCCAAAGAAATATTATCCATCTTTTGAAGACTGTCTTTTTCCTCCAGCCTCAAAAAGTGTTTGCATACTGCAGTCCACTATGACCTCTCATAAAAGTGTTGGGATTTCATAATGCTTAAATGCTATATACCTCATTTGGTAGCTCCCATGGGTTCATATGTATCATATTTTGTAGTGATATTTCCTTGGCTGTGTAATATTCTGTTTGACAGGCGACATTAGGTCTCACACTTCTCTGTGACATCATTATACCCAGCTCAATGCTTTTACATAGGAATATAAGACTGATAGTCTTAAACATGATGATTGAAGTGATTATTTCATTAACTTGTCCTGGCATTTTCTTTGCTACCTGAATAAACCTAGATTGAAACAAAAACAAAAACTTAACTACTTGCTCACTTTAAAATTAATGGACAGTAGGAATTGAAGTATTTAAAATTTTTCCTTAATAAAATTTTAATCAAATAGCCTATTTTGCTTTATAAAGAAAAGAAATTTGATAAAATGCCATAAAGGTGTGTGTGTGTGTGTGTGTTTTAACCTAGGGCCTTGTACTTGCTAGGCAAGTGATCTACCTTTGAGCAACATCCTTAACCCCTAGACAAGCGCTGTTTTTAAAATGCAGTTGTTGGGACTGGGAAT
Source organism: Peromyscus californicus insignis (assembly GCF_007827085.1). Taxonomy (NCBI): domain Eukaryota; kingdom Metazoa; phylum Chordata; class Mammalia; order Rodentia; family Cricetidae; genus Peromyscus; species Peromyscus californicus. Next base: position 37,650,173 of record NW_026294595.1, on the reverse strand, counting down.
GTGTCACCTTGTAAAGTACCTACACAAAGTCCTGAGTTCAAGTGCCAACACCTTATGAAACATGGTGTCTAATGCCTGCAATCCCAGCACTTAGGAGGTGGAGACAGAGGATAAGAAATTCAAGGTCAACCTTGACTGCATATAAAGAGTTCAAGGTCACGCTGGGCCACATGACACCCCCTCCCCCATCTCAAAAGAAGGCAAGTAGGTGGCCCATGGTTTAGAGTACTCGTGTTCTTACAAGAGGACCTGGCTTTGGTTTCCAGCACCCACATCATGGCTCACAACATTCATAATTCCAGTTCCAGGGGAGCCAATGTCCTCTCCTGACCAGGCACACACGTGGTGCACATACATACATGCAGGCAAAGCATTCATGGGCATAAATAAGTCTAGAAAAAGGAGACAAAGGCAAACTGCCATTATTGTCATTGACTCTGTCTGAAAATATTGCCTAATATGAACCATTGCAGTAAAAACTTAATAATCACATTTTCCGTTTAAAAGCCCAAAGCAGAGTAGATTCTGCCTTTTGGACACAGGAAATAACTTAAAATTTAGTTTTACACATGTGGTGCCTTTTCTATGGTTGCTCCGGACTAACGGCTTGATTTCATTTCTTTCTTTGTATCGCTTGAGATTGTCTCTTCTGTTGGTGCCAGATCTCCTGAACACACATACATGACTCAGTCACCTTAAACATGTGAATGCTAAATATTTTTAGCAAGTATTGTCCTCTACTTCTAATACTGCCTCTTTTTCTTCTTTTAACATAGTGGGCGGCGTTGGTTGTGGATTGGTCTCAATAAAAGAAGCCCCGATTTACAAGGGTCCTGGCAGTGGAGCGATCGTACACCGGTAAGTTCAAACTTTCATGGTGGGAAATAAATGGAAGGAATGTTTGCTTCAAAAGCAAGGAAGTCAGTTGTTTGAAACACCCACATCTAAAGTTTGTATGGAACTGCGGAAGAGCCCGACTAGCCAAAGCGGTCTGCAGGAGAAGGACAGCTCTGGGGATATAATTCTACCAAACTCTATCATTCACTCTGAGGAGCCTACAGTGATCAAAATGTCATGCTAGTATCAATAGGAAAGAAGAGAAAACAGGAAATAAATTCGTGAGTTGATGGTCACCTGATTATTGACAAAAGTGCCAGGACACATCAGGGAAGGTCAGTCCCTTTGATGAGTTGTGCCAAGAAGACTGTCTATCCACACGCATACCCATATGCACATCACATATGAAAATGAACTCAAAATGCACTGAAGACTTCAATGTCAGAACCCCAAACTATGTAGCTATGAGGAAAAAGGAAGCAGGAAATCTCCATGACAGAGTCTGGATAATGATTTCTGGAATATGAACTCGAAAGTACCAATGACAAAAGCAAAAATAGGCAGATGGGATTCCAGCTAAAAGTTACTGCACAGCCCAAGGGACCCAAGACCCTGTCTCGAAAAAGAAATACAATCTGTGGTTTCTTGGATGTTTATATAGATACATCAAATCATGTGTTTACATAGATATACAAAGGCATGTGATAGGCGTGAAAATAGAGATGCAGCTGTCTGGAAACACAAAGGAGGAGAAAGGGCAGGGTAGGGACCGAGGGCAGAATTGTCCAGTAGACACTACAGACTGTGTGAAAATGTTCTGGTGTGGCACGGTGTCACACATTGAGCACACACAATGAGGAACTAGAAGGGAGAAAATAGCGTGGTGGTTACCAGGGACTGGGGCAGACTGAAATAGGGGAGAGGTTTGTCAAAAGATACAAAATTTTAGGTAGATAAGCAATTAAGTTCAAGAGATCTACCGTGCAGTGTGGGACCATAGTTAGCAACACGTTGTTCTCACTGCATCCATGGTGACTGTGAAAGAAAATGCAAATGCTAACTAGCTAGACTCCGGTGTTCTCGGTGTGCACACTTTAAAACATCATAAAGACATAAAACACTTTTACCTCCATCAAAAAGACGGAAAACATACATCTCCATCATTAGAATTATTTACACATTTTGAAATAGACACAGATTTACTTATATGGTTCGGGAAGGAAAAAGCAAAGTAGCCATCTTACTTTTATTTATTAATTTATTTATTTATGTTTACTTATTTTGCGTGTGTGCCTGGGGGTGGGGTGGTGGAGCCCAGTGGATAACTTTCAGGACTCAGTTCTTTTCTTCCACCAAGTGGATTCTGGGAATTGAACTCAGGACGTCAGCCTTGACAGCAAGTACCTTCACCCGCTCCATTTATTTTCACTTTTTGAAAGCTTGTATGTCTAGTTTCTCTATATAGAGTTTTAAAAAATTGGAGCTATGCCGGGTGTCGGTGGCGCATGCCTTTAATCCCAGCACTCGGGAGGCAGAGCCAGGTAGATCTCTGTGAGTTCGAGGCCAGCCTGGTCTACAGAGCGAGATCCAGGACAGGCACACAGAGAAACCCTGTCTCGAAAACAAAAAAAACAAAAAAATTGGAGCTATACAAACATCATGGTAATCTTTGGAGAATACAAATCATTTTCCAAAACTTTCATTTGTACTTACTTTGTGTTGATTTCTATTATCTATTAATAATAGAAAATATGTATTTTTATCATCTAAAAACATTAGTTATATAACAAAGAAAGTATCTGTATTGAGCAAAATAGGCAAACCTAGAAAGGTCCTTAAATAATACTTTCAGTGTTTACCTTCTCTAAAGAGAGGTACATGACACTTCTAAGTGTCCATTTCCCGGACAGTCATCATTTCCTGTGTGTTGCTCTTATCAGTTTATTCTCTGTTCTGGATAAATGGAAGAGTCCAGGCTTACGCTTTCAAATTGGGGGATATCTGAAATCAACTGATCAAGTATACAGCTGACCAAATACACAAATACTGAATACAACTGACCAAAATACTGAAAAGTCACCGGCTGTGGAGGCGCACGCCTTTAATCCCAGCACTCGGGAGGCAGAAGCAGGTGGATCTCTGTGAGTTCGAGGCCAGCCTGGTCTTCAGAGAGAGATCCAGGACAGCCAAGGATATACAGAGAAACACTGTCTCAAAACGAAAACAAACAAACAAAAACTAAAAAGTCCTTTTCAGCTGTCATTTCTGACTCGGAGGTGACTTAACACCCTGCTGACCACACTTCTCAAACTGTGAGAAACTTAAGACATTCCAGCAGTTCCCAAGTCCTCTCATAGTTTGGCCTCCAGATCTTTCACAAAGTGGCATAAAAGACTGTTTTCTTTCAGTGGCAAATGAGCATGCTTGAATTATTAAAAGCTGCCTAAATTATATGTAAGTAGCAAATATCATATCAGCCTTCCATCCTCAAGGCAGGCTTGTCTTTTCCAGGTGTCTACTGTTATCATGGAGCAGGAGTTTCAACAGGATTATGACATCAGAGACTGTGCTGCTATCAAGGTCAGTACCATCCTGGAAAATCAGCATTAAAAATAAAATCCAGGGACTGAGGTTGGAGCTCAGTGGCTGAGTTCCTGCTTAACCTGTGTGAGGCCCTGGGTTCAACCCTCAACACCACACACAAATCTGAAGTCATGTATACTCAGGCAAAATATCCATGGAATACCTTTTGTTCATGGAGTGTGATGCCCATGCAGCGAAAAGCATGTCCAAACTGTCTAACTTAAACTAAAATTCATGTTCAAGAAACACAGCTTTATCGTCATTATGTAGTAATGATGTAGTAATAATTCATGATGCTTCAAAAGAGGAGGCTGAAGGTAGCCAAGGAAAAAGGAAGTGATCTCTAAGACCTGTCCAGAAAGAGTTGGGACTTGACCTTGGTCTCTAAGGATGGATAGAGTTTGTGCAGGTGCAGTAGGATCAGGCTTTCTAATGGGCAATTGCAGGAAGTACAAGAGGAAGTCTGGTGACCAGCAGTGAGGAGAACAGGATGTATCCAGGACTTTTATTTGGTTCTACATTAAAAACAGTACTTCAGGAATGGGGAGATGGCTCAGTAGTTCAGAGTACTGACTGCTCTTCCAGGGGACCTGAGTTTCCCATGATGGCTGACAACCACCCTAACTCCAGTTCCAGGGCATCCTCTGCCCTCTTCTGACCTCCACAGGCACCAAGCACTCCCGTGGTGTACAAACACATGCAAGCAGAACCCTCACCTGCATATAATTAACTTTTTTAATTTTAAAAAACAATGTTGGGAAATTAGGTTGCTGTCTGGTTCAGGTGCTTGAACTCTTGGTGGTTTTGTTTGTTTGTTTTGGATAGGGAACAGGATGTTTTTTAAACTGAGAAAGGGCAACATGAACCAAGATTGTGAATGTGAACAGGAAGCCAAGAATGTGAGGAAAATTTATCTTGAGATCTATTTCAAGATACAGCAATTAGGATTGGAAAATACCACGGACACATTTGGAATCTTGTACAGAATCCATTTGTTTATCCATTTTATAAGTGAGGTATCTGGGAGGTACATAAAGGCCCTAGAAGATATCAATGACAGGGCTCTTCACAAGAGCACAGCAGTAGATGGACAATTAAATAAGCTGGGGTACTATTGGGTAAGGGCTCCAATAGGCAAAAGAGAAGGTATATGCAATGAGGTGGTAATTGTGAGAATAAAAATGGTAGAGCACTGTCATGATGGTGGTATCGAAGAGTTATAGATTCTTTATGAGCCAGGCACTGAGGTAGGCATGTTGCACACATTATTTCACTTAATATGTATACAAACTGTGACATAGGTGCCATTACCATAATCATCAAGTTGAGAAAGAAATTTCAACTTAGATGTGTCAGAATAACACCTAAACCCACATGTGTCTGGTTCCAGGATATTTCACCACTGTACTATTTTGCCATGTCCTAGCACATCCCCAGGGCTGGACCTGACCAGGGTGATGAAGGAATGAAGAAAAGACAGATACACAGACAGGAAAGCCAACATCGGGAGAACTGGGGTCTCTGCTGGAGACAGCACAGCACCCTGGGAGTTCGCCATGTTTACTATATAGAGTTCACCTGAGAGGCGGTGTTATTGCATGCAGCTGATCAAAGAGACAGTCTCAGCTAAGCTCAGTAGGAGCAGTCTCTGTAGGCAAGTAGTCCTCAGGCTATACATTTCCGGGGGAGAAAGCTATGATTGATATTTTCTGCATCTACACTCATATTCCCCAGGGAAGGCTTTGGGGTCCTTAACATGACTGTGCACATGTCAACAGCACGCCCTCCCTCTGGACTTCACTCACTCATGGCTTTCTCTGCTCCCTGCACTATGGGACAAGCCTCTCCTAGAAACAGGCATATGCTGTCTTCCTCAGGATATGATACATTGTGGTTAAATACAGAATAGGTATAAGACATACCTTACAGTAAGCTGAAATCTAGGGAATAGAAGCGAAGCAGGGAATCGAATGTTTCCAAAAGCAAAAGACTCAGAAGTAGTTTTGAGGAAAACACAGAAAGAAAGCAAGGGCTGAGGAGACTGCGTGTAGCACCTTCGCTCCATAACCCAAGAAGGGTCAGAAAAGTAAGGTGGGTGCAATTAAAAATGGAAAGAACGCCATCCTCAAAGTAACTCTTTTCGTGGTCAGCGTCACAGCATTGGTTCATTTTATGGGATTTACAGCTCAGAGCAAGTAAAACCCTCAGAGAAGCTGATGTAGTTTTCAGAATTGTCTAGAAAACTGATGCAATGAACTGTATTTGAAAGGTACAGAGACCTCCACATAGGAAGAGATTTTAACCCCACCAAAAACAAAGTAAATGATAGAAGGGGTGCCAATACAACCAGCACCAGGGAGAGACCCATCCAGGGCCGTGTTCTCCCGTCCAGAGATGCACGCCTCTCCCACCACACTACCCATAAATCTGGCCTTAAGAGAAAAAGAATCATAAAGTGATGGAGGTTCTCCCAGCTCAGGCCGTCAACATTCCAACCCTGAACCATGAGCGTAAATGGGTCGCGCATCCTGGAAGTGGTACAGCAACAGCACAGCCAGGGCCGGGGCTGCTGGGCCCAGGAGTCCCTGTCACTTTCTGACCTGCTCTGTTATAGACTGGCTTAGACACCATCAAAATAAATACCTGTTTCTATTTAGTCTTTCTCAAACTTGAAAAGTACAAGATGCTCAGCATATAATATATAAGAGCATATAAAATATATGCTAGCATAAAAAAAAGAACTTCTGCAACACAGTATAACGAACACATCCAAGGAAAAGTTTTTACTATAGTTCTAAAAGAAATGGAAAAAAAGTCTAAAGTTTCATGTCAACAACAACAAAAAAAGACAACAATTAGCATTTTGGACATAAACACAACTTTGTTTCCTTTGTCACGCTCGCCCAAGCTGTTACTGTTTAGACATTCCATTCCTTCATCTGTTCATTTTGCAAGTATGGTAGGTGCTAGAACTAAAGTAGAGATGGAGGCCATAGCTTACAGTGTTTGCAAAGAGCTGCAACAGTTTCAGAATATTCTGCCATCCTCTCCCTCCTTCAGGTATATGACCATCCTTGGCGAAGAAGCTGGTATTTCTTCGATGACAGAGAATTTGCTTATTTGAAGCCTTTTGCTTGTGATGCAAAGCTTGACTGGGTGTGTCAGATTCCAAAAGGCAAGTGGTAGTTCCTGCTTTTCTCAGCTTCAACCCTGCAAACACTGGGCTAGAAGGTGCTCTGGGAAGAATGACGCAAGAATGAGGAAATCAAAATTTGGCAGATTCTTGTGAAATTTAGAAGCAATTTTCAGTCAACTCCAAGATGCTAATATTTTTATGTAAATTCAAATTCAAGAAACCAGTTAAAATGACAGTAGAGCCTGCAATGACAGAGAGAGAGAGAGAAAGGGAGGGAGGGAGGGAGGGAGGGAGGGAGGGAGGGAGGGAGGGAGGGAGGGAGGGAGGGAGGGAGGGAGGAGATAAGGCATAGTGGTATACACTTGTAGACTCCAGCACTCAGCAGCTGAGACAAGATTGCCAGACTTGGATGTCACCCTGGACTACGTAATGACACCCTGTCTTTGACAAGATTATAAACAAGAAGCCATGTACAGTTTTACCTGTCTTACAGCCCTATCGGTGAAAATTATCCAAAATGAAGAGTGCTGTCTCAGAGAGAAACACTAAACACATTTGATGTGTAGGCAGTCTCTGAGGAGGGGCTACTGATGCTTTGGTATTTCATGACCACATGAATTTCATGACCACAAGAAATGAGGCTCAGTGAATTTACCCTATAATTTCTAAGGTTAAGCAAATTATGTATTTATTTGAAATCAGTGTGGCTGCAGCTGATAGGAAAATGATGTGGGAAACCATTGGAGTCCTGTGAGGGCCATTGTCCAGGTGCCTCTTAGGCATAATGGTGTGATCTTCCCGGCCTTTGTGAGTAGAGGCACTCTTACAGAGTGGGAACTGGAAGCTCATGGAGTCAGCCATCTCATCCAGAGCCTTGCAAAGGAGATGTGTGTGCGGGCATCTGGATACTGGCCCACCCAGTCCCAAAGCCCAGAATTCTATAGAGCTTGCTGTATTTCCTGTTTCCATTCCAGAATCCTGAGTGACTTTCTTATTTTCCTCAGCCTTGCTTAATCTTCTTAAAAGAGTCACTTACTACTCTATTGTCTATTTTTTCCAATACCATCTTGGGAACTGGTAAGAATCCACCCCACGCTTACAGACTGGATACTCAGATTCCATTAGAACAGTGCTGATCCTCGCTGTGCATCCCTTGGTGCATTGTGTAATGGCTACAGAATCATCATTTGCTATTTTATTTATAGTTTCTAATTGCTGGCCATATGTTCTTTGTGACTTTCTTAATACAAAAGACTTCCTAAAAGACAGCTAGTAAGTCTTTCTTTCTGTTCTTACAATGGGGATCGAACCCATGGCCTTGCACATACTAGACAAGTGCTTTACCATTGAACTACATACTCAGTGCTAGACCACTAGCAATATTTAATAGGTCTGCCTTTTCAAAAGATCAGGACTAAAGCAAGCATTAGTATAAACACTGAAATATTACATTCAGAAATGCCTAACTCGACATTCCAAAAGGAACAGGCCCCCACAAGGCCTCCTATCACCTTCTGGCTCCATTTCCAGGATGCGTGCTTTGTAAGCCAGCACTAATCCTAAGCCTTTGCTCTCTTCCTTATACAGGTAGCACTCCCCAAACACCAGACTGGTACAATCCAGGTAAGCTGAGCGCCAGAGTTGAGCCAAAGCTACTCCGACCTCTTTGTGATCATGCATGTAGTTTGTTGGTAATTGCTAACTTCTTCTCATATCCTCAAGTGAAATGTCTGCAGGCAGCAGAGGTACGTGGATGGTGTGGGATGAGGAAGCCGAGATGGAGTTTCCTTCTCTGTGGGCACAGGAAAGTCCAGCCACTGGTTCAGAAGTCCTTGTTGTGTTACGAACAGTGCTTCCTCAGGGCAGACAGCCAGAATCTTAGTGGGTTACGGTGTTAAATTAACTGAGATAATGACAGTTTTTTTTTTTTTTTTGAATTTATTTTAATTTATTTTGCAATACAATTCAGTTCTACATATCGGTCACGGATTCCCTTGTTCTCCCCCCTCCCGTCCCCCTCACCTTCCCCCCAATGCCCCCCCCCATTCCCATCTCCTCCAGGGCAAAGCCTTCCCCACAGACTGAGGTCAACCTGGTAGACTCAGTCCAGGTAGGTCTAGTCCCCTCCTCCCAGGCCGAGCCAAACAATCCTGCATAGGCCCCAGGTTTCAAACAGCCAACTCATGCAATGAGCACAAGATCTGGTCCCACTGCCTGGATGCCTCCCAAACAGATCAAGCCAATCAACTGTCTCACCCATTCAGAGGGCCTGATCCAGTGTGGACCCCTCAGCCATTGGTTCATAGTTCATGTGTTTCCATTCATTTGGCTATTTGTCCCTGTGCTTTATCCAACCTTGGTCTCAACAATTCTCGCTCATATAAACCCTCCTCATTCTCGTTAATTGGACTCCCAGAGATCCACCCAGGGCCTAGTCATGGATCTCTGCATCCAGATCCCTCAGTAGTTGGATGAGGTTTCTAGCACAACAATTAGGGTGTTTGGCCATCCCATCACCAGAGTAGGTCAGTTCGGGCTGTCTCTCGACCATTGCCGGCAGTCTGTTGTGTGGGTATCTTTGTGGATTTCTGTGGGCCTCTCTAGCACTTTGCTTCTTCCTGTTCTCATGTGGTCTTCATTTACCATGGTCTCCTATTCCTTGTTCTCCCTCTCTGTTGTTGATCCAGCTGGGATCTCCCGCTCCCCCAAGCTCTCTTTCCCTCGACCCTCGCCTTTCATTACCCCCACTCATGTCCAGGCTGTTCATGTAGATCTCATTCCATTTCTCTGTCATTGGGCAATCCCTGTGTCTTTCTTGGGGTCCTGTTTTCCGGGTAGCCTCCCTGGTGATGTGAGTAGCAGACAATTCATCCTTGTTTCATGTCTAGTATCCTGCTATGAGTGAGTACATACCATGTTTGTCTTTCTGAGTCTGGGTTACCTCACTCAGGATGATTTTTTCTAGATCCATCCATTTGTCTACAAACCTCATGATGCCATTGTTTTTTTCTGCTGAGTAGTATTCCATTGTGTATATGTACCACATTTTGTTTATCCATTCTTCAGTTGAAGGGCATCTGGGTTGTTTCCATGTTCTGGCTATTACAAACAATGCTGATATGAACATAGCTGAACAAGTGCTCTTATGGTGTGGTTGAGCATTTCTTGGGTATATGCCCAAGAGTGGTATAGCTGGATCTACTCTGAACCTGCTAGAAGAGAAAGTAGGAAGTAGTCTTGAACGCATTGGCATTGGAGACTACTTCCTAAATAGAACACCAGTAGCACAGACTCTGAGAGAAACAATCAATCAATGGGACCTTTTGAAACTGAGAAGCTTTTGTAGAGCAAAGGATACGGTCAACAAGGCAAATCGACAGCCTACAGAATGGGAAAAGATCTTCACCAACCCCACATCTGACAGAGGACTGATATCCAGAATATATAAGGAACTCAAGAAATTAGACATCAAAATGCCCAACAGTCCAATTAAGAAATGGGCTATAGAACTAAACAGAGAATTCTCAACAGAGGAAACTCAAATGGCCGAAAGACATTTAAGGAATTGCTCATCATCCCTAATCATCAGGGAAATGCAAATCAAAACAACTCTGAGATACCACCTTACGCCTGTCAGAATGGCTAAGATCAAAAACACTGAAGACACCTTATGCTGGAGAGGATGTGGAGCTAGGGGAACTCTCCTCCACTGCTGGTGGGAATGCAAGCTTGTACAACCACTTTGGAAATCAATATGGCGCTTTCTTAGAAAATTGATAATGACAGTTTTAAAGACAAGACTGTGGTTGGTATGTAAATTGAATAAAAAATTTTCTTAAATAAGAAAGAAAGAGAGAAAGAGAAAAAGAAAGAAAGAAAAGGCTCCTCTGTCTCACAACTTTGAAGTTTCAGCTGGGAGCCTGCCGCATCTTGGCCTGACAGGATGTCCTGTGTCAGGGAGTAGGTGACGTAATAAGCTGTTCATGGAGGCTGGACAGTGAAAGAGAAAAGGGAGGTACCAGGGTCACAGTGCCCCCTTAGAAGACACACTTCGGTATAACCAGACTTCCTTCTAGGCCTTGCCTCTTATCCTTCTACCTGCCAATAGAATCTTGGCCTGGGGGCCAGCAGGCCTCTGAGGGACACTTATCTAAATGGCAGTGGTTAGTATGTATGATCCGATTTGAACACCCCCTGTGCTTAGCCGTACTGTTTGATCATCACGGTTATAACTCTGTTTTCTTCTTTAGAGCGCACTGGAATTCATGGGCCCCCAGTCATAATTGAAGGAAGCGAATACTGGTTTGTTGACGATCCCCACTTAAACTACGAAGAAGCCGTCCTGTACTGTGCCAGCAATCACAGCTTTCTTGCCACGATAACATCTTTTACAGAACTGAAAGCCATCAAAAACAAAATAGCAAATGTAATTGAAACGAATGCATTTTTGAGATTTTATTTATTTTTATTTTATGTGTATGAGTGCTTGTCTGTTCCATGTTCAGGCAGTGCCCAGAAGAGGGCATCCCCTAGATATGTAGGTACAGTTGGTGGTGAGCTCCAATGTAGGTGCTGGGAATTGAACCTGGATCCTTTAGAGGAGCAGCCAGTGCTCATTACCTCTGAGCCATCTCTCCAGCCCATCAAATGCATTTTCATTTCTTATATTTACATTTATTTCACTGAAATATTTCTGAAGTCTATAAAATCCAAATCTTAGCCATGCATGGTAATATATGTCTATCATCTCAGCACTTGGAAGGCTGGGACAGGAAAATTGTGAATTTGAGGCCATACCTGTCTAAACTACATAGGAAGACAGACAGAGAAGGGGTTGGGGAGAGAGGAGAAGGGAGGGGGGAAGAATGGAGGGGGATGCTCATACAAAATATGATTTGCTTCCCAGCCTCCAAACACCATTGGTTCATGCCAAGAAGGCTAAAGACAATTAAAGGCTTAATTATTAAAATACACATAACTGATAGTAAATATCAACTTGGTAGATACTTATCAGTAGAGAATGTAAAAAAGAATAATACTTATTCTTTTTTATTTATTTGTTTTATTCTCTCATATATTTCATCCTGACCGCAGTTTCCCCTTCCTTCTCTCCTCCCAGTCTTTCCCACCTCCCATCTCCCCAGATCCATTCCTCCTCCATTTCCCTTGGGAAAAGGACAGGCTTCCCAGGGACATCAACCAAATACGGCAGATCAAGTTGCAATAAGATGAGGCTCCTCCCCTTATAGTAAGGCTGGATGAGGCAGCCCAGTAGGAGGAAAGGGTCCCAAAAGTAGGCAAAAGAGTCAGAGGCAGGCCCTGCTCCCTCTGCTAGGTGTCCTACAGATCACCAAGCTACACACCCATAACGTACGTGCAGAGGACATAGGTCAGACCCATACAGGCTCCCGGATTGTCAGTTCAGTCTCCATGAGCCCCTATGAGCCCTGCTTGTTGAATAATCCTTATTCTTTATCATTTTTTTAACTTTATAGTTAATTTTCTGTTTCTACTAGTAAAAAATTAAATTAAAAAATAAATTAAATTGCAAAATAGCTTTTGGGAGGGGAAACTAGTGTTTTTAAAAATTTATAATTAACCATAGAAGACACTATATGCCCAATTATATAGCCACATATATATGGCTATGATTACAGTAATCATTTTCTATATCCAAGTAGAACCTATGACTATATAAAATAAGATAGGTCCAATTTTTTTTTTTTTTTTTTTTTTTTTTTTTTTTTTTTTTTTTTTTTGGTTTTTCGAGACAGGGTTTCTCTGTGTAGCTTTGCGCCTTTCCTGGAACTCACTTGGTAGTCCAGGCTGGCCTCGAACTCACAGAGATCCGCCTGGCTCTGCCTCCCGAGTGCTGGGATTAAAGGCGTGCGCCACCACCGCCCGGCCAGGTCCAATTATTTTTGATGGAAGGTCTTGGTATATATAGTTTTTTGAAACCAAGTAACGGAGTGTTTGGAGATTTTCATGATTCGTGGTTACAATAAAACAGAATATTTAAATCTACAGTCTCCAGCACATGTCAGGATGGGTATGCGGTTTATTTTCAGATATCTGGTGAAGAACAGAGGTGGTGGGTGAAGACAAGCTCGGATCCAATGGATCATTACTTCCCGAGGTATGTAACACCTTAGATACCAATTCCATCAATTTATCACAGAAGAAGCAGTCCTGATTGCCCTGGGCAAGTGGATTGCTACTTCTAAACAGTCTTCAACATGAATCCATAAGTTTGAGAAACCGAGTTCCTTTGCATGTTGGTATCAAAAAGTGGTATAAAAATAATGTTAACATCAAATTGACAATTCAGATAATTTAGAGTAAAGAAACTGGATAGGACATGCAATTACATAGGGAGTTGTCACATCTCATCTTTCTTTCAGATCACGATTCTCGTGGCACCGATTTTCCATCCCACTTGGAGATGAATGCTTGTACATGTCAGCCAAGATGTGGCTTCTTGGTAAGGTTTGTTCTGATGCTGCGGTGTTGACCATGTAATATGTGAACTTCAAATTCAGTGACCGCCTTAATCTGTCTTGCTTTCAATTGAATGTTCAGTGGGTTCTTCTTAATTTACCACTGATGACAGTAGCTCAAATTCCAAATAAAAGCCCCTTCCCAAGGTGAGCATTTTCGGCTCTGTTTATCCTCAAGCAATTACTTCAGACTAAGCTCAGCACTTTCAGAACTGGTAAGCAGATAGATGGATTTGCAAAGGTGAGCGGCAGGGGCCTGCCGCCTTAATAGATTTCCCTGCCAGCTCTCTTCCTGTTTCGTGCCATCATTCTTTGGATGGTGTGGTTGCTTTACCAAGTGCGCAATTTTTACGGGCAATATCACTGTCCTATAACCTCTTGATACGAATATAGTAGAGACAGAAATGAGTAGTAAAGACTGAAAATAATCAGGAATTACTGCTTGGAAGAGCCTCTCTTGGGGCTGAGGGTAGACTTCAGACCATGCCTAGCACCAAAAACCGTATGATAAAATAGGAGCCCATGTTTATTAGCAGTTCTTAAAATGCACTGAGTGAAAAATTCTCATCTTCGCAATTCCGGCTCTCCTTTTTCAGACTTAAGTAAACGAGCAGACTGTAACGAAAAGTTGCCATTCGTCTGTGAAAAATATAATGTATCTTCATTAGAGAAATACAGTCCAGATTCTGCAGCTAAAGTACAGTGCACCGGGAAATGGATTCCTTTTCGGAACAAGGTAAAAAGAGAGTTGCCGCCCTGTGCAAACGGTGATTGCTTTCATGCTGCTTGGATGGCCTGTGGTAGAAAGGCAGCCCGATCAGACACCTCTCTGAGAGGGCCTCTGTCACCAGGAACACGGGCGGTACCAAATTCATCTCTAAATTTAGTGATGCCTACAGGTCTTTGTATTCTATTATTCCCAACACCAAGTTGCTTAAGTTGATCTGCCAATGGGTCACCATCCGCCGACTAGTCACAGCTAATCCCACTCCCTGAGGAAACTGACTCATTTCCCCCTAAGGGAGAAAATCCAGGTAGCATCGTCAATCAACTTAGGTCACAGACCACACACGTGCTACAAAATACTTCTCTTTGATTTTGCCCACCTGAGAGTTCAGGGATGAAGTAGGGTCCGGGAATGGTGAGTTCTGTGCCTGCCTCTTTGGGATGTATGCGCCACACTGCTATATTTATCTACAGGATTATTGGGTTGCTAGGAAGAAATGGTCACTGGATGTTAACACATTTTTTTTCCTCTCACTTAAAAGAAGTTTAAAGGGGTGCAGGCTAGGCTGATGTAAAATCCCCACAAAGTCATCAGTGGCAGCAAGGTCCTTGTTTCTGCTCCGCCGTCTTCAACGCTGGATTTCTCTGTTGGAGTTCAGCATGGTCCTTCTGGGACCGTTTCTGGAAATCAACCAGTGACTTTGTGGCTCAGCTTCATTGAACTACCCAGTCTCTAAGAAGGCTGAAGAAAATTGTACAATGATTCAGGGAACACTATTTGAGACAAACTACTCCACCCTAAACTGTTCATCATCACAGAGAAAGGAAGAGATGCATTTGACAGCCTGTAGCGAAGCTGGGACCATTTTGACTTCTGGATTGGTTGGGGGAGGGGCAGTCGGCAGCGTCGCTCTCTCTGAGCTATGCTCCCAGCCACAGTTTAGATTGAAAGAAAAAAAAAATAGGACAATCTTTTCAGTTTCGAGAAGGAGCTGGAACTGTGTTAATTTGCATAGTGATAATATGTCGTACCCAAGCCGGGCGGTGGTGGCGCACACCTTTAATCCCAGCACTCCGGAGGCAGAGGCGGGCAGATCTCTGTGAGTTCGAGGCCAGCCAGTCCTGTTACACAGAGAAAACCTTGTCTCGAAAAACCACAAATTAAGAAATTAATTAATTAATTAGAAAAATAGGGTTGGGGATTTAGCTCAGTGGTAGATAGATAGATAGATAGATAGATAAATAAATAAATAAATAAATAAATAAATAAATAAATAAATAAATAAATAAAGTTGTACCCAGAAGAAAAGAGATGTGTTTAATATCAGGGGTGCTGACTAAGAGCCCAGGTTTTGATGTCAGATGGAATAGAATCGGAATGCCCATTTTACCACTGGGTAATTACTTTGCTTATGGGTCAAGTTGCTTCATTTTGCCCTGCCTCAGTTTCCTCCTTTGTTCTGGGAATTAAATGAGATCATGAGATGGGTAACTGAGTACAAAAACTGCAGAGCAAGTCAGACACGCACAGTAATGAGACACTTTAAAAATACACGTAATAGCTCGAGGATTGTTCATCACATGTTTATATTAAAAGTATCAATTTGAAATCATGTGATAGTGCTTGTTAATTTCCATATCTCACAGACTGCTAGCAATGCTCTAAAAGGTGAGGGAGGCATTTTCTGTTTGTGTGGTTTTCTTGTGTCCCTTGTTTACAGTGCTTTTTGAAGATCAACTCCGAGCAGCCCGTTACATTTTCTCAAGCAAATAGCACTTGCCTGACCTATGGTGGCACCCTGCCTTCAGTGCTGAGCAAGAGTGAACAAGGTACCAGGATTTCCCAGGATGGCTGGGAAAGCGGGGTTTGTTTGTTTGTTGGAATGCTGGGGATCAAACACAGGGCCTCAGCACAGCTGAGCAAGTGCTGCATGCTGAGAACCTTGTTTTAGTATGAGTTGGGAGCCAAGTTAGTTTTAGGAGGCTGTGGGGAATTAAAATAAAATCATATAATTAAACTCTTTTTCCATAGAAAAGGTAAAAGGCTATCTTGATAGATAATCCAAAAGCTTTTCTACTGTTTTTGTGTTTTATTTATGTGGGGTGTGTGTGTGTGTGTGTGTGTGTGTGTGTGTGTGTGTGTGTGTGTGTGTGTGAGATCTGTGTGTGTGTCTGATGTATGTGTGGGGATATGTGTGTGTCTGATGTATGTGTGGGGATATGTGTGTGTCTGATGTATGTGTGGGGATATGTGTGTGTCTGATGTATGTGTGGGGATATGTGTATGCTGGTGTGTGTGTGGTGTGTGTGTGGTGTGTGTGTGGGGATATGTGTATGTCTGGTGTGTGTGTGGTGTGTGTGTGGTGTATATGCGGTGTGTGTGTGTGTGTGTGTGGGTGTATGTCTGGTGTGTGTGTGGTGTGTGTGTGGTGTATATGCAGTGTGTGTGTGTGTGTGTGTGTGTGGTGTATATGCGGTGTGTGTGTGTGTGTGTGTGTGTGTATGTCTGGTGTGTGTGTGGTGTGTGTGTGTGTGGTGTATATGCGGTGTGTGTGTGTGTGTGTGTATGTGTGTATGTCTGGTGTGTGTGTGGTGTGTGTGTGTGTGGTGTATATGCGGTGTGTGTGTGTGTGTGTGTATGTCTGGTGTGTGTGTGGTGTATATGCGGTGTGTGTGTGTGTGTGTGTGTATGTCTGGTGTGTGTGTGGTGTGTGTGTGGTGTATATGCAGTGTGTGTGTGTGTGTGTGTGTGTGTGTGTGTGTGTGGTGTATATGCGGTGTGTGTGTGTGTGTGTGTGTGTGTGTATGTCTGGTGTGTGTGTGGTGTGTGTGTGTGTGGTGTATATGCGGTGTGTGTGTGTGTGTGTGTGTGTGTGTATGTCTGGTGTGTGTGTGGTGTGTGTGTGGTGTATATGCAGTGTGTGTGTGTGTGTGTGTGTGTGTGTGTGTGTGGTGTATATGCAGTGTGTGTGTGTGTGTGTGTGTGTGTGTGTGTGTGTGTATGTCTGGTGTGTGTGTGGTGTATATGCGGTGTGTGTGTGTGTGTGTGTGTGTGTGTGTATGTCTGGTGTGTGTGTGGTGTGTGTGTGGTGTATATGCAGTGTGTGTGTGTGTGTGTGTGTGTGTATGTCTGGTGTGTGTGTGGTGTGTGTGTGTGTGTGGTGTATATGCGGTGTGTGTGTGTGTGTGTGTGTGTGTGTGTGTCTGGTGTGTGTGTGGTGTGTGTGTGGTGTATATGCAGTGTGTGTGTGTGTGTGTGTGGTGTATATGCGTGTGTGTGTGTGTGTGTGTGTGTGTGTGTGTGTGTGTGTGTGTGTCTGGTGTGTGTGTGCTGTGTGTGTGTGTGGTGTATATGCGGTGTGTGTGTGTGTGTGTGTGTGTGTGTATGTCTGGTGTGTGTGTGGTGTGTGTGTGTGTGGTGTATATGCGGTGTGTGTGTGTGTGTGTGTGTGCACGCGCTCATCCCCATGCATGTGAAGGTCAGAGAACAACATTCAGGAAGGAGCCTGTTCCCCCTTCCCACCATGCGGGGTCTGAAAATCCAGCTCAGCTTTCTACCTCTCCGGCCCTAACTACTTTTCCAAAAAATTCGTTTGAACAGATTTTATTACATCCTTGCTTCCGGAAATGCAAACTAGTTTGTGGATTGGTCTGCGCTGGAGTGCCTATGATAGAATAAACAAATGGACAGATGGCAGAGACCTGACCTACAGTAATTTTCACCCGTTGCTGGTTGGTCGGAGGCTGAGTATACCAGCAAATGTGAGTTATATTTCAATCATCTATTTAGTGCGGGAAATACTTGAGTCTCCCATAAATCACTAAATCAGGAACAATAGCCCAGGGACCCGGGTATAACTCAGTTGGTAGAGTGCTTGCCAGGCGTGCACAAATCCCTGGATTGGATCCCCAGGACCACACAAACCAGCCAGCGTGGCATGTGCCTGTAATCCTAGCAACTGGCAGATAGAGGCAGGAGGGTCCGAAGTTCAGTTACCCTCATCTACATAGTAAGTTTGAGACTAGTCTGAGATATGTGAAACCCTGTCCCAAAACATTTTTAATAATAATAATAAAGGAATAACCTATTGCTTAGTTCCATTTCTATGACATGATCCAAACAGGCAAATTAAGAAAGATGGAGTAAAGAAAGAGTGGTTTCCAAAGGCCGAGGAGGTTGGAAGGGCGATGCTGTGGGGTGGGAGGCTCCTTTTCAGAAAAGCAATCATCTACCACTGATTGAGATGACGGTTACACAATTCTGCACATACACTCTGCACTATTGACTACACATGTTAAACAGGTGGACTGCAGCTCAGTAAAGCTGTGAGAACCACAGCCTTCAGGTGGGTGGCCTGGTTTTCACAGTAGCACAGACTCCTAGCAAGTACTTCACAACCTTGTAACTATCCAGAAACCAATGTAAATGTTTTACCAAATGTGGGGAATGTGAGCACTCCACCTCAGTCTCTCAAGATGAAAAGACCAAACAGTGATTGCTGATCATTTCTCTTTCATGTGAGGATGCCATAGATTTAATTCCTGGTTGATGTTCACATTAATGGGAAATTGGGGAGGGGAAAAGGGCACCATATTGACAGTAGTTACACAGACACCTTGCAATTGCCACAACAGTGAAATTCCTGATGAGATTTTGACTAGATTTTAGGGGAAATAAGACACTTGTCCAACACCTGGTTTGGAAATGTGGTATACAGCATCTCATCATTTACCCATCTTCCTTTAGGTCACTGTGAAATTTTATATAATTCTAGCTCCCTTTTAAACCACTGAGACGGGCTTTTTTCTCTTGATTGTCTTACAGATGTTTAGAAAGCTGTTGCCTGAGGACTTTTGTGTGATTTTTCCCCCCCCCATAGGCATCTGTATCAGTTACTTTTGGGTCAAGGTAACCACAGTGCCTGAACACTTCAGGGAGGAAGCTCTATTGTGAACTGTGGTTCCAGGAGGTTTCTGTCCATGGTGATGGAGGACACAGGGCCACAGAGTAATTCACATTGTACCGGGCAGGGAGCAGAGGCTGCTGGTCTCTAGCTCACTGCCCTCCACTTTTCTTTACACTCCTACCACCCCCTTTTATAAGGTGTGGTTCCTCTGCCATGAGATGACATCGCCCACACTCAGAGGGAGTGTTTCTCCTTCAGGCTGTCCTCCATGAAAGAGTCCTCACAGACACTCCCAGGGAGGTGCCTCTTCAGTCTTTTGTTTCCTTTTGTTTTCCCAGACAGGTTTCTCTGTGTGTGGCCCTGGCTGTCCTGGAACTCACTCTGTAGATCAGGCTGGCCTGAAATTCACAGAGATCCACCTGCTTCTGCCTCCCATGTGTTGGGATTAAAGGTGTACGCCACCACCGCCTGGCCACCTCGACAGCTTTATATAGGCAATTCTAAATCCACTCACAGTGGATTCAGTTCACAGTGAAAATTAGCCGGCACAGCATCCATCCCACTAAATTTCTTAACTGCATCTCAAGATTTTGTCAGTAGGTCTTCTGGGGATTCTAATTAGGTCATTTATAATCTGCATAAAACTGTGACCCTATAGTCACTATGGCCACTCCTCTCACCTCTGGCTTCACCACACCTGCCAGGACTTCCAGAAACTGAGAACCCAAAGGGAGTGGTCGCCACCACCCTAGACTTGATCTGGAGGTTAGCAGACCTCTCTACAAGCTTTTGTTGCTTATTATCTGATAACTCTGAGATGTAGCATTCTGTTACAGGTGTATTTCATATTTTTAATAGGAAGAAGCATTAGATTCTAAGTCTCATTTCCGTCATCTGCAAAAAATCACATAGTTTTTCCCACTAGACTGACCGGCAGATGGTAAAATGTGTGAAAAGATTGTGTTTCAGGCACCAGACCTACTTGTTCTGAGTAGATTTTTATTTTTTCTGTTGCATGGGCTTGGGTTAGCTATCGTTTGTTTGAGGATGTTTTCATCTCTGTTCACCCAGTTGATTTTTTAAGCTTTTCTTACCATCAGGCTCCCATCACAAAATGAACCATGTAGCTTTCTGTCTTGTCTGTGTTCTGGAATTATGACCCCACCTGTGCTAATGAAGGAACTATGGACAGCATGCTAGAATCCTCTTTAATGATAAAGGGACTTGGTGTAGGTGAGGACCCAGCCTGGGTTTATGATGCCTTTGGAAGCTCATTTAGAGCTTTGTAAAATTGACTCCACTCAAGTTCGGTGCTGTTAGAAGGTCTATACCGACCCTCTAATGATTGGATGAGAGTCATATTTCAAGTTTTAGTCCAGTACACATAGGTATTTTTCAATATCCACCAGGGTAAATTACCAATATTCTCCCAACTTCCTAGTACATTTAGGGACTTGGTGGTTCCTTTTGACTAAAGAAAGTTGTCTATGTCACTAACACCCAAAATGTATCAGAATAAAGATGTGCACCGTTCATTTGTTTTTCAATTCCCCAGGCCTTAGTTTGTGTAAAACAAAATCAGATGCATATCCTTGGTCCTTTGCATTGTCGGTTCCAACTCTCGTCAAGTCCCTCCCTTGTGTTATTAATAGTACGTCTACATTTCCTATTCTGTTTTTCCTGGAATGATCCTGCCTCTCACACTGAAGTGTTCACTTATTTTTCCCTTTTCAAATGAATTTAATAATATATATTCTCTCTGTATCAGTTTTAATCATATCCCCTTTTGGATATCTCATTATTTTCTATAATATCCTTATTTCTATTTTAGTTTAATATTTACATAGTAATTCAATTTTTAAATCTGTCACTCCTGGTGGCATAAGCCTGTTTTTCTTTGTTTTTTTTTGTGTATGTTTATTGATTTTGTGTATGTTTGTGTGTGGGTTCATGCCACTGCACATGTGTGGATATCAGAGGACAGCTTGTAGGAGTTGGCTTTCTCTCTCCACCATGAGGGATCCAGGTGCCAACCCCAAACACCTGTGCACATGCACCCACACACATGCTCATGTACATGTACATGCTCACCCAAACATGTACACATTTTTAAAAAACTATCCACATCTATTAAATTTAATCAATCGATTTTGCTGACTTGGATTATCAAGACTGACCAGTTAGTTTAGAATTCCTGTAGTCATTTTTGTCTTATTTCTAAGAGGCTTTCTTTGTTTGAAAATATGCTTGTCTATGTTAACACTTTTTTAATTTCTAAAGGTAATTGCCTTTTATATGCCTTGAATATTTGTCATGGTGTAGGTGGATTTTTCTGTCCCTCCTGCCAGCTCCCAAATCACGACATGGAGACTACTATTAATTATAAATGCTCGGTCGATAGCTTAGGCTTGTTTCTAACTAGTTCTTATAACTTAAATTAACCCATACCATATCTTTTAATCTATGTCCTACCACGTGGCTTTTACCTCTATCTAATTTTGTGTGTCCTACTTGTTCTGCATCTGGCTGGTGACTCCTGGCATCTCAGCCCTTCTTCTTCCCAATGTTCTCTGTGTCCCAAAAATCCTGCCTAGCTATTGGCTGCTTAGCTTTTTATTAACCCAGCCACAGTGACACATCTTCACACAGTGTAAAGGAATATCCCACAACATTGTGGCTTTGTTATTACTGTTGTTTTGTTCTTTAGAAAGTTCCTGCTAAGTTCTCTCAAGAGTTGGTTTGGTTTTGGCTTCGGTTCATTTGTTGGTTTGTAGGGGGAAGAAAAAACACCAATTTAAGATCCAAAATTTTCTTGCAAGGATCTTCAGACTATTAGCCCCATAACTGTGCTAATATTTTCTTTTTAGTTCTTTGATGAAGAGTCTCACTACCACTGTGCCCTGATTCTCAATCTCAAAAAGTCACCGCTTACTGGGACCTGGAATTTTACTTCCTGCTCCGAACGCCATTCTCTGTCTCTCTGTCAGAAGTACTCAGGTATTAACTGTCACCGAGATGTCTGCTGTGCTTTATGCTGTTAGATATATGCTGTTATGGTTCCTTGTTAAAGTCTTACAAGTGAATTCATATGTTTGGTAGTTATGTAGCTTACATTTTTAGCATAGACAAGTTCATATTGACACAGTGAGGCCGATTATCTCTTATAGACTGTGATTTTTTTCAAGTATTATTACCACAGTTAAATATAAAATTAAATCTATGGTGGCACATGTTAATAATTGTCTAATGAAAGTCATAGCTCAATATTCTAGTAAGCTATGGTTGAATGTTCTTTCTACCCAGATACTTCGCAGGTTTTAGTTTTTATCTGAGGAAAAGTTCAGTACTGTACAAACACTTACTGTTAATTTTAGCTTACAGAAATTAGAGGAAACACTATGTAAAGCTGTCTGTGTCTTCCCATAGTAAAAATAAGGTAAAATATGTACTTCAAAAGTAGAAACCACCCACGCTGGATGAGGTGGCATACTCCTCCAGTCCCAGCACTTGAGAGGCAGAGACAAATGAATCTCTGTAAGTTCAAGGCCACCTTGATTTACATAGTGAGTTCCAGGACAGTCAGGGCTACAAAGTAAGAGGAAAAAAATTAAATAGAAACCACCTAGTTTTTGAAAATATATTACATTATTTTATTGACCATGGTAAGTTTTTAACAAATATTTAAGTGAAAGTTCTTGCTACATAATGAGAACCTTAAGCACGTATTTCATGTTCCTTAGCAAATCTTTTCTTGCTAAATTAATCTTTGCCCCTTTGTCCCGCCCTCTCTAATGACTTCCTTGTTCAGATAACAACCCTAAGGCAGTAACAGTGACTCTGCAAAGTTTTTTCAGTTGAGAACTTTATAAGGGGACACTTTTTTTTTATGTCACTTTATTCAATCAGCTGATGTATCTAGTGGGGAAAAAGAAGTTAACTTTTTTTTTAACATAAAAATAGGTTATAATTTAAAAGTCCAGGGTTATTTTAAACAGTAAAATATTTTCTCTGTAGAAAATAGTATAAATTATAACATTTCCCAATAAGCCCTTTTAAGCCAAATGAGAGCTGAATTGTACATATAAATATTGATTAGATTCTGGGATACAGAAGAGACCTATCTTCATCTGTTCAGAGAGTTATGTTTTACTTACGTTGTGTAAGTGAGATTCCTATTCATCTTCCCCTCCACTGTTTGATTTACGGCAGACATTTTTCTATAGGCTAATCCATAATCTAAAAAGATTTTAGCCTCCATAAGGGGACACTTTTAAAAATTAGTTTTATTGGTTCTTTGAGAATTTCATACAATGCATTTTGGTTCTGTACACACACACACACACACACACACACACACACAAATTTCTCCCCCTCACTCCTTCCACAGCCATCCTTATCTCCCCTCCCCAAAGTCCATGTCCTTTGTTTTGTTTCTTACTTAGCCCATTGAGTCAAGCCTGTGCTGCTTCTGTAGTCCTAGCTGTGGGCCCTCAGCTGGAGCCTGGTTAACCTACCAGGCGCCACACTCTTAAAGAAGCCTGGCTGTCCTCCACAGAACTCACCAACTCTTCAGAGGTCTTCAGTTGAGGCTTGGGAACCTCTTCCCAGTCCGTGCTCACAGTGGACCAGCTTGCTCTTGTGCAGGCCTCCTCCAGGTACCCAAGCCACTGGGAGTTTATAAGCACAGCAGGCCTGCCATGTCCCAAAGACACTGTTTCATTCCAGTCCAGCCCAACCTCTGGCTCTTACAGTCTTTCTGTCCCCTCTTTAGAGAGGGTCCCTGACCTTTGGAGCAGTGGAGGTGACCTAGATGTTGTAAGGGGAGACTTTTAAATACCTTTCCTGGCAAAGCAGTTAACACAAAGGAGGCGTGATAATCTTATTGCAGGAGACTTTTATGGGGAGCTTTTCTCTCTCCAAATGAGAACATCCTGATTTTAGGAAGTTGCAAGTCATATATTTTACCCAAGCCATTCAGCAAGATATAGCTTAACCTCTCAACAGAATTCTGAAGTACATAGGCAAGTGATGTCTGAGGTAAACTAAAATGAAATCTGGAAATCCAACAGACCTCTACGACGTAGCACAGTGTGTGGGAGGAACTGTTGGTAGGTTGTTTTCTTCTACACTAGACACTGAAGACGGACAGCCCTGGGAGACTAATTCGGAAACTGTAAAATATCTAAATAACCTGTACAAAATCGTCTCGAAGCCTCTGACTTGGCACGGTGCTCTGAAGGAGTGTCTGAAGGAGAACATGCGGCTGGTGAGCATCACAGACCCATACCAGCAGGCCTTCCTGTCCGTGCACGCCACCCTGCGCAACTCCTCCTTCTGGATCGGACTCTCCAGCCAAGATGTAAGTTCTCCATTCCATCCATCAGCTCCTCTTGTAGACCAAGAGAAAGCGACATCGTAAAGCCTTATGCAGTTAATTCCGTGAGTGTCTATTTTTATAAAGGCCAATTATCTTTTGACATAAAGTGCAAGATTGCGGTTTTTAAAAACCTAGTGGGGGGTGGGAGGAGGGGGGAATCTGTGGGTAGTATGTGGAGTGAGTAAGCTACTGGTAAAAAAAAAAAAAAAAAAAAAAAAAGAATTGCCATGGTCATGGTGTCTCTTCCGAGCAATAGAAACCTTAAATAAGACAAGGACCAAGAATGTGGGAAGAAACATCTGAACAGAAGCAACTTCAAGAACTTAGGTACATTGTGGTATTTCTAGGACTGTAATAGGTAAATTGAATGCACAGAGGACTAAGAACAGAGTGGTTTTAGAATCCTCTTATATACTAGAATTCTCTAATGATTTACCTATTTTAATTGTAATTATTTTGAGATTATAATTACATTATTCTCCCCTTCACTTTATTCCTCCACCCTTTCCACATACCATACCCCCTACTCTCATTCAAATACATGTCTTCTTTTCCTTAAAAAAAAAAAAAAAACCTAGTGGGTGTGACTCATTGACCACTTCTTTTTATTTATCTTTCAGAAGTAGAGGCAAATAAGAGACCCTGTCTTAGATGAGATAAAAGGCAAAGACTAGCACCTCAGGCTGACCTTAGACTCCACACCCAAACCATGGCACATGTGTGCCAGTCTGTGCACAGATACACAAACACAGACACATGCACATCACACATACACACACACACACACACACACACACACAAATCACACACACTGACACATGTGCATCATACACACACATACATTTATGATTTAAAAATTTAGACTATCGTAAATTAAAAGAATGAAAATTAAAATCACTTGTATTAAAATCTCTGTTAACGAGGTAATGTGGCTTCATACCTGTAATCTCAACACTTAGGAGGCTGAAGCAGGAGGATTGTCATAAGTCCAGGGCCAGCCTGGGCTCTAGGATGAGTTCCAGACCAGCCCAAGCTACGGAGCAAGATTCTTGCTATTCAATGAAAAGCCACTGTATCAGAAGTTACCTATGGGCTAGTATTTTGGTGTGTTCTTGAGTTACTGTATTTACGGATTTATTTTTAAAGCAGTTGGAGTCATGTCTCATAACTTTCCCCATTTCCCACTTAATGATTTTGGTGTTTTTTCCTTGGTCTGATCTCTATTATCACCATCATCATCATTATTATTATTGTGTGTGTGTGTCTGTGAGAGAGAGAGAGAGAGAGAGAGAGAGAGAGAGAGAGAGAGAGATGGCGGCACACATGTGGAGGTCAGAGGACAACTTTGTGGAATCTTTTCTTTCCTTCCACCTTTGAATCGTTTGCTCTACCCACTGAACCATCTTGCTAGCCTCTCCTGTGTTTTCAGTCTTGACCTGAGCTTCTCTTTTCCCTTCTCCCTTCATTTTACATATCCTGTGTAGCTGGTGTGTCTTCATAAGCTGCCTTTAATCTTCTGAACATGACAGGATGTGAAGATGCAACAGTGTATATTGAAAACAATTGAATTTTTAAAAGCAGAATAGAAATAATATAAGACTTGTATTCAAGTGTCATGACACCAGGGAAGTATAGTGAGAACAGCAGCAGCATGGAGCCTGGAGCTGTGGGGACAGTTGTTTTCATAATACATGTATAAAGAAAATGATGTTGACCTGAAATAAAGCAGGTCCACTGTATCTCAAGTATAGCAATTCTGGGTTAAATGAAATCCAGAGCAGGGTCATGGCAGGGTCACGGCAGGATCACACCACACTGTAGTGAATATCAGGAAGAAGCAGGGAGAATAAGTCCTCATGTAAGACACATGTCAGAGGGAGGCATGGATCCTGGAAGTTTGCTCCAAGTGAAGGGACATCAAAGGAGATAACACCCACAGCCCCGCACTTACAGTCCTTTGGACAAAAAAATGAACAGGCTTCCCTTGTGCAGCTAAAACAGATTATTAGCTTGGAAAAGCCAAGTTCAAATTAAGATCAATGAAAGTTTAGATGTTAGAAAGTTTAGGTATTTATAGTCTTGATCAGGAGATTTCACGTTCATTGTGGACAGGGAGTATGATCGGAGTTATCTGTGGTAGAAGGGAGTTCCAAAGGCCATTGGCAGGGGCTGGTGGCAGAGAGGAAGAATTTGGGACAGTATAGGCCAGAGTATAGGTAAAATGCCTCCCCAGCGGGCAAGTTTAAAGCCCCACGGTGGCTTAGGAATTAACTGATAGAGCCTTTGCTAGCAGCCGGGAGGCCCTGGATTCAACCCCTAGCAGTACCAAAATAATGAAGCATTTGGTAGTGCTAGATGTGACTGTTTTTGAAATAAGGAATCTGTGTGTGACCTTCCCCTGGGCCTCAGAAATGCTTAGCCCTATTGTGCAGTTGGGCCAGCGTTGGTCATTAAGGCCTAGTGCCTGGTGTCACCAGGGGGAAGCTTCATAGCTATTGCTGAAACTCCCGTGTCAACCGCATAAAGCCATTCTCAAGACAGGCGGGTGGTCAGGACCTGTCAAGATCTACAGACAAGTGTTTAGAGGCTTCCAGATTGATACGTGTACTGTAAAGGAAGCTGCTTTGCCCCAGAGACCAGTGTGAAAACAGCAGTGTGTGCTGCCCAGGCTTGAGCTGACTCAGGAAATGAACATTTCACACTTGACTAGTCTGTGTTACAGCCATGTCACAGATGGGGGTCTGGAAATTTGGAGGGCCAGGCTCACAAATGAAAAGCTCACGTGGAATTGGATTACTGTTCACAGCCAGATTTCTGCTCTTTCTAGTATGCCATTCTGTCTCCATTGTATCCCGTGCAAACAGTGGTCCTCACTCCATCTTAGCTTTCTGGTTTCCACCAAACAGTTCTTATGACCTGTGGGCAGCAGAGCATGATGGTTAGGACCACAGAGTCTGAGAGCCAGAACTGGGGTTCCAGCACTGCACTCACTCTCAGTTCCCTGCTCTGTTAAAGAGAGGTAACAGTGCCCTCCTCAGACAGCTGTTACGCAGATTAAACAAGTCAATATTTATCAAGCATTTAAGATAGTGCTTAACACAATATAAAATACAACTAATAATTATTTGACCTCATGGGTTAAAATAATATGAAAGGGATAATGTGAATATTGTCTCTTTGAAATGAATTTCTGCACCTCATAGGATGGGCTCAACTTCGATTGGTCAGATGGAAAACGTCTTCATTTTAGTAACTGGGCTGCCAACAACGAGAAGCTTGATGACTGTGTGATCTTAGACACGGATGGATTCTGGAAAACAGCCGACTGTAATGATAACCAACCTGGTGCCATTTGCTACTATCCAGGAAGTATGTAAATTTCAAATGTCGTGGAATTTGGTTCATTTGGTTTTGCAAAATCTTATTTGGGGATTAGAAGGAAATCGTGTCCTTTTTAAGAGTGTATTTTTATTATCTTGTGTATGGGTGTGTTAGCAGTATGTGTGTCTGGGCACCGTGTGCAGGCCTAGTGTCCGTGGCCGCCAGATCCCTGGAACTGGAGTTAAAGATGTTGGAAGCTGCCGCAGAGGTGCTGGGAATCTAAAGTGAGTCCTCTGGGGAGCAGACATCTCTTCACCCTGAGCCCTCTCTAGCTCTACCATGTCAACTTTTTTTTTCAACAAAAATTTGGTGCAAACATTTGTGCTCAAGAATTATTGATTATGAATTGTTTTGAAATTACTTTTTTATTTTGGATTTTTGTCTTTCTTATATCAATGTTGATTGGCATATACAGTCCCATTGTCACTCAGCCTCATCTTACAAATATTTTTATTCATATATATTTACAAAACTAACTCACGGAAACTCTTTCTTAATTAATTCTTAACACCAACAACTGACATCTTAAACCACTGTTGAAATTCCCAGGCATGGTGGCACATACTTTTAATCCCAGCACTCAGAGGTAGAGCAGAAGATTGGCAAAGCCTAGCCTGGGCTACAGGCAAGCCCCTGTCTCAAAAACAAACAACACTCAGTTGATTGTAAGGAGTAACAACAAGATCAAGGTAGCTTAAGTCAAAAGGGAATTTCGAACACCACCCTACAAACAAGGGTAGAATTCAACCCATCTGGAGAAGGAGTATCAGAAACCCAGCACTTGGGAGCCCGAAGCAGGCAGCTCTCTGTGAGTTTGAGGCCAGCCTGGTCTACGTAGCAAACTCCAGGCCATCCAAAACTACATGGTAAGACCCTGTCTCAAAAGCAAAATTAAAGCAAACAAAAAATCCCAACACCAACAAGAAAACAGAAACCCAGAGATGTGGGTGTGCCTGTCCTTTCTCTGCTTCTTTGCTCTGCCCTTGTGAACTAAGCTGTCTCTGCACGTAGTGGAACACCGCTGCTCCCCAACTTCCACTGCTGCCTGTCACGAAAGGTTTCCGAATCCCACTTTTCCATCTCTTAGCATCTGTCGGGCTCAGCCTGAGTTGGGCATGCAATCTCCAGCCCAATCAGGGGCCCACATTTGTGTGTTTGTGGGAGAAAGAACACACTGTTTCTGAGATTGAGGGATTTGTCACAAAATGGGAGAATAATGCCCAGTGGTCTCTAGGACACAGTAAATCTTTCTCAATTATTTTGAGCTGTGCATACCTATATTTGCATCTTCTAGAATATATGAAAAATGAAAAAAATTACCTATTCTGGAGGCCATGTTTTAAATGATATCTCTGTTTAATTTTGTTAAGGGAATAACTATTCCATTAAGTTATTTCATTAAAATTAGAGCTATCAGTAAGCAGAAACGTGAGAGTGAATTACACAGTTCTAGTTAGATGTCTATTGTTAATTAATATGTTTATGGAGTTCCTCTGGGGAGGCTCCTGGTACTTGACATTTAATAATGCAGGAAGACAGAATCTCATGTAACCTAAAAAGCACCTCGCTTTTACATTCCTCCACTCCACAGCAGGGGTAAGAAAATTATGTCAAATAATTTCCTCACCACAGAAAGCCAGCATTCTTTATGCTATATTCGAGTGTAAACAGAGCAAGCCTCACCAGGCTGTTACTTCCTTGCTTCCTGCATATTTCCCACAAATCAAGTCTAATGACTGTGAACAGGATTTAACATTTACATCTGAAATTAGAATTCTCACCATTAACTCCTTTTCTAGATGAGACTGAAAAGGAGGTCAAACCATCAGACAGTGCTAAGTGTCCGTCTCCTGTGCAGAACACTCCATGGATAGCATTTCAGAACTCATGCTACAATTTCGTGATAACGAAGAATAGACATAAGACAATCACACAGAAGGAAGTGCACTCTATGTGCCAGCAACTGCGTAAGTACATCGTGCTGTCTTCCTGTGCTGGGACATGCTCCCTTTTGATGTCACTTGTTATAGAGATTCCTAAGTAGTGCTGGTGACCGACTCCCCTGATTTTCACACTAGAGAGCAGAGAACTGGGCGTGAAGCAGCTAGACCCACTGAAGTGAACTAGGTCACCCAGTGTGGCCAGCAGCTCCGTTATACCACTCATCAGAGCCAAGGTCCAAGGGGATGGGATTGACCTTGTGCATGTGGAGCTCTCCAGACCCAGAGCAATTCCCAGTTAAACCCTGAAGGTCTGTAACTTTTGAATAATGGAACAGAAGGAACTATGAACTTTGTGCAGAGTTCCTATGGAAAGTATCAAGTCAGTATCCCCCGAAGTGGGCTTTTAAGAGAAGTTCTACAAAAAATAAGATAGAATAAAGGTTGAGAAACACTAGACTGTTTACCCTCTGTATCAAAGTACAACTTTAAGAAATACTGGCATAGGCCGGGCGGTGGTGGCGCACGCCTTTAATCCCAGCACTCGGGAGACAGAGGCAGGCAGATCTCTGTGAGTTCGAGGCCAGCCTGGTCTACAGCGCGAGATCCAGGAAAGGCGCAAAGCTACACAGAGAAACCCTGTCTCGAAAAACCAAAAAAAAAAAAAAAAAAAGAAATACTGGCATAGCATATGAAGTCACGGAGACTGAGGCAGCATGCACAGGGCCTGATGGGATCCTAGAGCTGAAAGAAGTGGACACATGCCCCCACCCCCTACCAAGAAGCTACATCCAATTGATAACCACTTGCAAATGAAAATTTAGTTTTCTCCAAAGGCATCTGAACCCCCAACCCCACCCTGCACAGCAGGGGCTTCCTCCTGGACCCTGGATTAAAGACAAAGCACACCCAAACTCCTGTTTTCACAGAGATCCTTTAGTAAGCAGAGAAGAAAAGTTAAAATGGCTGCTTTCTGACTCTGACAGAAAACAGCAGCAAATGCCCTGGCAGGTGTCATTTTTAAGAGGAGAAAAAGGGGAGGTCTGTGTTAGAATGGGCTAGTAAAGGAGACAGGGGACCAGAGAGAGGGGAAGGGAACAAAAGAAAGGGGGCAGGAGTATTTGTCCTCAGGAGACAAGGACTGCCTCTGGATAGAGAGGAGACAGATGTGGCTCATGGGCAAACGGCCGTTTATGAAGGTAAAATGGGAAACCCCATGTGAAGATGAAGTGTTTAATTTCGGTTGGTCATTGTAGTTGAGCTTAAGGGGGCTTCTGATTGCTAGATTTCAATACTTCCAATAGCTCAACCTTGGTAGTCAAATAAGTGGCTAGCTTTAGGGATGTAATCTAATGGTTTTTACAAGGCAGGGGGGACAGGGGAGGGGACAAAGCCTGCCAGAGCCACATGCTTTGTGGACTAGTGTCCCTTCAGAGTCTCACTGGGAAACAAGCTACTCTAAGGGTAGACTATGTGCCCAGGAGTAGGCCAGCAGCGAACGAAATCAGTGGCACCTTTGGAGGTTCCTTGTCTCATAATGTCATGGCTGGGCTTTTTCTTTTTATTCTTTTCTTAATTACTGTTTATTTATCTTTCATTTAACTTATTTTACTTTTTACCTCACAGGCCTTTTGTATATATATTATGGCTTCTAGTCTTGTGTTTCTTGGGGATTCCTGAGCGTGTGCATGAGTGGGTCTTTGCATCTATATCTGTTTCTTGTGCCTTTTCTTGGGTTCATTTCCTTCTGTTTGTTTTTGTTTTATCTTATTTTGCTTTATTATTATCCCTTAGATGCCTGTTTGTTTTCTAATGAGAGACTGAAGAGGGGGTGTATCCAGATGGGAGGAGGGATGGGGAGGAACTTGGGGGAGTAGAGGGAGAAGAAACCACAATCAAGATGTAATGTATGAAGAAAAATAATCTATTTTCAATATAGAAAATAAAATAAGAACATTAATTTTAAAAAAGAATACTATCATAAATGAACTAGACTAACCTTGTTTGTATCAGTGTTTCCAGATGTTTTATCCATGTGTACTTTTTCTGAGAGGTCCCCTGATTTTTTCTGAGCAACACATTTTGGAAATACTAGCCACCTTTAACCCTGATGGAGCAGTGGTGTCTGAGGAAGAGGCAGGCTTGTCTTATGAGTTGAGGGGGACGTGATATAATTTTATTTTAATTTAAAATCATACTAAAGAAGTTTTGTCACAGGGTAGTTTTTAGCAGCACCCCGTTAATGCTGTGTGGATTTGTGCCCTTCGGAAAGTGAGCTTTAAATGAAGGGAAAGAGAAGTGGGTGTCTTAAGTTCTCAGCTCAGCTACCAGATCCCCGTGTCCTGTGGAGCCAGGTGTCCATGAGAATGTCTGACCGCTGCTCAGCCTGTCAGCTCCACAAGCTGATGGCTGTTTCGGTGCAGAAAGATCTGGGAAGGAGGACCGCCTGACTCTCTCAGGGAAGACAGAGGATTGTGTACACAGGAGTTGTTCAAATTGGCCTTCTTGTTTTGACAGATTCAAAAGCACATATTCTGAGTATTCGAAATGAAGAGGAGAATACCTTTGTTATGGAGCAGCTTCTGTACTTCAATTACATTGCCTCATGGGTCATGTTAGGAATAACCTATGAAAGTAAGTGGTAACTGCGGGCTTCTCCTTTAGCACTTCATTATGACCTGTTTATCAAACTACACAGTGCAATTCTTTTGTTTATTTGTTTGTTTGTTTGTTTTCAAGACAGAGTTTCTCTGTGTAACAGCCCTGGCTGTTCTGGAACTCTCTTTATAGACCAGGCTGGCCTTGAACTCACAGAGATCCACCTGCCTCTGCTTCTTGAGTGCTGGCATTAAAGGCGTGTGCCACCACACCTGGCTGAAAATGGAGTTCTTTAAAGACCGTGTTTATGGATGCACCAGCACGTGTTATGTATCTGCTATGGCATGTAATAATCCCACCAACGTTTTTGTGTGTCTGCTCTGCCACTAACACACCCTTACCCCAATCCTAGATTTAAATGGTAGAGAGTAATTTCCCATCTACACCCTTCCTTCTGGCGACTCAAGACTAATTAAAAATGACCACACTTCCACAGAAATCCCCAATTTGCACTCCCATTATAACTATGTGGGAAGAACAAACACAGGGCCCCGTTTCTATTGGTGCTACCCCATTGGCTTTATAGCCTTATCTGGGGTATGTGTATAGTAAGCAACAGAAAAATAAGATTCTTAGTCTAACAGTGGGAAGGATATTTGAAATTTGGATTAAATACCATGTCTCCAATATACCACTGATATGGACAAACCTTAAAACCCCATGTCTAATAGAATAAACAAGACCAACTTTGAAGGAAAATCAGGGGTATCCTGAAGTCCATGAGGTCTTGAAATTAGGGAGGGAAATCCATCTATAGGCATGTCATGGAGGGGCTGGCATTTCTTCTCATCTCTACCCTAGCAGTAGCCATGGCCCTTGAGCTCCTGGAAGAGAAGAGTCCAGATGGGACATGGCGATGGACAAGCAGCAGAGTTGGATTAGAGCAAGCAAGGAAGCAATAGATCCATGACACAAACAGCAGCTCCAGGCCTGGGCCCAACGGGCAATGTGCCCTATCTCTCCTCTCCTTGTTATGCCCTCTTGTGCTTCCCCTAGGGTGGGCACTCCCAGGAAATGTCTGTGCTTTTCCAGAAAGACCATTTTACCCAGAGTTCAGTCTGTTTAAGTGGATATATAAGATGTGAGAACATGTATAAAAATTAAATACTCGTAAAATTGGAAAGTTTCCTAGGTGCAGGTTCCCCTGGAGATGATTGTGCAGAGCAGAAGAGAGCAAACTCAGGCATGAGTATTTGAATTGTACCCTCTGGGACTGGAATGCATGGAACATGAAAACAGAAAGGGACTGTTGCGTGGGGAGGGGGAGCAGCGAGGGTGGGGCAGGGAGACAGAGTGTATGAAGATGCCATAAAATAAAGTCATTGTCTTATATGCTACTCTAGAAACTTAGTAAAATTAAGTTATACCCTCTTTGTCACAGTATTATCAGAAACAACTGAAAATGTATTCTTTTTTAATTTATTTTTTAATTCGTTTTCGAGACAGGGTTTCACTGTGTAACAGCCCTAGCTGTCCTGGAACTCACTGGTAGACCAGGCTGGCCTCGAACTCACAGAGATCCACCTGCCTCTGCCTCCTGAGTGCTGGGACTAAAGATGTGCACCACCACTGCCTGGTTGAGTTAATTTTTTATTGTGGTAACAGCAAGGAGCTTACATTCATAATTTTGTGTATGAATGCCTAGCTATTTAGCACCATTTGTTGAGAAGCATGATCTCCACATTGAAATGAAGTGTGTTAAAATCTTTCACTCAGGAGTATGCACAATTGTGTGTTGTAGAATATTATTTTAAGGTGTGTTACTTTTGTTCATGTTGCATTTGCTTAACTCTGTGAAGCTATGTTGCTGTGCCTGTCTAAAACACCCGATGGTCTAATGAAGAGCTGAATGGCCAATAACGAGGCAGGAGAAAGGATAGGCGGGGCTGGCAGGCAGAGAGAATAAATAGAGAAATCTGGGAGGAAAAAAAAGAAAGAGCAAGAGAGCAAGGAGAGAAGGATGCTAGGAGCCAGCCACCCAGCCACACAGCCAGCCACAGAGTAAGAGGAAAGTAAGACATACAGAAGTAACAAAAGGAAAATGCCTAGAGGCAAAAGGTAGAGGTGATAATTTAAAGTTAAGAAAAGTTGGCAAGAAACAAGTCAAGCTAAGGCCGGGCATTTATAATTAAGAATAAGCCTCCATGTGTAATTTATTTGGGAGCTGGATGGTGGGCCCCCTAAAAGAGCAAAAACAAACAATAACAATTATATCCAGAGAAAATAATTTCTTTCACTAATTTTATAAGCTATCAAGAATTTAAAAAAATAAAATAGTTATAATCGTTTATGCTACAGTTGAAAGTATATATAAGGAGAATGGATAGTTGATGAACAACAAATAAGCCACCAAAGAGTGGAATTCTAGTTAATTTTTTATATTCATAATTCATATTTTAAAGTTAAAAACAAGCATGATTTACTGTTACAATTAGGAGATTTTTTTTAAAGGTATAGTTAATCTGACAACCTTTTAGAAGGTAAGGAAAGGAGACAATAAATCAGTGGTTTGAAATACTAACACTGAAACTGAAATTTTGATTTAATCTCTAATATAGAAAAATGTATTTCTTTCCTAGACAACTCTTTGATGTGGTTTGATAGGACCGCATTGTCGTACACACACTGGAGAGCGGGAAGACCAGCTGTGAAAAACCACAAATTTTTGGCTGGTCTAAGTACTGATGGCTTCTGGGATATTCAGTCCTTCAATAATATTGAAGAAACAATTCGTTTTTACCAGCAAAGCATTTTAGCTTGTAAAATCGCAATGGGTAAGAGTCTTGGTCACTTCTCTTGTTTCTGTGGTAAAATAGCCTGACAAAGGCCGCTGAAGGGGAAAAGGGCTTGTTTGAGCTCATGGTTCAGGGGGATATGGTCCATCGCGGTGGGGAAGACATGCAGCAGGCAGGGAGGGCATGATGCAGGAGCAGGAGGCTGGCTGGTCACACTGCCACACACTCATGAAACTGAGAGTTAACAGGAAGTAGAGCAGGGCTGTAAAGCCTCAAAGCCCACCCCAGTGACCTACCTCTTCCATTGAGGCTCTGCCTCCTGAAGGCTCCACAATGTTCCCAAACAGTGTCATCAGCGGGGGACATTTGATAGTCAAGCCACAGCAGTAAGCATGAAAAGGTGTGGTCTCACTCCAGGGAAGCAAGTGTAAGACCATTGTTTTCTAGAGAGACTCAGACCACGCATGTCTGGAGAGCTCCGTTCATATTTAGTCCACATGTGGAACTGCAGAAGGTTACCAAAGAGAACAGAGCCCTTGGAGTCCTAGACTCATACTCCAGAAGGGAAACATTGCTGGTGAGACAGCATTGACGTTTCTATCCTTTGCAGGCAAGTCTTAGATTATTTGGTGAACAAAGAGCTCAGTGAGAATGAGGAGGTGGTGGTTGATTTGAGTCTTGAAAGAGGGACAGAACTTTTATTTTAAAAAAGGGGGAGGGGCTTGAATAGAATTTTGACATTCCAGGCAAAATGTGTGTCCTACAATCTTGTCTAATCCTTAAACAAGCCTATTTTGAAATGTAAATTATGTATAAGTTACCGTCAGCTTTAGAACTCGAGTACAGCAGCCTGCTCTGCTAAGCCCTCTGCTGATGTCTTGAGTACAGCAGCCTGCTCTGCTAAGCCCTCTGCTGATGTCTTGAGTACAGCAGCCTGCTCTGCTAAGCCCTCTGCTGATGTGGGGCCCATGGCAGCGACACCCTCGTGGACCCTCTTTGTTCCGGGTGCTGCCGAGTGGTGTGCTGGAGACCTGTCACATCAGAGTTCTCCTACTGACAGTCACTCTGGGTCCTTGTAAACGGTTAAGATGTTAGACACCAGCCTCTCCTCGGACTGTCTAAGCCTCCCCCAACCCTCACCTTCTCTCTCTCTGTTCTCACTGAGCATCATTCTGTCAGCCAGTCACTTCCTTGTTCTCTGAGTGTCCCACCACATAGTGTCAGCTTAGTTTGTTTTCCATTCTTTCATATACATGTTAATAGATGTTCATGTTAGGCTAGATTTAGATTTGCGGAGAACCTGCACAGTCAGAACTGAGAGTTCTCACTCCCCCACAGCCAATCTCCCTACTGTTAACATCTTTCATGAGTATCTGTCACAACTAATAAGCCAACGTTGATTGGTGCGTAAGAATTAACCAAAGCCTGTGCATTATTCATACCCCCTAGTTGTTACTAAGTTACTTTTTCTGTTCAGACATCCATGCAGGATACTGCGTTAGGCTCAGCCGTGGCTCCTCTTAGCTATGAGCATGTCTCTTAGTTTTGACAGTTTTGAGGTTATCTGGTCATAGATTGTCTAGATGATCAGTTTGGGTTAAGCTGTGATTTGAGTGTGGGAGAAGGTATCATTTTTAGCATAGCCTGTGAACAACGAATGCTGTCAACATCACTGCTGATTTAGCATTGATCTCTCTGGTCAAGACTGTGTTGTTGATTTCTCAGTTGTAAACTTACCCTTTGTCCCCTCTCCATGCTGTGCTCTCTATAAAGAGAGTAAAAAGTTACTGCACTCAGTCCACACTTACAGGAGGAGAGAGCTATCCTCCATCTTTGGGATGTGGGGCAGGGTATCTATGTGATTATCTGGAATTCTGTACAAGACATTTGTTTGTTTGCATTTTAAAATTTATTCAGTCATTTATACCCTCATCACTGTAGTTTTGTTGCTTGTTCAATTACTGTTTTTAGTTTTAGAAATTTGTGCGTGTGTGTGTGTATGTGTGTGTATTCGTACATGTGGCTAGGAGAGGACAACTTTGTGGGGTTCATTCTTCCTTCCATCTTTATGTGGGCTCCAGGGATTGGACTCAGGTTATCAGGCTGCCAGAGCAAATGCTTTTAGGTGTTGAACCATCTTGCCAACCCGATTCTTTCTTTATATCCTTCGCTTAACCCTCTATAACTACTTCAGACTCTTAGTTATTAATTTATACTTTGCAGCCAGGGACTATGGTTTGTGTGTTAATCCCAGCAGGAGGATCAAGAGTTCAAGGCTAGCCTCAGCTACATAGTGATTTTATGGCCAGCCTGAGGTATCTGAGAACCTTTCTTGAAAACAAAACAAAACAACAAAAAACACCTGGTACTTTGGATTTCTGTTCAGCATATCACACTAATCACTGACCTGCTCAGACTGGCTCATTGCAGCCTGACCACGGGGAGCTGGATCCTTGGACTCCAGTGTCCCTGCGGGAATTCCAGCATCACTGTTTTCATGTCGATTTGCTTATCTTCAGCACTTCCTTACTTCCTGGATATCTTCTTTCTCTTTAGCCTTAATTTCCCCTGCACTGCAGACCTGATTTGTTTGTCAAGCAACCTTTCTGACTCCCCCAGTGCAGATAACTCTCCTTTACAGTGAGTCTCACATGTCCAAGTGCTGAATCACTTTGCCATCATGTCACTGCAACTATTATATATATATATATATATATATATATATATATATATATATATATATATATATATATATGTATATAATGTGTGTGTGTGTGTGTGTGTGTGTGTACTTTTCAGGAGCCTTATATGTTCTGTGGAGATAGGAAACACAAAGTTTGCATTTGACCTCTTAAGTTATTTTGTTCAAAATATGTATTTGAAACTATTTAAACTTACCAGCCCTTTTATGTTCGATGTCATAGTTGACTACAAGGAAGAACACAATAGCACACTGCCAGAGTTCATTCCGTATGAGGATGGCATCTATAATGTTATTCAGAAAAAGGTGACGTGGTACCAAGCATTGAGCATGTGCTCTCAAAGTGGAGGACACTTAGCAAGTGTTCACAACACAAACGGGCAGTCCTTTCTGGAAGACATTGTGAACCGTGATGGATTCCCTCTCTGGGTTGGGCTCTCGAGTCATGATGTAAGTTTCACTTTGTTTCCAGAAATTTTTAAAAACTATGACTTTGAAATTGGTTAATTCCTGGTTGTTTCTTGCCTTTTACAGCATGGAATAAATAAAATTATAGAGTGTAAATGTCAGGCCATCCCAAGGGTTCAGTGGGTTAATAACTCAACAGACTCCTGTAATCTTTTGATCTGGAGTTATTTTTGTTGTGGGTGGAGTGGTCAACATCCCGTGTTCCACCTCTGAGCTCCATCCTTGGTCCCTGGAGCTTGTTTGAGAAGGACCAGTTAGAAAGCTCCTATGAAGTACATAGCATGGAATAGAAAAGCCTTTCAGTATTAATGGCACATCTGTCATTTCTGTGGTAGCTGATAGTTAATGAATTATTTAACCTTTGCAATCTTATTTCCTCATCAGTAAAATCAGCTAATAACATTTTCTTTTGTATTTTAACACAAAAATACATATAACAGGCAACCAAAATTCTTAATATGGTCAGTTACCTCTTGGATTTGAGAGGGCAGGACACAAGAGGAGTTGGAGAAAGGATACACAGGGTGGAAATAGTGTAAATACAGCACTCAATTTTGAAACTCCAAAAAAAAAAATTTAAAAACTAAAAAAGATTAATATATTGATAACACATCTTTGGTACCATCATTTGAGTCCTATCTCTTATATTATATACATTTAATAATGTCTGGCATACAAAAATAGCCATCCATTGAGAGTTTGGGGCCTCTTTAAATAATCTTTAGAAAAGAATGGAGAAAAATAGAAGGAAGAAAGGAAGGGAGGGAGGGAGGGAGGGAGGGAGGGAGGGAGGGAGGGAGGGAGGGAGGGAGAGAAAGAAGATGCATTAAGATTGTGGATTCAAGCACAAGTTGAAAGTCATCTCCTCACACCTAGCTCCTTGGGGAGAGGTGGCCTTTTCTAGCCCCTGCTGTGCGATGGCCTCTGTAATGTTGCCAGACACAAACCGAGAAACTATGAAGCTCAGAAAACAGCTTTCCAGAGCAGGATACAGCTCAGTGGCGGAGTACTTGCCCAGCCTGTGTGAGCCCTGGGTTCAATTCCCAGCACCACAAATAAGGAAAAGAACAACATGAAACAATTTCAGAACAACATGATGGTCGGGGTCTAAACCTTGAATTATGGTAAAGAGGTAAAATGGAAGCCATTTGCCTGTGTTTCATGAATCCAGTCTTTAAGTACAATCCAGGGATAGAATGTAGTGACTCTGTTTCTGAATTTAAAGTCCGGCTTAAATTCTGTCAGAGTAAATGCTCCAAATGACTGTATCAAAAGCAAATCTCTGGCATTATACACAGGCCCAAACTTACAATATTTATAAGCAGATAATCAGAGCTCACTTCTCACAGTGTGTGCATTCTTACATTCCTTCTGAAGTCACACAGCTGAGCCCAGGCTATCCAAACTGTTTCTAAACAGGGGAGTGAATCGAGCTTCGAGTGGGCCGATGGCAGTGCATTTGACTACACCCCATGGAAAAGCCAAGGATCTCCTGGAAACTGTGTCGTCTTAGATCCGAAAGGAATTTGGAAACATGAAAAATGCCTGTCTGTTAAGGATGGAGCTATTTGTTACAAGCCTACAAAATGTAAGACTTGATTTCAAATAACTATGTATTTACTATAATTTGATATAAATGTATGTACATCATTATATAATGAACATTTTTATAGATTTTAAATAAGGCTTGCCCACAAAAATCAGAACACGCTTTCTGATATTTTGTGAATGGATGTATAACTGATATATCTGTCAGGGAATTTGTTCCCAAGGAGATTCATCATTCTAGCACCGGTTACATTTTACTTTAGAATCTAAAGATTCTTGTTTCACATAGAAATGGTTCTCAAAGGCTTCTGTGTTCCCTTAATGGCATCATCAAAAACCAGCTTCGCAGGTACAAGGGGAAAGGAAATGCAAAGAAAAACTGTTGGAATCCATGACATATGATAAAGCATACAGTGATTAAAAAACAAATCTGAGAAAACAGACGTTTCAGAGTGGAGAATGATCGTTCAAACTACAATCATAATATTACCATATTGCCCGGCAAGTCCACGTTCAGGGCTAGACTAAAAAGGACTAAAAACAGACACTCAAACCGATATTTGTACAGCCATGTTCATAGAGCATAATTCATAATAGTCAAAGGCAGAGGGCCCAGGCATCCTCCAACAATTGAGTGGATAAGTAGAAGTTAGTACAGTGTGTCAAGATGTGTATAAATATGTCTATGTAAAACACACACTGGATCCCTCTTAAAGAGGAAGGAAATGCTAACACATGCCACAGTGTGGCTAAATCTTAAAGACAACACGATAAGCAAAATAAGCTGGTGATAAAAGGGGAATTCTGTAGGATTCTCCATATTACGAGGTACCTAGAATTCTCAAGTTCACGGTAATAGGAGGTCAGGGTCTAGAGAGGGTGAGGTTTAGACAGTGACTGCATACAGAGTTTCAGTTTGGCAAGATGAAAAAGTTCTGTAGTTGGGTAGTAGTGATTACTGTAGTGTGACTGTGCTTAATGCCACTGCGGTGCGCACTAAAACGTGATCGGGATGATGGTGTGTGTGCTGGTGCACTGTGTAATCCTAGCACTCAGGAGGAAAAAAGGGAACTCAGAGCCACTCAGGGCCACATAGTGTGCTCTAGGGTGGCCTCAAGCTACAGAAACAAAACCCTGTTTCAAAATAAAACAGAAAACAAACAAAGTTGAGGTGATAAAGGATATGCTATGTGTATTTTTCTGGTAGGATGAAAAATGGGGTCAGGTTGTACACCATAGCCAACTTTGTAGATTGTTTACCTAGCATACAGAAAGCCCAGCTCCTATCCTAGCACCTCAGAAACCGATCTGGTGATGCATGCCTATAATTCAAGCACGTGGGGTGTTGGACTTGATAGGATGAGAAGTTCAAGGTCATCTTAAACCAACCTGAGCTACATGAGATAAAGTTTCAAAATATTTTTTTTTACCCTAAGCAGAAATTCAACAGGGCTGGAATATAGATCAGTGTTAAAGAGCTTGCCTAACACTTGAGAGACCCTATATTGGATTCTAAGTTCCAAACAACAACAAAAAGACTATAACAAACTTACCACAATGCAAGCCCTTAAAAAAATGTTTAGGAGTTGGAAACACAACTTCATAAAGATCAGAAAGGAAAGGAATGTCTGCAACACAGGGCAGCCCAGCTACAGACAATTCTAGAAACCAAAAAGGTTGGTGGTGTGAGATGTTAAGAGGCCATATGCCCTGTGGTGCTGTGGTGACTGGTGGGTGAACTCACTTTCACATCTGCTGAAGCAACACACAGCTACTCCCAGACTCACAGGGCAATATCCCTGGGGCTTGTCAGCTACTTTCACGAAGTGGTAAAGGCAAGAATTTGCTGGTAGCAGCTCCTTCCACCACTGGTGCCAGTGGGGAATTGAACGGTTGCATTCGTTTGTCACCCACTACTCCAGCTGTTGAACTGACTGGGGGAGGGGGCGAGAGGGGGGAGCGGAGGAGGAGGGGGAGGGGCAGGGGTGCCCAAATGGGATAACATTAGGAAGGCTAAGCCAACAGCTGAAATTTGAAAGGATTGATCCTGCCTTCTAACAGAAGACAGAAGCAGAAGGAACTAGTCAACCCAAGGTTCTTGATGAAGAAAATGTTAGAAGCCATTTTCTCTGGAATCACAGAAGCCACAAATAAGACAAATCCCACCCACCTGTGACCTGCAGAGCCCACAGGGAGAGGGTTAAGGTAGTGTAGAAAGCACAACTGAGCTGAAGTCTGGGCTGAGATCACCGCCTGGGACAAGGCCAGAAATTTGAGAGATGAGAAATTTGACTCAGATGAGCCGTACTTAGCCTCTTTCCAGTTTTTTTGCTCTTGAAAAGGAATTAATCTCAAGCCCTAAGGGACCCACTCTTCCTTCAGAGGCTGCTAGCATTACTCAGCACAGCTAAAACACAAACAAAACAGGTTAGGTAGAAACCAGAAGAACTTTTAAGAGTTTCAAAAGATAACATCTTCTGGTTTGAAAGAGATTGACAAATTGCCAATTTTTTTACTTGTGGGTGCAACTTTTAAAGTCAATCTTATCTATCTAGATAAACGTTGGTTTACATTTTCACAATAAAAGGGAAGCCAGGGGAACAAAATTTAGTTATTGGCTCAGAGTACTGACAGGCCTACCAAAGCCTGTGTTTTCTTCCTTCCCCAGTCTGTGTGTCTGCTTGCTCTAAGTTGGTTGAACTCCATCCTCGAGGGGAAGCACTTACCTCATCTACCATCGAGGTTTGGAAAGGGCATTGCAAACAGCTAACCAGAGTGTATCTGTAGAGTTCAGACCGTGGCTTTTGCTGGTGTATGGATTGAGTTACAGGCTGCTTATCCACAAGCACAGGTTTCATATAGGAACATTGAATGAGATTTGAGGGAAGTATTGACTTTCTTCTGTGCATTATTACAGCTGTCTCTAACATTTTTCACAGCTAAAGAGCTGTCACCTCATGTACACTCATCAAAGTGTCCAACGGCGAAAAGGAATGGTTCCCAGTGGGTCCAGTATGGGGATCACTGTTACTCGACTGACCAAGCATTGCACAGCTTTTCGGAGGCCAAACAGTTGTGTCAGGAACTTGGTAAGTTAAAATTCACTTGTTTTCTTTTGACTGATTTAACTCTTCATAATTTTTTCTTAAGGAAATAATGGGGCAGGGGAATTACCATATCTTGGACAGTGTTTTAAAGGTATTTTTATTTTATAGTAGCATTATCACCTTATTGTCCAATAGTAGGGAAATAAGTATTTTATGCATAATAGCTCAATGGAATATTGCAATGGTCATTAAAAATGACTGATGTTGCCAGGCAGTGGTGGCGCACGCCTTTAATCCCAGCACTCGGGAGGCAGAGCCAGGCGGATCTCTGTGAGTTCGAGGCCAGCCTGGGCTACCAAGTGAGTTCCAGGAGAGGCGCAAAGCTACACAGAGAAACCCTGTCTCGAAAAACTAAAAAAAAAAAAAAAAGACTGATGTGGACTGAAAATACGGCTCAATTGGTAGAGCTATGCTTGACAAGCCTTCCTTTCCCGGTGGCGGCGCTGCGCATTGAGGAGCTCGAGTCCATGCTCACCCCTCACCAAGGGTCAGCTGCAGTCGTGCAGGTCTTCAGACACAAGCAGACAGCTGCAGCACACTGCAAACAGGGAAACAGGCTCATCTAGGTGAATGGACGTCCCCTGGAGAGAATCGAGCCTCACACACGCAGCAGTACAAGTTACCGGAGCCCGTTCTGCTTCTGGACAAGGAGCAACTTGCTGATGTGGATAACCATGTGAAGGGTGGTGGTCATGTGGCCCAAATGTATGCTATCCGACAGTCTGTCTCCAAAGCCCTGGTGGCTTATTACCACAAGTATGTGGATGGGGCCTCCAAGAAGGAGAGCAAAAATATCTTCATTCAGTATGATCGGACCCTGCTTGTAGCTGACACACCTACTGATAAGCCCATCTCAAGGATCAGGGTTTACCTTTATAATAAACATTCATGATTTTAATGTCAAAAATAAAGAAAAAGCCTGATGGTGGTGGCACACACCTTTAATCCTAGTACTCAAGAGGCAGAGGCAGGCGGGTCTCTGTGAGTTCGAGGCCAACCTGGTCTATAGAACAAGTTCTAGGATAGCCAGGGCTACACAGGAAACCCTGTCTCAAAAACAAATAAATATCAAAATGAGAGTGAATATATTGAAAATAAAAATGGAAAGAAGTAAAAATGCCAAGTGATCTATCTATTCACATCAAGTAGCAGTGATAACAAATGAAACAGTTTTAAATATACTTCAAGATGCTTAGAAAAAGGGGTTAAGAGGCAAAATATAATTGACTCTGTAGTCTATTACTGAGTTTTTAATACTAAGCTGATACTGAAGAGGATAATAAAATCAACTGAGCATGAGTTGTCCATCCATTCTGAATAGGATTGTCCCACATCCTAAGAACCCCACAACGGGGGCAGGACTTTAGTCTTCAGATTTAGCCATTTCAGGAAAAAAAGCATCAGTGACTGACTACCTCCTATGAGGGACCCAGTCATTGCCTTCAATAAAAATGTAAAATGACTTCTAGGAAAGCCACCTATGCTATTTCAAAAATCAAAACCATTTCACTTCATCCTTGGGTAGCTATGTAGCCAGGCAGATGGCATTTAACTCGTTCATTTTGCTCAATATTGTGGAGGCAGTAGGCTGGTTAGAAAGCATTTTAGTTACTGCTTAACTTAGCTTTGTGTGGGAACCTTGGTGTGCTGTACATGTTTATATATGATGAGAAGCACTGTAAGACATATCTATGCATATACATGGGTGTATGCCTCTTCCTCCTAAGGGAGGAAATAAGAACATTTGCTCTGCATGTAGCATGTGAGCAGGTAAGATATTTAAGCCTTTGAGGCAGACAGGCTGGGTTCATTTCCCAACTCTCAGATGAGCTGCTAACGGACACTGAGAAGTTGCAGACCTGTTTCTCTTCTCATCTAACCAATGAGAATGGAAACTTGGGAGTCTGAGACATTTGGGGGCATCGTCGGAATGGCATTAAGTGTTGCACATGGAGCACAGCGCCCTGCAGGTGGTGAACTCAGAACCGTTCTTCTTTCAAAGGTTTTGATCACCTTTTTAAGTTCTCCAGCTGGCTGGCTTCATCTTCGTG
This sequence comes from Peromyscus californicus insignis, assembly GCF_007827085.1. Lineage (NCBI taxonomy): Eukaryota > Metazoa > Chordata > Mammalia > Rodentia > Cricetidae > Peromyscus > Peromyscus californicus. Next base: position 37,605,521 of record NW_026294595.1, on the reverse strand, counting down.
ACTCAGTTTCCTTCTCTGTAAAAGGTGATAATACCTTTGATATTATCTCCCAGGCCACATAATGTTAAACACATTCAGTGCAGGGGCAAAGGCTTTCTTTCCTTTTAAGATGGATTTCCTAGCCTACTTATTACTAATTTCTATTCTGTCTGATGTAACTTATAACACTATTTCCTGTAGGTGTTTAGGAAACATGCTAAGCTTAAGGAATTTTCACTCACTCAATCCCATATCACTTTTAGGAACTTTTGATGGTTGTGACTGATCACATTTCTGTGTGCAATACCATGGAAGGAGAGTGCATGCTCCCTCAGATCACAGGCCAGGCTTCTTTGAATTCTATTTTGAGCAGAAGGAAGTTTAAATCTAAGTTACATAAAAATACTTTTTTTGAGGCAAGACCTAGAAATATATAGGTGGCGTATACTTTACAGTCACAAGCCCCAGTGATTGCAGCCAGCTGCTCAGACACAAAGGTCTCACTAGTTTGGCACTTCCAGAACCACAAAATGCTGCCAGATACATGGTTTTGTTGTTGTTGTTGGTTTTTTGGGTTTTGTTTTTGTTTTTGTTTTTGTTTTCTGAGACAGGGTTTCTCTCTGTAGCTTTGTGCCTTTCCTGGAACTCACTTGGTAGCTCAGGCTGGCCTCGAACTCACAAAGATCCGCCTGGCTCTGCCTCCCGAGTGCTGGGATTAAAGGCATGCGCCACCACCGCCCGGCCAGATACATGTTTTTTAAATTAGGAAATTTCTTTATGCAAATTTTTAATTTAAAAACATTTCTAATTTCTTTGGAACTGTTATTTGTGGGAGCACTTTTCACTTTTCACATAAATACCAAAAGTTTAAAGAGAGCCTCTGGGTGAAGCTTGAATTTCTCAATGGTCTTCTTCACAATAGAGATTGTTTTTTCCAAATGGGCTCGTTCAGAATAAAGCGCTTGCTTTACATGTTTAATGTGGAGTTAATTAAGTACAATTTGTTTGTTTTCCACAGATCAATCTGCGAACGTTGTCACCATAGCAGATGAAAATGAGAATAAATTTGTGAGCAGGTTGATGAGGGAGAATTATAATATAACTATGAGAGTTTGGCTTGGATTATCTCAACATTCACTCGGTAAGTGACACATTTGTGTGTGTGTGTGTGTGTGTGTGTGTGTGTGTGTGTGTGTGTGTGTCTGTGTGTGAGCGCGCGCGCATGCAAGTGCAGAGTTCTAAAGTTGAACACAGTGGCCCATACCTGTTTTCTAACACTGAATGGTTTTACTATAGTTCAAAATTAAGTCTTATCAGTGCTGTATTTTTCCAATAAGTTCAGTTAAATCTAAAGAGAATTTGTGGAAGAATTTTTTCAGTAAAGAACAGATACAGGGTTTGAAAGATGAAGCTGAAATTGATAAAAAAAAAATGAATTAAGTATATAAATTTGGTAATCTGTTTCATACTTTATGTAAAATTGAATATTAAATAATTAAAATAAATGTCAACTCTAAAATATCAAGTCATTTTCAAAAATGAATAGATTCAATATTAGCTGTCTAAATAAATTATAAATGTTTACACATTTATACTGCTGAAAAACAAAAATGGGGTGGGGGGTGATCCCAAGCCCTTGTAGTCCCTTCCCTCAGCAACATAGTTTCAATGACACGTTTTCTTAAAGAATGGAGATTAAATATCCCTGCAAATGTGTTTATCGCAAGCAAGCATTCTGTACCTTTATCAAAAACACATGTGTGGGTGTCTATAAAGATGAAAGTGGAGGCTGGAGAAATGGCTGAGTGGCAAAGAGCACTTGCTGCCCTTCCAGAGCACCCGAGTTAGTTTTCCAGTACCCACATCCATTGGCTCACAACTGTCTGGAGCTCCAGCTCCTGGGGATCTGCATCCTCAGACACTTGCACTCACATGTACAGAAACACACACCTACACATAACTTAAAATAACAAAAATACATCGCTTTAAAAATAAAAACATTCTGTTTCTCATTATCCAAGACAGCGGTTACTAGCCGCCTTGAGCATTAAGGCTTACAGGCCTTTGCTTATTTTTAATGAATTTCATTGTGTGTGTCCATGTTCATTTGTGCACGCGTATGTGTGCACATGTGTGTGAAGGCTAGAGGTCACTGCTGGGTGAATTTCTTTCACTTCCTGAAATTCAGCTTCCTGAATTTCTCTCCACCGTATTTATGTGTGCTCATGTTCATGTGTGCGTGCACATGTGTATGCATGTGTACATAGGTCAGAGGTCAACATCTTTCTCTGCTGCTCCCCACCTGATTATTTGAGATAGGATTTTTCACTGAGCCTAGCGCTCAGTGAAATATCCAGAGTGGCTGGTGAACGAAGCCCAGGAATCTGGTCTGTACCTCACCGTGCTGGGTTTATAGGCATGTGCCATGCCGTCCTGTTTTCTCACATGGGTCCTAAGACTCCTGTTCTTGTACTTACATGGGGAGCACGTCACTGAATGAGCTGTCTCTTCAGCCTGTTAGTTTTATTTTTAAATAACAGCATCATATAAAACAACACCATGGGGCTGGAGAGATGGCTCAGCAGTTTAAGAGCACTGACTGCTCTTCCAGTGGTCCTGAGTTCAATCCCCAGCAACCACATGGTGGCTCACAACCATCTGTAATGAGATCTGCTGCCCTCTTCTGGCCTGCAGGCATACATGCAGGCAGAACACTGTATAGATAATAAATAAATCTTTTTTTAAAAAATTAATTAAACAACACCATGCTAAGAAACTGAGTTATTTGAATCTTGTGTTTTTTTTTAAAGCTTTGTAATTAGTAGCAAGAAATATAATTACATTTATTATCTTTCTTTAGATCAGTCTTGGAGTTGGTTAGATGGATTAGATTCGACATTTGTCAAATGGGAAAATAAAAGTAAGAATGGTGATGGAAAATGTAGCATTTTAATAGCTTCAAATGAAACCTGGAAAAAAGTTGAATGTTCACGTGGTTATGCGAGAGTTGTCTGCAAAGTTCCTCTGAGTAAGTATGCAACCTGTCCTTAAGAGAGTTTTGAGCAGAATAAGTTAAGAAATAAATATAGGGATGTTCTTGTAGCTCAGTGGGAGAACCCTTACTTGGTGAGCATAAAGCCCTAGGTTCACTCATTAATGCCAATAAATAAATAAACAGCACATCTATGTACTTTTGTTTTTCCATGTAATTTTAAGTATTTATAAAGCATATCTCAAATCCTCATTAAATCACAGAGATTTTATATGATATATAAATATATAATACATCTAGAATTCCAAAATAAAGCTATTAAACAGCCCAAATTCTATATAAGTCTCTCCTAACTAAAAATGGAAACTGCTGTAGAATCGAGGAGGAAATTTCTTTGAGAACGTCCGTACAATGTATTTTATTCTGTATTTTCCCTGTATAAAAGCTTAAAGGTCTGCTTTTGTGGCTAGTATAGTGTGGCCGGTTTCCTGTTGCTGCTTATGGAAGAAAGGCTTCTTTTGGCTTGAGCAGAAGGATATAACCCCAGATGTTGGGGGAAATATGGCAACAGGCAGGCATGGTAGAAGGTGATGGAATGATCCCATTGCCATCCATACACAGGAAGCAAAGAGAGCAAGCAGCAAATGGGATAAGGCTATAAACCCTCAAAGCCTTACCCTGTGGCATACTTCCTCCAGCAAGGCACTGCCTACTAAAGGTTACGTAACTTCCCCAAACAGGGGCACAAACTGGGACCAAGAGTCTAAATTCATGAGCCTTTGGGGGATAGTTCTCATTCAAACCACCACAGCTAGTTTGCGTCCTTCTTCTTCGGTCCCATGAAACTTTCATAATGAATTTTATATTTTGTTTTTGCTTTTTTTTTAAGATAGAGTCTCACTATGTAGCCCTGTCTGCCCTGGAACCTCACTATGTAGACCAGGCTGCCCTCAGACTCACAGATATCCGCTTGCCTCTGCCTCCCAAAAACTGGGATTAAAGGCTGGGATTAAAGGCGTGTGCCACTACACCAGGCCATAAAAAATTTTAAGACCATCTAAAACTAGATCTAACTACCTAAAGTGCTCATGGTAGCTGTATGAAACTGCGATCTGAACTTTAGTCTTGTCCTGAATTGATATATAAAACAACCATAAAAATATCATTGGGCTTCATTTGTGGAGGAAAGGCTCAAAACCTTTTACATTAACATTTAAAAACAACTAGCATAGGCTTTCCATTTTGGTATTCTAAATATTAATGATAAAATCCAGTTGCGGTATACGTTTGTATATGCGTTGCTGTGCGCCACCCTGTTTTGCATGATGAAATGCACCTGAACGAGGTGGGTCAGCTTGCATGTTATCACAGACTGTCCAGTTCTGTGAGGAAGATAGATTAGGGACAAACAGGTCAAGTTTTATTGTTGTTGTTGTGTATGTGTGTGTGTGTGTGTGTGTGTGTGTGTGTGTGTGTGTGTGTGTGTGTGTGTGTATTTAGAGAGGGAAGTAACAAATAGTTAGCAACTCCATGTGCTGACAACCAGGTTGGTGGTTATTATATAGCTCTAGGAAGGTGTCTCTAGTGGAGGTGCTGAGGCTGAGCTCAGAAAGGTCAGCCCAGCAAGCTCAGGAGACAGGTACAGCTGGAGAGACTCCAATGGCAGAAAGAACACCGATGCTCAAGGAAGAGCAGCATGGTAGGCGGACAGAGACCCTTAGTGAGGCTGCAAACGACGGGCAGGGAGCCCTGGCTCTTTTCTGAGCGGAGTTGGCAGCAACTAGGGCTTTTGGGCAAAGAGGGGACAGCACCGGTGTGATAAAAGTTACACTTCTGGCCGGGCGGTGGTGGCGCACGCCTTTAATCCCAGCACTCGGGAGGCAGAGCCAGGCGGATCTCTGTGAGTTCGAGGCCAGCCTGGTCTCCAAAGCGAGTTCCAGGAAAGGTGCAAAGCTACACAGAGAAACCCTGTCTCGAAAAACCAAAAAAAAAAAAAAGTTACATTTCTGGTCGTGGCCATTTTGAGTTTGGGACATGGAAATCGATACGGGGATATCCAGTCTGCAGCTGAATACGTAAGAGAAGTGGGTGAGCAGCATAGGGACGGCATTTGAATTCGTGAACGAGCAGTAAGGATGTAGCTTGGTGGGGTGCTTGCCTTAGCATGTGTAAAGCCCCGAGGTCCAAACCCATTAGGAGGGGAGGATGGAAAGTCCAATAATACATGTTAAGCTGTTCTCCTAAGGAAGGTGGTGAGTAGAAGGAAGTAATGGCAATCCTTTAATTTCTTTGGGAGAAAAATGAAAAGCATTTTGATGTAAAGAAAACCACTTTTTTTTTAAAAGGAGTTTGGTGTTTAATGGTGGGTTCGGAATCTGTCATGGCTGTGGAACAATCTTGAAACTGTCTCTTACAGTTTGCTGAATAAACTCAGAAACAATGATAACCGTTGCATTTGTCTTACAATGTACTGTCCGGATTCCAGGTTCGGATTACAGGGGCATAGCCATCCTGTTCGCTGTGCTCTGTGTCTTAGCGCTCATCAGTGGACTGATTTGGTTCCTCGTGCAAAAAAACCATTTCCGCTGGACTGGCTTGTCCTCTGTTCGGTACGAACATGGAGCCAATGAAGATGAGGTGATGCTCCCTCCTTTCCACGACTAACTTCTTCCAAGAGTTGTTCGTTGGCACCAATGTTCCAGAAGAAAGATGAGCCGCTGAACATTGCCCCACGATCAGTGTTTACTCTGTTTCAAAGTAGAAGTCTTAGGGACGCTTTTAGTTGGTGAGTTGCTCAGCTGAGGCGCATAATTCCTTAACCCGCTAACCGCCACGCTAATGACTCCAGTTACCAGAGCAGACAGGTCTTAAAGCCAAAATGGAGGTTCAAATTGTTTATAGGGGGATAAACTCAACCAATGTGAATTGTGTCTGTTAGAGTGCAGTCGCAAGCCGGGCAGTGGTGGCGCATGCCTTTAAACCCAGCACTCTGGAGGCAGAGGCAGGTGGATCTCTGTGAGTTCGAGGCCAACCTGGTCTACAGAGCGAGATCCAGGGCAGGCTCCAAAACTACACAGAGAAACCCTGTCTCGGGAAAAAAAAAAAATGCGGTTGCTAAGTAGATATGTGCATATCTTAATAGCGCTTTAACAGCTTCCTAGAAAATTAAAGCTGTCAATACTACTAGGCTCCACGTGTACCTTTTAATTTATATGAGCATCTGGCCAAAGGCAAAGTTAGTACCTCAGGCAAAAACTCAACTAGAAATAAGATCAATGATGTTTCCAAAATAGCCTTTTATGGCACTGGGAAAAAAATACTTAATAAGGCATACTTTATACACAGAAAATGGAGCCTCTTGGAAGATGTTTCTTATATTATTTTGAAGATATTTATACCAATATTAATTAATTGTTATGTTTTCTGTTTATAATTACTCATATTCAGTGGGGTTTTTTTTATTTTGTTTTGTGAAAACAGTTTAATGTTTCCTAAAGTGTGGGAATGTTACTGGTAAATTGACTAGGCATGCTGTATCAGCATGGCTTGTGTTTGATGATTTTCTTTTTTACAAGGACCCAACTACAGATGAGACTTGAACTTACAGTTTATAATTTTCACACAGCACATCAATTTTTGATGAATGTGTTATTTTGTTGCCTTTTTACCCCAGCAAAACATAAAAGTGGTCTTTGAATGGTATTTGCTAACTTTGTATTTGTAAAAATGACAGCTTCTAAGACCATGAAACTTGAAACTTTGTGATTAATGTGGAAATATTTAAAACCTAAGTGACTAGGAAAATATTATTTTGTGGGTGTAATTTCCATTTTAAGACCCGGAATATATTCTACAAGTCACGTCCACTAAATAGGGTGACTGTTTTATTCAGTGTTTAACTCATATTTATACTTTAGAATATTTTTGTACGAGATCCAGATTTATTTTGTTTGAGGTGTTTATACTATCATAAAGTTGTAAATAATTTTCTAAGACTGTTTTAATATGGTCTACAAATGTTCTAAATATTTTTATTGAGGCGTCTTTTAAATAATCATTAAGAGTGTCTTCAGAGAACTAAACCAATACAATGTGACTACAGCTGTGTATAAAGCTGATGCCGTGGTAAAGTTGTCTTGCCTTTTAAAAGTGTTGGAGTTGATCCGTGCATGCAAAAGCATCTCTGAACTAGGTTTGACTGTATACCATGTCTAGTATGATGAGAAAGTGTCCAGCTATTGCAAATTGAGGTATTAAAGATTTTGCAAGCACTATTTAAAGAATAAATCTCTATATATATCTCTAAACGATTTTAGTCTCCTTGGCTCAGTGTTTCTCTTTTGTGTGTGGTGTATGTGGTGTGTGTGTGTGTGTGTGTGTGTGTGTGTGTGTGTGTGTGTGTAGCACATGAGTGTATGGGTGCATGCTTCCATGTGCATTTGCACCGAAGGACATCAAGGGTTTTTCTCTTGCTGTCTGTCTGCTTATCTTGTAAATTGGAAACTTGCCATTTTGTCTAGGCAACTTAGCCAGAAAGCTCCAACGATCCACTGGTCTCTGCCTGAATTTGTTGGAGTCTCAGACATGCAAAGCCATGTACATCTCTTTACATGACTTCTGGGGATTCAAACTCTGGTCGTGAGGCTTGCACACTAAACCTCTCTTACAAAGCCTTCTCTCAAGCCCTTAATGTGTCTGTTAGCATCTCTCAGTAGGGATCCCATCTGTGTTATACTGATTTCTCATTCTTTGTGCTCCTCTTAGAGGATCCTTCATACTTGTTCCCTCTGGGTTCAAATGCATAGTTCCAATGATCCATTAGATGATCTACTTGAAAGCTCTTCTCAACAAGTCCAGAACTGCCCCCTAGTGATCCCTTTCCCCATTTCTCAGTCCCAGGTATCTGAAAAACTTAAGACAACCCATTCCAGTCTTTCCTGGCTAACCCAGTTACTGCATAAGGTCTGGTCAAATTTGTCTCTTCAAGACAGACACCTAAAAAGGCAAGTCAGTGGACCCAATAAATAAGCACAGGGAACAAGTTCAGAAGCGACACCAGTATTCCCCCCAATTCCTCCCTTCCCCTTCCTCAGACACCTGCAAACTCTCCCTAGCAAAGGGCTCTGTATTTTGTTTTGTTTTTGAGACAGGGTTTTTCTGTGGCACCCTGCCTGTCCTGGAACTGTGTGTAGACCAAGCTGGCCTCTAACTCAGATCTGCCTGCCTCTGCCTCCCAAGTGCTGGGATTAAAGACATGTGCCACCACACCCAGCTAAAGAAAAAAAAAATTTTTTGGCTGTGTTCTTACTCAGCTCTATGTCTGACCCTTTGCTGATTCTTGTGGAGAATGTTGTCGATTCCTATTTTTTTTTTTTAATCTTAGGCTTCTTCTAATGCTAAACCCCTCTTGCAGAAGCAGAGACCTCATTACTACTAGTTAATGCAGTAGCTGTATCTTGCTTAGGAAGAGAAATTTGAATTAGTTCCCAAAAGAAAGACTTTCTAAACTAGGCCTTCATGAAAGCACTGTGTCAGAAACATAGACAGACATGTTTGTGGCAGTGCACAGTATCAGACTTCATGGACTATCAGATCACAAGGCCCCGTAGTTTCGGTGGTAACATGTCTGCTTCCTTTGTAATTCTGGTTGAGGCAAACATGCGTTTATCTAGTGCAATCTCAATTGTTTTAAGATTTATTCTATTTTTAGTATGTGTATGTGTGTTGGTATGTGCACATGAATGCAGGTGTCTGCTGAGGCGAGGATGGGGTCTTAAATTCCCTGGTTTGGGCACTACAGACACTGTGAGCTTCCTAACAGGTACTGGGAACCAACCTCCAGTCCTCTGGAAGAGTAGCACATAACCTCTGAGCAGTCTCTCCAGCCTCTGAGCTCTGTTTTTTAACACTAACTCTTAGATCACCTATCACTCATCACACAGTGTATCTACCTCTGTGTGTGTGTGTGTGTGTGTGTGTGTGTGTGTGTGTGTGTGTGTGTGTGTTGCAGAATGACTACAAAGGATTCAAGAGGCAAGATGTTTCAAAGAGGCCTAAGAAGTTGAATCCAGACAGATGGTGCTGGTCACGTGCCCACCAGCGCAGTCTTCCTCCACCCTCAAAACGGGGTCAGCGGCTGCTTGTGAAATAAAGCCTTTGAGGGCAGTACGCATCTGAGAAAACACTGCTTTACACAATGTAGAGTGACTTAGAGGGGAACAGCCTGATCTCAACATAAAACTGATGATTGGTGCACTCAACTCTAAGTCCCTGAGTGTTCAATGAAAACAGTCTCGCTATATCTAGACCTCCACAAACTGAGTAATGTTCGTACATTTCTTTCTTTCCCCTGAACTAAGCTAATCACAAACAAGATTTGAGAAACTATCCCACTTCCCCAAGCAGTTGTCATATTTATATTAGTTAATATGGAGAAGGCATAATTTTTGTCTCCAAGCTAGAAGCCCAGAAGTCACCTACAAATCCTTTCTTATCTTCCCAGTCCGACGATTTTCTCAGTTTTACCTGGACTTCTCACAAAGAGGGCGATTGCCAGTCACCAACTGTCTCATTTCCTTGTCATCTCCCCACTGGACCTGATGTAGATTGATAATCAGTCCTGGGTCAGCTTGATGCCTGGCCAAGGAGCCTTTTAATAGAGTGTAGCATCAAGTTGGTGTTTACGAAAGAACAGAGAGAACTGTTAGCCAGAGGAGAGTGGAGCAATTGGGAAACCACTGGTGATCCCGGCCAATGGAACTCCAGCAGCAGAGGAGCCAGAGTCCAGAGGGAGTAAGCAGAAAAGAAAGAACTGGGAAATGGGAGAATTTGAGAAATACAGTGGAAGTGTGGGAGTATTCTGAGAGGGTATATTCTGAGGAAGTTGTTTAAGAAATCTGATGGAGATAGGCCATAAAAGGAGAGGATGGTCCATGGCAAGTTTGAAGGTTTCCTTCCTTCCTTTTTTCCTTCCTTCCTTCCTTCCTTCCTTCCTTCCTTCCTTCCTTCCTTCCTTTTTTCCTTCCTTCCTTCCTTCCTTCCTTCCTTCCTTCCTTCCTTTTTTCCTTCCTTCCTTCCTTCCAAAAGAGATGGAAAATAAAGGTTTGTTTTTGTGGTGATGAGGACAGAGGACAGAATCCAGGGACTTATTTCTACATGCTACAATACAGATGTGGTGTCACTGATCTACAACCCTCAGCTCTTGGTTTATTTGGCAGAATATCACTATGTGGCCAAGGCTGGTCTCAAACTCCTCATCCTCCTGTTTCCTGAGTGCTCAAATTACAAATGTGCATTATCATGGCAGAGCCACAGGTCTAGAAGACAGGAGGAAGGGAAAAAAACACTTTCATGGAACAGTTGATGATGCAGAGGAGACAGGGGGAGTCATCAGTGGGAGACAATTTTGGAGAAGATGAGGCAAGAAGGGTGGTTCTCGGCTTACAGAAAGAGGAACTGGGCTTGCCTGTGATGAGGAAGCATGTCTTCCTCTCTGAGGCTACAAGGGAAGTGCTCCAGATAAGTATTTGAAGATGTTTGTCTCTAGCTGACAGTTGACGGCCTCCATTTTCTTGTTCAGCAGAATGCAAGATGGTCTTATGAGAAAGCAGACGAAGCCTTAACTTGAAAATAGCAATAAAAAAATTGGCATTTACAGTGGGAGGGATGGGAGAAGACAATAACCAAGGTAAAAAGAAAAGGATTGCCGAAGAGGCATGTAGGCCCCAGATGCCCTGGAAATGGCAACTGTTGGAAGAATGGACTTCCTCTTGCAGTCCTTAGTTATTACAATACACCAAGGGGTGGAGACCGAAGACAAAGGAGACCCTGGGCTGAGAGCTGGCTGGGGGATGCAACACCCAGGGGTGGAGGCTGACCGGGCGGAATAAAAGGGAGAAATGGAAGACTACGGGAAATAAATAGAATGAGACCAGAGAAGAGATAAATTGGAGAGAAAAAAAAAAATAAGGTGGCAGGTATGATTAGAGAGGAAGATGGGGAGTGATGGGTTTCAGTGGATAGATACCATGTTCTCCCACAAAGAGGCAATAAGTAATCAGTTTTATGTCTTAGCAGGAAAAATAAAGGTAGTGTGTACCAGAGTTGCCTAAGGGAAGAACACGCCTTTCTTTAGTTCAAATGATAAAAAAAAAAACCCTGCTGAAGTAGGTCACAGCTTAAATTAAACCAATTCATTAGATTGTCAGCTCTACCCTATATCTAAGATGTCTTTGACAATTAGTTGAACGTAAACTAATCCACATTCGTAACAACACTTTGGAGCCCGAAGTGACAGTGAAGGAAACTTTGTCAATTGCAGGATTCCATAGAACTAGTGGATCGGTAGTGGGCAAAAGAGCCCCAAATCAAGATATGTCCATATTTAAACATAGAGTAGTCTGGGAAGGATTTGCTTTCAGTTTGAGTTTAGTGCAGGAACCCATTATTGACTGCTTACAAGACCGGAAATAGGTAACGGCAAAGTCTTGACTCTTGGGCAAAGGCAGAGCCTGGAGTGCTGTGAATGAAAACAGCCCACACTGTCTCTAGCACTTCATGATGCCCCCTATAGGTTCCTCTGGTGAAATGCATTCTGTATGCATTCCCACCAGCAATGGGTTGTTGCTCCGCATCTTCCCAAGCGTGTGTCATCGTTGGGATTTGAGTCATTCTATAGGTATGTGGTAGTACTTAGTTTTCGCATTAAAGATGTTCTAATGACATCTTTTCATAAGCTTGTTTTCTATCTGCTTATCTCCTTGAGTGTTTATTCTTCAGTCAATTTGCTTGTTTTCTTTGTATTGAGTTTGACTTGATTTTATACATCAGTGACATGAGGCTTACCCAAGGGGCCTTGCTTGGTTCTAGTTCCTGTTTCTGATTCCAGAAACCCCTGGTTAAGTTATAGCTGCATCATCTATAAAAGCATAGTTTAGCCGGGCGGTGGTGGCGCACGCCTTTAATCCCAGCACTCGGGAGGCAGAGCCAGGCGGATCTCTGTGAGTTCGAGGCCAGCCTGGGCTACCAAGTGAGTTCCAGGAAAAGGCTCAAAGCTACACAGAGAAACCCTGTCTCGAAAAAACCAAAAAAAAAAAAAAAAACCATAGTTTAAAGGACCTGCTTGTAATCCCAGCACTGAGGAAGTAGAGGCAAGGATCGTGAGTTCAGTCCCAGAATGGGATACATAGCAAGTCCGTATCACAAACAAACAAATGTGCCTTAGAAAACATTTGATTAATTCTTTGAGAATTCCATACAACGTGTTTCAATTATATTCATTCCCCTCTCCCAATTCCTTTCATACCACCCCCTATGCCCTCCCCTCCCCCTCCACCCACTTTGTAATTTCCCTTATCACACACACACACACACACACACACACACACACACACACACACACCCCAACCATTGAGTCCAATTGGTGTTGCCCTACTACTCTTGGGAGTGAGGCCTGCCCCAAATTGTGGTTGACCAACTAGGGGGTCACATTGTTAAAGAAAACTGACTCTCCCTTTCTCAATACTATCAAACTCCAATAGCTCCTCCCCTAGTGGTGGAATTTTGTGCCCAACTGGCTCCTCTACGCTGGAATTTTACGTAGCTTGAGCTTCCAAATCTCTCCTACACGCTGTCACAGTCTCTGTAAGCTCATGTGTGCATCTGCCCTGGTGAGTCTGGAGAACACGGTTTCCTTGATGCTATCCACAAACTCTGGCTCTTACAATCTTTCTGGCCTTTCTTCCTCAAAGGTCCCTGAGCACTGGGGGAAGGAAGGGGTGTAATATGTAAGATCCACTTAAGGCTAAGGACTCCACAGTTCTTATTTTCTGCACATTGACCAGGGGAGAGTTTCTGTTAATTGCCATCTACTGTAAGGAGAAGCTTCTCTGATGAGGGTCGAGGGATACTCTCATCTATGAGCAAAGCAATAAGTCACTAGGGGTTACTTTAATACTATGCTCATTTAGCAGAATAATAGTACTGTGGTCTCCCCTAGGGACTATGACTTATTTAGCCACAGGTTCTTGGCACAATGCCAAGAATGGGTTCCATCCCATGGAGTGGGCCTTATGTCTAATCGTTAAGTGGTGGGTTACTTTCATAACATTCATGCCACTTTTGCAGCAGTAGGCATATTTTGTTAGGCGCATCATTGTTGTAGCTTGCAGGGTTCACATCTGGATGAGACAGAGGTGCTGGCTGTCCACACTACTGGAGGAGCCTGTAGGAAGGAATACAATACTGCTCCTCCAGTAGTGCATACACCAGCACCTCCCAGAACTGTGAAAGCTAGCCAGTAGAGATGAAGCTTCCAGGTTAGTACCACCTTGATTTCTCCAAGTTATGTGACTCTGGTACATGGTGTCTTCAGCAACAAGGGCTTACAGACAAGCTCTGAATATAGCCAAGACTATTGGCAATAACCTGTAATTCTTGAGGCTCTATTGGACCCCACTGGCAACAATTCAAGAAGTAGCCCATTCCTGGTATGCGGTTTTTATTTGCTAGGTTGAGGTGTCTGTCCTCTTTCTCTCTTGTGAGGTAACTCCATTAAAATATCTTTCTCTTGGGTTGGGGATTTAGCTCAGTGGTAGAGTGCTTGCCTAGCAAGCTCAAGGCCCTGGGTTCGATCCTCAGCTCCAAAAAAACTGTCTTTCTCTTCTCTCTCTCTCTCTCTCTCTCTCTCTCTCTCTCTCTCTCTCCTCCTCCTCCTCCTTTAGTAGTTATACTACCCATAGTTCTTCCTTCAACTTGCCTTTCTATCTCACATTCCAATTAAATCGTTCCTGTTCCATTATTCTGCTATACTCTTGATAGTGCAACTAATGATGGAGATGTTTTTCTAAGAGACATAGTCCACTGGGAGGAGCTTGTGAAAAAGGAGATTCTGGCTGCCGACACCACCTTCACCAAATGACCAAAGTCCATCACGCCTTGTCCCTTCTGTGGGACTCTTGCCAAAATGGCACAAACTGAATTCTACCGAGAAGAAACATCAGACAAACCCAAATTGAAGGACAGTCTTCAAAGTGACCAGAACTCTTCCAGGGGCTTTTGGTGTGTAAAGATAGAATGGAGGATAGTCCTTGACAAAAAGGCACCGAAGAGACATCACCTATGACCTATAAGTGTAACTCTTGTTCCTGGATTGGGTCCTAGAACAGAGATAATTGTCCAATGCCACAATGTCAGCAGTGCTCCACCACTGCTCGTTTCCTGGTTCTGATCACTGCCCCGAAGTTATGTAAGATGCTAACATTTAGAGAAGCTGGCCAAAGGAGTTGCAGGAATTCTATTTTGCAACATTTTAGAAAGTCCGAGATTATTTCAATTCACATGAAAAGTTTATCATTAAAAGAGAGAAGTTGGAGCCTGCAGTGAGCCAGCCTCTTGGAGCTCTGGGCGTCCCAGCTGTGCGACCCTGGCTTGCACTCCCCCGCCTCGAGTGGGAGGCGTCGCGGCGGAGCCCGGAGCTCCGCACGCCCGACAAGCGCCGCCCCCGGCCCGCTCTCGGCGGCGCAGCGCAGTCATGCCCCACGCAGCGCTGTCCACGCTCCTGCTGCTGAGCCTCGCCACTGCCACCGTCGCGGGTAAGCCGCCCCTGCCGCGCCCCCCGAGGGCGCAGGCTCCCCGCTCCCACCCCTCTCGTCCTGCGCTCAGACCATCCCACGCCAGACCATCCCACGCCCATCTCTCTGGCTAGGTGGCTTCCGAGAGCCAGACCCGGGGCAAAGGCCAAGACCGAGGACCTTCCACCCGCTTCCACCGTGTCTGTATCCTCAGCTCTGACCCCCCAAGACGGAGGGGCAGAGGAACTGAGTCCCTGGATGGGTGGCAGCAGGGAGGAAATGAGGCCTCGGGGGGGGGGGGGGGGGGGCGGGTGATGGGCCGGAGGAAACAGGCCCTGTCCCTTGGCTGGTGGTCAAGTTGGTAAAACAGGAAAAGAGTTCAGTCAAATAACCCCTGCATCAAGAAGGGAGTAGGTCAGACTGGGAACACAGTTAAAAAAAAAATGGTTTAGAGAAACGTTTGGTCAGCTGGTGTACTAGTGACATCTGAAAAAATTAGACATAATTAGCTACTTTTGCAAAAGGACTCCTGGGGAAGACAGACAATTCCAAGCATGTGTTTTTCTTTAAACAAGCTTTCCGTGGAGGCATGTCTAAAATATGTTAGTGGGGAAACTCTGGGGGGAGATTTCTTTCCAAGAAACACTATCGAGCGACCATTTCCGAGAAGGAAAGAACAAAATAAACAAGAGCTAAGTGAATACTTGTGTGGGCTTCAACAACAGGATTATGCAAGAGATTTTGGCCTCCTGGATTTCACTGCACTTCCAAATAAGTTTCTATAAGAAGCCTGCTCACAGCAGGGAATATTTTAAAGGCCCTGGGTGTTGGAGACCGAGCTTAGTGAGCAACTCAGAGCTTGCAAAGCTCTTTTCCTGGGCTCCTGTAGAGCGGCACTTATGACCAGTTAGACCATCTGCTGCCTATCTGAGGAGCAGCAGCAAGATGTGCAGTTTCACACCATTTGGACTGCGTGCATTCATTTTGTCTAAGGCTGGATTAGAGTTTCTGTGAAGTCTGGGCCGATTCTGTGTCCTCCTTAGGCATCCCCTTGTTAAATCTGAGCCCCATCTGAACTCCCCCTTAGCTCACTCTCTACAGTTCCAGACTATTAAAAAATACTCTTTTGTTTTTCCACCAGTGAGTTGGTACATGGGTAAATATGCTTGTTTTGCAAGCCTGGTGACCTAAGTTCATTCAGTCCCTGAAACCACGTAAATGGAGAATCAAACCTCCATGAAGTCATCCTCTGACCTCAGAAGGCACACTGCACCCACACACATACATCATACACACACACACACACACACACACACACACACACACACACACACATACACACACACAATGCTAGCAAATTAAAAAAAGAAGAAAAATACATTCTCAGCTAATCTGGAAAGACAATGCATTTCTATATCTTTTGATTTTGATATCACCTGCGAAGTTGTTTTGGACCGAGTCTGGTCTGGACAAACAGGCTTGCCAAGAGCTTTAGGTACAGTCCACGTCGAATAAATTTACTCTGCCGGTTGGCTTTTTTTCAGTCAGGCAACTTCAGAGAGCATGAGCACTTCACTCACTGGTTAGCCAGCTTCCCTGTACTTGAGTAGAATGGAGATGATACACTTCATAGAGCTGTTGAGTATCAAGTGAGAACTCCCTCTCCTACCTATTACAGGCCTGAGAAATCCTGGTCTCTTTCCCTTTGCTCTCATCATAAGACACAAAAGGTAATTGCATCAACAGAAAACATCCTAAGAGTACCGCTCTGTTGGCTGTGTATAGTTACCAGCACACTGACATTCATGATGGAGAGAGCTTATCAAGAATTAGAATTAGCCGAATCTCGGATCTCAATCCAGATCTTGGCAGAAAAGGAACCTCAGTCATCTAGCATACAGTCTAAACTTAATGCTGAAGTGGAAAACAGTCATAGTTTTCTCTACCACTTTGGAATATATTCGTGACAGGGAGCTCGTTGGTTTTAGTTATTAGCTCAGCATTCACAATGGCTAAAAAACATCGTTTAACTTTCGAAGGTTCCATGGCAGACCTTGGTGGAGCTGCTCTGGTTTGGGTTTGTTTGTTTTATATGAATGCTGCTGGGGATCTAAGTGCAGGTCCTCATGCTTGTCCAGCTAGTTCTTCACCCACTGGGCCACCTCTGCAGATCTAGAGCCTCTCTATAACAGTGCATCTGCACACAGGGATGTGCCAGTGACTCCCGGGTCAGTGATTTCCCATGAGGGGCACGGGAGGAGTGAATGTAAGTTCCCATTCTGTGCTCATCATGAGGGTGGGAACCCAGACCTCTGATTTCGAGGGGCTGCTACTGACAAGCGATGGTCTGGGGGCCCCTGCCTTCTGCCTGATGCTGTCTCACAGCCCTCCCAGCTCTTCACTGACTTTCTCCGCACTGACCTATGGGAACTCCAACCTTATGTTTCCTCTGCATGGGCTGCCAACCCCCTTGTTGCTGGCATGGTCATTCCTCCCCTACCATTTAGCTCTTTGTAATTACGTCATACCCTGAGGCCTTCCTCCACCACCTACTCTCTTTGTTATAGTGTTTCATCTTCAAAGCTTTTGAGTGTCCTTGTCTGTCTGCATCCTTGCCCATCACTCGCTTCCCAGGAACAAGCTATTTAACAGCAGGAACCTTACTGTCTTGAAGGGTTTTGTTTTAGTTTGATGTGTCTTTAAACTTTATTTTATAATAGGATGATGAAAAATTGGATGATTTAAAAAGTAGAGGGGTTAGCTGCATTGTGGATTCTTTCCAATTGCGTCTCTTCTGCCTGAACTTAGAACGGAATTCAAAACATTTACACCTTGTAAACCCAGAGAGGCCACTTTTTCTCAACATTGTAGGTGGAACATTTCTATTTCAGAGGAAATTATCTCAAATTAGATGTAAGAATATTTTTATGGGGCTGGAAAACTGACTCAGAGGTTAGGAGAACTGACTGCTCTTCCAGAGGCCCCAGGCTCAATTTCCAGCACCCATGTGGCAGCTCACAACTATTTGTAACTCCAGTTCCAAGGGACTGGACACCCATGTCAAAACACCAATACACACACACACACAAAAATTAATTAATTAAAAAACAAAAAATGATTTATTTTTAAAGAATATTTTTAATTTTATTTTTTCCAACAAACAATTGAATTCACAAATAGTTACGATTTTAGGATCTCTCTCATTGTTGAGAAGCCCTTGAGACTTGGCTGCAGAGTTGAAAATCAATGGTGCCACCAAAGCATGGGTTCACTCTGCATGGCTGTGTGAGCCTGTAGAGCAAACCCAGTTATCTGATAATGGTACATGAAAGCTCCTCTAGACGGTTTTCAGCATGATGCCTCACAAATCCATCCAGACAATAGGAGCCAAATCTGGCTTAAAATGAGGTCAAGAAAGAACAATTTTGCATCATCCATGTCAGGTACATGATTGTTTTTATGGGGTATTTTAGAGTTTGAGGAGAAAACAATGAGAAAGGTACAGATGACAGACCTCTTCTATGGGTAAATATCATGACAATCCTTTGAGGCTGGCCATGATGGCAAAGGCTATGCTTAATTGAACCTTTGGGCCAGCTGCTCCCTCCTGGACTCACCACACATGTAATAAACAGCCGTCGTCATCGTCACCCCCTTGTCTTGGTGAAGTTGGCCTATGGCAGGTAAGTAAGCGCCTTGAGAGAACGGAGAGTGTCATTACACTTGGCTTGGGAATACAAGATTCACTGTGGCAATAACCTTTCATTCTTTTGGCACATGGTACGTTTAGGTAAGTAATCTATATAGGAACTTTTGGAGCTAAGTGCCGCTTTTAACTTTTCCATGAGACAACTAAATTTCTTTTTTTTTTATTTGTTTTTTTATTGGTGCTTTCTGTGTCGGGGTAGCACCGAGGTAGTCAGGGGAGATGGTGCCCACTGGTGAGACTACTACATTTCTAGGCCTGTCAAATGAACAGAATTATGAAATTATCACATCCCTGAAAATGTCAGTTAAGTTCCTTATAAATAGCAATGGACCTTTCAGAATTGTTGGGAAGAAATAAGAGTTACAGAAAGTAACTTTTCAGGGAGCTCTCTGGGCATCTATCTTAACTACACCGGACTTACAGTAACAGAGCTAGCACGGAAGGCGACGTAGGTCAGCTTCCCACGCCTGAGCTACGTGGCCTCATCAACTGTCCTCACGGGAGAGTCAACCTCTCTGTACTACTGTCTCTAAGTCTTGAGTGTGTCTAAAGCTGGGGTACACACTCAGCTTTCCGGGAGGGGTTTCCTTTTTAATTAACTAGAGGTACAGCTCATGCTGAAATGAGCCGAAGGAGAAGGGGGCTGCAAGTTCTGAGTCAACAGTGTTTTTCTGTCTTTGTCACTTGTAGCTTTTTCTTTCTTTTTCTTTCCTTTTGATCTTGTCATAACTATTCAACAGTAGTCTGGAGTAATTAGTTGTCATCAACATCACCAGGATCACTTCCACCTCCGGAGTTTTCTATTTACTTTATCTGACTTCAATATCTGGTCTTCACCTCTTAGAAGTATCTGTGATTGGCAGCCTCGGAGATGTTCCCGACGCTGCTTATCATTTAGTGTTTACTCGGGTGTAGCTCACTCCCACACGGAATAGGGCTGACCTATTTCAGTGTGGTGGTCAGCTTTATGTATCAACTTGAGTGTACTATGAACGGATGCCTAAACAGCTGATAAGACACTATTTCTGGATTGGATTAGCATTTGA
Organism: Peromyscus californicus insignis; assembly: GCF_007827085.1. Lineage (NCBI taxonomy): Eukaryota > Metazoa > Chordata > Mammalia > Rodentia > Cricetidae > Peromyscus > Peromyscus californicus. The sequence goes on along the minus strand of NW_026294595.1, from coordinate 37,586,225 downwards.
GAATTTGAACCTTAACCTCTAAACCCTGAGATTCGCATTTGTGTCTGTAAACCTATCAGCCTGGGCTGGCATCATCCAGTCCCTTGAGCTGGAACAGGAAGGCAGAGGAAGCACAAATTCCTTTCCAGCCTGAGCTGAGGCAGCCATCTACTTCTGCCTTGAACTTGCTGTAGACACACCTGGATCTCAGGCTTTCGAACTCAGGCAAGGATTTATGTTGTTGCCCCATCCCTAACCCCATCTTCAGACTTTCAGACTAGGGTTAAATAACACACCACATGTTCTCCAGCCTGCCAATGATAGACCATGAATTTTGTTTTGTTTTGTTTTGGCCTCCATAACTGTGTGAAACAGATAGCTAGACATCTGTAGGTAGGTAGGGCAATGGATAGATAGATGATAGATGAATTATAGATAGATAGATAGATAGATAGATAGATAGATAGATAGATAGATAGATAGATGGCAAATCTTTCTTATATTGTTGCTGTTTCCCTGGAAAATTCTAATACATAGCCAATAGGATATTTCAGAAATGAGTGAGTGTGACCACAAAGACTGCATTCTGTAAAGCTTTCACTTCTGCCTTGCACCGCGAATCCCTAGCTCTTGGGAAGCCATCTGCTTGATTCATTACTTTTCTCTTTGCTGGGACCCAATACCTAATAAGAGTAATGTAGTGGAGGAAGGGTTTTGGCTCACAGTTTGAGAGTAAAATCCATTCTGTGGCAGGAATTTGTGATGACGGGGTATAAGTTTGCTGCCTCTCATATCTCAGCAGACCAGAAAATAGAAAAGACAGAAAATGGGGCCTGGTTATAACCCTAAGCCTCAACCCACTTGCTCCAGCTAGGCACCACCTTCCGAAAGTTGGAACTTCTGAAAGCTGGAACTTCCGAAAGTTGGACTACTGTCCAAAACAGAGCCACAGCTGGAGACTGAGTCTTGAAACACATATGCTCAAACCAGGACATTCATACTTGGTTTCCATAGACTTGTGGCCATCTCATAATGCAAAGTGCACTCGGCTCAGCTTCTAGCATCCTCAGAGAATGAACATTCCCAACACTGTTATAAACTCTTGTCTGTGAGCCCCTGTATATAGACAAAAATTTATACGTTTTCAGTATGCAGTAGCACAGAATATTTCTCATTCCTAAACAGAAAGTAGCAAGGAAATATTGGACCAAAGCAAGAATGACACCCAACAAGGAAAATGCCAAACCTGCAGCTCAATGTCTGGCAGCTGGAACTCCAGCATCATGGCAACATCTGGGCTCCAACAGGCTTGGGTAGCCCTGTCCCTGCAGCCTACAGCTCCTGTGGCCATTCCCTTGGACCAGCCACACTCAATGTCAGCAGCTTTTGTTGGTGGATGCCTTTTGTGTCTGGCATCTCCAATCTCCTAAGATCGCTAGCGCATCGCATCCTAGGCTTTGCTTGACTTCATAGCTCTATACAAAAGCTCCCAGCTCCATGCATCGACTCTGACCCTGTCGCACATTGCCTGGCTCTGGCAGCTTCCTGAAAGATGGGCACAATCTTCCATGAATCTCTCATGCTTGCATCTTGTGTGTCTACAAATACAGCACCATATTGACAATAGCAAGTTCTACCGCCAGGTGATAGCCCGGCCCCTCCTGTACCATAATCTCCAGTACCCTTTCTGTATCTCTATGACTGAGCATAGCAGAACACTTCTCTAGGCAGCTCAGCTGCCCAGAATGGTTTTTGTTCAGGAACACTATTTCAAGTGAAAGTTCTTAAAATAGGTTTGCACTGTTAGACCCTGGTGCTCTCAAGGGGCAGAGTCTTGTTTTTAGGGCATCTTTCCTACTGTCTCCGTGAAAAGTGTGTGTATGGGAGGAGGGCTCTTGGATAACACTGAGCTCGTTAGCAGTTATGGATACTGTATCCCACCTGCCTTAGCCCCAACTTCTAAGCTCCCCCTTTCGTTACCAAACTGTACATTTTTCGTATTTTGGGGCTTCACTTCCTGCTCACTTGCACTGGAAATCTGGCCAAGAGCAATTAGTAGTATCGCCGTGCCAAAACCTGAATGCCATGCAATCTTGAAATTGTCCCTACCAAACAAATCAGTCTCTGTTTCCTTAATTACCCCTAAGTCAAGCTTTCAGGACGGAGACAAAATGAAGCCAGTTTCTTTACCAGACTATAACTCTATTGTTCTCTTAAAGCACGTGATCACAGCCTTCCTGTCTGTACTTCCTTCATCATCCTCCCTCTGTCTGTACTTCCTTCATCATCCTCTCTCTCTCCCACCAGGATCGCCTCTTAAGCTCTGCTTAAACATTCCAGGACCTCTCTAGCCTCCAGCTCCAAATTCCACTTTTCCTCCTAAAAACCTAAGAAATACAATCAGTTTTCTCCCAGCAGCCCCCATGACCCCAATTCTCATTATCAATCTTATGTATTAGTTACTGTTCTCACAGCTGTGACCAAATACCTGATCAGAGAAAGTTAGGGGAGAATTGTTTGATGCACCATTTGAGAGGTTAGTCCAGCAGGGAAGGAAAGGCATGGTGGTAAGGATAGCTCATGGCTCCGGTAGCAGCAGTGTTTGGATGCTTGCTCATTTCTGTGGGCCAGAAAGCATACAGAGGACAGGAAAGGAAAGAGCCACACAAAACAATGCCACTTGCTTTAGGATTAAATGGCCAAACACATGAGTCCATAGGGGCCATTTCACTGATGTGGGATAATGCTCTTGTAAAATGATTTAATAAAACGCTGATTGGCCAGTAGCCAGGCAGGAAGTATGAGCAGGGTGAGAAACTAGGAGAACGCTGGGAAGAGGAAGGGCAGAGTCAGGAGACGCCAGCGAGCCACCCAAGGAGCAACATGTAATGGGACGCAGGTACAGCCACAGAACATGTGACGATACATAGATGAATAGTTATGGCGTAATTTAAAATAAGAGCTAGCTAGCAAAAAGGCTTGAGCCATGGCCATGCAGTTGTAATTAATATAAACCTCTGTGTGTTTACCTGGGGGGTGCGAATGGGAGAGATTTGTCCCGACCACCAGCAGGCCGAGACACAGTAAATCTTCCAACTACATTTCACATTCAAATCAAGACGTATAGGGACTCCTCAGCATTACTGTGGTGAGAAACTGAGGTCTCCAGTCCACATCAACTCACTGTTATAGAAATGTGCCTTCTTGGGACCAGTAGTCCAGCTGTAGTTGAGTGTTCGGATGACTGCTGCCTTAGCCAACACATTGACTGCATTTGCATAGGAAAACCCTCCAAACAACCCAAGTAAGCTGCTGCTTCCGGTTCTTAACCAGAGACACTGGATAAGATGCTGTTTCCTGCTTTAAGCTGGCCATTTGTTACACAGCAGTAGGTTGCTAATACACCACCTTAGATGTTTAGCCTCAATTTAACAGAATCTAAAATTACCCAGGACACGGGCCTCTGGGGATTATCTTGATTGCATTAATTGAGGTAGGAAGACTTACACCCATTGTGAGTGGCCCGGTTAGTTTCCACTGGGACTGTATAAGTAAAGAAAGGGCTGAGAAGTAGCATGCATTGGTGACTCTCTGCTTTCTGTGGATGCAGTGTAACTAGCTGCTTCTGCCTCAACTACCCCCACGATGAACTATACCTTTGAACTGAAAATAGACCCCTCCTGCCTTAGGTTGACTTTGTCAGAATATTTTTTTCACATCAACAGGAAAGGGAACTACGACACCATCTGATCTGTTATTTTACTTCTTTACTTTTGTGCGTCTGTCCCCACTAACTTACACCTGTAAGAAGACCGGGTTCTCCCTCTCTTTTGTTCACCATGGAATTCCCAAGCACCTAGATGGGTACTATTTTACAAAAAAAAAAAAAAAAAAAAAAAAAAAAGGCGCAGAGGATGGCCTAAGTAATAGACCAGAGATCCTGTCTGGGTCAGACTTTTCTCCACAACCTAGTTTGCTTGCCCAGAGCCGTGCACTCCCTCACCCTTATGCATGCTTCTCTGGGTTGTATTCCAGACAGCAGAGCACCTGTTACTGGTGATATAATTAGATTTAAGACCGGATCTCTGCTGACTTGCAGTTAATAATCAAACCTGAGAAATAGGTGGCCACAGTATAAAACAATACTGAATGTGTCCAAGACTTCGAATGGTCATATAGCCTCTTTTGAATGAGAATGGCTGCTATGGGTCCTTGTCGTTTGACATGGGGTCTTTTTAAGTAGCCCTGGCTGGCTAGGACTCACCAGACTTTGTAGCTGGAGTTTTTCTCTCTGGGTCCCGCCAAGCCCCAGCAGTCCCGTAGCCCACTTATAAAATAAACATACAGACGCTTATATTATTTAAACTGCTCAGCCATTAGCTCAGGCCTACCATTGTCTAGCTCTTACTCTTATACTCAACCCATTTCTGTTAATCTATATGTCGCCATGTGTTTCGTGGCTTTACCTGTACCTTACATCTTCCTTGTCATGGAGGCAGCTGGCAGTGTCTCCTTCTCTGCCTTCCTGTTCTCTCAATTCTCCTCTCTGTTAGTCCCACCTATACTTCCTGCCTGGCTACTGGCAATCAGTGTTTTATTTATTAAAATCAGAGCAACACATTTGACATACAGAGCATCCCACAGCAAGACTTCTTGTGTTTTGTGTGGTCTTATCTCTTAATACTGCTAAAAGAGCAATAATTTTGGAGGGAGACATTAGAACCATAGCATTCTCCAGTTCAACTCTTCCTAGTGTGAAGCATGTAGAACAGTGAGCCATGCAAAGAAGACTTGGAGAGACATTGCTTGTTATTGCCATGAAGCTGTGAACTAGAAGCTATCCACACATTCACCAAAGAAATAATGGAAAAATGCACACATTATATAACAAGGAGAAATAACAATCCATAGATACAAACTAAAAACAAGTGACTCTCATAAAAGTAATATTTATCAAAAGAAGCTAGACACAAGAGTACGTTGTGCCTGATTTCCTTACTGTAAAGTCCCAAAAAAGCAAGATTGACCTATGGTCTTCTAAGTTAGGGAAATGATTTCATTTTGGAAAGGGGTGGTAACCAAAAGAGGGCAATGTTCTGTTTCTTCATTTTTCTGATGGCTGTGTGGGTGTGTTCCGTTTTTGGAAGTTTACCAAGTTATGGCTTGTGCTTTTTTGTATATGCTGTGTTCGATGACAAATTAATTTTTTTAAAAAATGTACCAGTAAGGTGATAGCATTGGCAGTAAGGTCGATTTGCTTAAATTTGGAGATATGAGACACTATGGAGTTTCAGGAAGGAGCAGATGAACTCAAGGCAAAGCATTTGAAGAAGATGGAAATAAATTGGTATGTGAAGGTGAAGAAGAAGATTTATTCACTCAGTCAAGTATTTTATTTTTTTAATAATTTATTTTTATTTTATTTGCATTGGTGTTTTGCTGCATGTACATAGATTGTGTGAGGGTGTCAGATCTTGGAGTTACAGACAGCTGTGAGCTACCATGTGGGTGCTGGGACTTGAACCCAGGTGCTCTGGAAGAACAGTCAGTGCTCTTAACCACTGAACCATCTCTCCAGTCCCTCAGTCAAGTATTTTAAATCCTTACTGTAGGTCCCTAACCAGGGGAGGAAGACAACAAAAGTGATTGGGGTTGATAAAAGCTACATAGTCTGGGAATCTTGCCTCATTATGCTGTGTGGTTTGCATGCCTTATCTAATGTTAACAATAATAATCTGTCTTAGTTAGGGTTTCTGTTGCTGTGAAGAGACACCATGACCACAGCAACTTTTATAAAGGAAAAACATTTAATTGGGCCTGGCTTACAGTTCAGAAATTTAGTCCATTATTGTCATGGTGGGAAGCATGGTGTCATGCAGGCAGACATGGTGCTGGAGAGGTAGATAAGAGTTCTACATCCAGATCCAAAGGCATTAGGATGAGAGACCCTGGGCCTAGCTTGAGCATCTCAGACCTCAAAACCCAACCCCAGTGATACACTACCTCCAACAAGACCACATCTACTCCAACAAGGCCACACCTCCTCATAGTGCCCCTTCCTATTGGCCTATGGGGGTCATTTTCATTCAAACCACCACACCAACCAAGAAGACATCCATCCTTTTCATCCCCTAGAAAACACAGGAACCAAGATAAGCCATCTAGGAGGAAATCCTTCCTGTTCTGACATCTAATGCTTGCTCTTAATGCTCATTTGCATTGAGAGAAAGATCTGTGTGGTAAAATTGCAAGTGAAAGCTAGAAGAAACTCCAGTGCTGATATGTCAAAGAAGGTGATACAGGAAAAGGGTCTGGTCCTACCAGCATGAAAAGATAAGAAAAATGGTTCATGGCCTGGAAGTAGATTTAAAGACATAAAAGTCTTTCTTTTTAAAAAAGAGGCTAGATGTTCTGTAGAGGCCCATAAAGGTTTCCTAGTGAGAGCTGAGCTTGCTTCACCCAGCAGGGCAGCATTAGAGAATAGCTTGACCATGTGCGTGGTTACCAGGTGATCAGAAAGGGTCTGCACTTGGCTGTGCTAGGGGGAGGTCTTTTCCTCCACCCCTTGGCATTCCTATAAAAAGCCCTTTAGAAGAGACAGCAGGGGCTGGTGGATAAAGATCCAGGCCCTCCCGAGGCTGTCCTGTGTTTCTGTTTCTCTCCCCTCTATCCTTCTATCTAAATCTCTTATCCCTCTCTCCTCAAGCGTTCTCTGTCATAAAATGTGGGAGCCAGTCTCCCAGCTGGACTCCTACAACGTTCATAGGAGGCGCAGAGGCACAGGTGAAGCAAAGGTGGCTGATTGCTGCTTGCCAGGAAGAGAAGGCTCCTGACTGCCCCAGTACAGCCTTCCCTCTCAATGCCCTGTTTTCAGGTCCCCTCAACTTTCCTCCTGCATGTATCTGTCATCTCCAGTCCCTCAATCTTTCTGGATGTTATTGCTCATGCCACCATACTGTGTGATGCAAGTGTTTATAAAACAGTAGCAAAGGGGCTGGCAAGATGGCCCCGTGGGTAAAGAAAGGTACCTGCCACTGAGCGTGAAAACCCAATTTTGATACTAAGGACCCACATGGTGGAAGGAGAAAACTGACTCCTGCAAGTTGTCCTGTGACCTCCACTTATACATTTGTGGCATGCATGGATGTGTGCACATGTGTTTGAGCATACACACACACACACACACACACACACACACACACACACACACTGATAAAAAAAAATGTAGTTAATTTTTTTTAAAGATATCCAGGCATGGTAGCACACACCTTTAATCCCAGCACTCAAGAGACAGAGGCAGGAAGATCTATGAGTTCAACAGCCTGGTCTACAAAGTAATTCTCGGGCTACATAGTGAGACCCTGTCTTGAAAAACAAAAACAAAACAAAAAGAAACAAACAAACCCAATGAAATAGTGAAATAGTCATTAATTTGTTCTAGTTGACATATGAAAGGCCTGAATTAGTGGGTTGGTCCAATGTGAGTATGATATGGCGATCCATCCATCTTGTGGCTCAGTTGTCCTATGGTACTTTGGGCCACATGGTAGCTGATGCAGCCTAGCCAACAGGACAAGGAAAATTGTAGTTGAAAGTTTTCTCCATTCCTGCCTGGCCTCACAGTCCCACAGCCCCTTATAAAATAATCACTCAGAGGCTTAATATTATTTACAAACTATATGGCCTATAGCAAGCCTCTTGCTAGCTAGCTCTTATATCTTAAATTAACCCATTTCTGTTAATCTGTGTTTTGCACGTGTTCTGTGGCTTTACCGGTCTGCTGGCATGTTGTTCCTTGGGCAGCAGGCAGGTATCTCTTCAGACTCCACCTTTCTCTTTCCTGACTGTCTCCTTGGATTTCCCACCTGCCTCTAAGCTGCCTTGTCATAGGCCAAAGCAGCGTATTTATTAACCAATGGGAACAACATATATTCACAGCATACAGAAAGCCATCCCCCAGCAGAAAATAGGGTATGAGGAACACTTTTCCTTTCTTGACTGACTTCTGTTCACCCCTCATCCTCCAGAAAATTGGAAAATAATCTATTTTGGTGACAGTGTGCTCCATGCTGTCAGAGGCCAAGGTTAAGTACTAGGGGTAACTTATGTCATAGTTTGACCTCAGTAAGATCAAGAATGTTGAATTAATTGAGTGTACTGTAGCTGATTACTCAGCTCTGGTCTTTTTAGGGGTGCTTGCTTCTATTCCTCTATATTAAATTATAACACATACAGAACTTAAAAGTGGAACTATAGAGGTGAGATCTTGCTAATTTTATGTAAACTTACAGGAATATGTAAGCTTAATATTTTTTGTTCTTTTGTCCACTAAAATTAATAAATCCTCTTCTATTCCTCCTATTTGTTTCAGTGAAACCAAGTTCTTACAGGCGTATTTTTGCACATAATGCTAAGTGATGATCTTCTGGGTCCCAGGCTTAAAAGTTTTATATCTTCATAATGAACAAAAGAAACCCAGGTAGAGATAGGGATGTCCTTCCTAAATAGCAGGAGCAGAAAAATGTAAGGTTCAGCTTCATAGATCTATGGAATCTCTATTGATAAGATGCTAAATTAAGAACATACAGGACTGGCCGGGAGGTGGTGGCGCACGCCTTTAATCCCAGCACTCGGGAGGCAGAGCCAGGTGGATCTCTGTGAGTTCGAGGCCAGCCTGGACTACCAAGTGAGTTCCAGGAGAGGCGCAAAGCTACACAGAGAAACCCTGTCTCGAAAAACCAAAAAAAAAAAAAAAAAAAAAAAGAACATACAGGACTTGAAAAATATAGCTCAGTGGGAGAGCACACGACCAAGTATACATGAAGCCCTAAGTTCAAATCCCAAGCCTCTCACCACACACACCCAGCACCCACAGGAGGACAAAGAAAGGAAGAAAAGATGAACATCAGTCGTGTTTGCTTGTGCAATATCAATACTAAAATTTTCCTGAATATTCATAATCTAGATATTATCTTCTGTTCTTGCAAGTAGAATTTGAACAAAAGGATTTTGCAGAACTTTTAAGACTTTTAAAATTATATTTTATATATATATTGACATATTATATATAATATATATATATATATATATATATATATATATATATATATATATATATATTATATGACAAAGATAGCCCTCAGAGAGAAGCTTTAAATTCTGACTAGTTGATTTCCTTGGTAGTCTGTTGGCTTGGTGATGACACTTAATTTGCATGTCTGAATTGCTAAAGAATCAACACACTTGTAACTGCACTGTGAAGACAGAAGTGAATCATTGGCACATTTTTTTTTCTACATGTAAAATGGAAAAAAATATGAATTCCTTTTACACTGGTTGATTTCTTGTTTTACCAAGGGAAATGACTTGTGTGTACATGTGGACTTTTAATATTCAATATCCTTAGCATCAGGAACTCATATTAATATTCTTTTTTTCCCTACATAGACTGTCCTTCATCCACCTGGGTTCAGTTCCAAGGCAGCTGTTACATTTTTCTTCAAGTAACCACCAATGTGGAAAGCATAGAGGATGTCAGAAACCAGTGTACTGACCATGGTAAGGAGCTTTAAAAATAGTAGTGATCCTAATATCTTTTAACTGTGTTCCTAGAATTGATGTGCAGACAGTGGAATTGGCCATACACTTTCTCCCTGTTTGGAAAACAGTTGTTGGACAAGACTGCTCACATTGGAGTGACAGAACCGTAACCACACCAGTATCTATTCAGTGTGTGCGCTGTGAGAGTGCCATGTGAAAGACACTGACTCTTGGAGTCAGATAACCTAGAGCAGTGGTTCTCAACCTTCCTAACACTGTGACCCTAATCCCGTTCCTCATGTTGTAGTGACCCCCCCAACCGTAAAATTAGTTTTGTTGCTACTTCATAACTGTAATTTTGCTACTATTATGAATCATAATGTAAATATCTGCATTTTCTGATGGTCCTAGGTGACCCCTGTGAAAGGGTCCCTCAACCCCCAAAGGGGGTCCTACCCACAGGCTAAGAACCACCGGCCTAGAATAAGCGTGATCTCATCTGTTCACTTCTCTCCAACAGAAGACAGTCCTTAGTATTTATTGCACAGCCTGTCAAGTATGGTATGGGAAGAAATGAGGAACTTTTTCTTAAAGAATCTTTTACCTGAGTTTTACAAGTTACTTTTTAAGTTCTACTGGCCCAGAACAGCATGACAACCTTAAACAAATGTTATCAACCTATACCCATGTGTCATTTGGAACATTTACTGTGGGGGATGCATTGCTTTCCACATTTTTTTTCAACAATATTAGAGCTAATTTTGCGCTGCCTCTCTCTCTGTCTCTCTGTCTCTCTGTATCTGTCTGTCTGTCTCTCTGTCTGTCTCTCTCTCTGTGTCTGTCTCTGTCTCTGTCTCTGTCTCTCTCTCTCTCTCTCACACACACACACACACACACACACACACACACACACACACACACACACACTCTTTGGTCAGAGACATGGAATGGAGAGAGGAAATGGTTAAAATCAGAGCTATCCATTTAACTTCGCTTGTAAAAGTTGCTGACATGGAGAGTCCAAGGCATAATAAGATTGATTACACTTTTTAAATGTTTATTTACTTTCTGTGTATTAATATTTTGCCTGTATGTATGCATGTGCACCACATGTGTGCCCGGTGCCTGAGGAGGTCAGAAGCGGGTGTCAGATCCCCAGGAATTGGAGTTGCATATGGTTTATGAGCTACCATCTGGGTGCTGGGAATTGAACCCCAATCCTCTGCAAGAGCAGCAAGTGCTCTAACCCTTGAGCCTCCTCTCCAGCCCCTACATCGTTTTATTAAATGAAAGTTAAATTTAGACAGGCTGAGCACTCTGTATGCAGACAGACTGAGTGCATGGTTTTCAATGACCTCAAAGGCTATGATGAGCTTGGTTACAAAGCTGGGTGAAAATTCAGTTAGTGAAAGCAGACTACTTTAAAATGTATTTTCCGGAAAACTCATTCCCACACCGAACCATGCCTGGCACTGTGCTTAAGCACTTCAGTTTCCATGGCTTTACCTATCAGAACAAGCCTGTCGAGCTGTATATTAAATTCTCCTTTATCAAAACTCAATTCAGTTGTTTGTTCAAAATCACACAGATTGATGATAACAGAAGCCGAGATTTGGACCTAGGCCTGCCACTTGGGTTTGCCCACAAGTGCCCGTCTGTCCTTGCTGTCTGTCTCTGTCTCCATCTCTCTCTCTCGGGACTGTCCTCCCTTACCCAGGATCTGATAATGTGCACGACCGTCTTCAAAGACGCCTGCCAACAGTATGGTCCTTCCTGGTCACTCGCTTACGTCTTACAATCTTCTTGCCCTCCCTGTGATTCTTGGCTGGTCTTTGTGACTTGCTTGCTAAATTAAATGCAACTCACGTGACCTTCTGGGACACCTGTGGTCTAGACCCTTAAGAAGACTAGCAAATTTTCTGGAAGCCAAGAGAAGAAATTGATTCGAGAAAGAGGGAGTAATTAGCTGTGTTGGTGTTGCTAGCGGCTCAGCAGGGTGGGAATCAAGAGCTCATTTTTGGATGCACGAGTGTGGGTGTGTCTTAGGATTTACACAGAAATCTCTATGCACCTCAGAACAAATTCCGAACTGGAATAGATTCAAGAAAAAAAAAAAGCAGGAAGAAAGGCTGGGAGAGTGAGCGTAGGTGACTCGTCTCTTGGTGAAAAATCTAGAAGGACAGCAGCTCCTATAATACAGTTCTTAATGTTCACCTACAATTTACTCACAGTATCAACTCACTGTATATATATATATATATATATATATATATATATATATGGAATTCCTAAAAGCAGAGTTAATGCAAATTACCTTCTTTGTATTCCAATTTCATAATGTGTAACAAGCTAGAATTATTTTATAGAATAACAACAAACAAGAAGCCCACAAAGCCTGTAGCCAGCCGAGTTGTTTGTGTGTGATTGTGGGCAAATGCAGAAAACAGTCTCCCCTCCGGTGTGGTCCTCAGCTTCCCTCTTGTTTGACGGGGTCTCTGATTAGTCACTGCTTCATATGCCAGGCTGGCTAGGCTGCGAGCGTCCGGAGGGTTCCGTCTCTAGCTGCCTTCTAACCCTAGGCATGCTGTGGTTCTGTACATGTGTTATGATTATCGGTGTTAGTGAGGCCTGGGGATCTTGTGGGACAAGCACTTCACCCACAGAACCATCTCCTCAGCTCTGTGGTTCAAATGTAACAATTTACTATTTACACAGCCAGGTGTCACCCCTCCCTGTAGCAGGGACTCCAGACATGTGCCACACTCTCAGGAAATGCCTTAAAAAAAAAAAAAAAAAAAAAAAAAAGACTGATTTTCATTATGCACATTGTCCAGGCTGGCCTTAAACTCTTGCCTCAGTCTCCTGAGTAGATAGTATTACAGGCATTTGCCATAGGACCCCAGCAACATTTCTGTTGTTTTGAGGGTCCCCCTCACACCCTGGGTGTGAATATTGAGGCCAGGTCCTCAGGCATTCGGAGTACATGTGCTTCAGCTGTCTTACTGGTCTTCTTTGGTTAAAGGTGTGCTTGGTGTGACAGCTGATAAACTGGGCTTTTTGTCCCCAAAGACATGCTTCTGTTAAGACACATTCTTTAGTGAGATCTAGAACCATACAACCTTAAGGTGAAATAAGAGCTTGTGGCATCCGTCTTTAGTTATTTAAAGGTGCCCTTATTTCTGTGGTAGAACTGAAAATCCACTGGTTCATCTCATCCCACTTTTTTCTTGGTCAAATTCCCAACTCCATTCCTTAGAAATGCCCTGCCTACCTTTAATCCCATGTGGGAGGCAGAAGCAGGCAGATCTCTGTGAGTTCCAGGATAGCCAGAGTACATAGTGAAGGGGGGGTGGCGGGATGGGGAGAGGTAAGCAAGTATCTGGGTGTGGTGATGCTCGCCTATAATACCAGCACTTAGGAGGCAGAAGCAGGATGATCAGGGGTGCAAACCAGCTTGGCCTACACAGTGAAACACTGTTTCAAAAAAATAAGGGCTGGGGGCATACTTCAATGGTTGAAGCCCTTGCCTAGCATGAACAAGACCCTTGAGTTCAATCTGCAGGGCCACTGGGGGCAGGTGTTGAAAACATAGAAACAGAAGTGCACTGTGGTGGCTAATTGGGGTCATCAACTTGACTGGATTGAGGGATGCTTAGAGATTCGCTTGAATTCACCTGAGCTTACACTGTTCTCAGGCGTGTATTGGGCCTTTGGCCCCGGATGTGGGACCAGCGCTAACGGGTCTTTTCCTGTTCTAAGAGATCTTGGACTTAGCCACCATTAGCTTCCCTTGGCTCTCCAGTGTGCTAATGGCCATGGATGGAATTTCAAGCTCTTTGACCTTGCAAGCCTATGTAATAAATCCTCTCATAGAAAAAAATAAAATAAAAACTGCGATTTCTGAAAACCTACTAGTTCAACGTGTTGGAAGACTATAAAATTATGCGAAGTATATTTAATTAAAATCATATTCCTTGCAGAAGGAATAAATGAAAATATACTTTTATTGATTTTGTTGAAGCTCCAGAGTTCTGTGTGTTTTTGACAGGCTGTCATCGTGTACATAGGCTGGCCTGGAGTGTCTGATCCTTCTGTCTCTGCCTCTTGAGACCTGGGATTACAAGTGCATGCTGAGGCTGCCTGCCCACATTGCACATAAACATATTTATTTCCCCTTGGAAAGTTCGTAGCTGCTAACTGGTGTTGACTTGTTGGCTTTTGGCGAGACACACACACACACACACACACACACACACACACACACACACACACACACAATTTCTAGTATGCCTGTATGGGTTTATTTCAAGGCAACTTAGTAGAATAGTAATTTTTCAAGTCTTAAGAGAATTTTAAAATGAGGTTTCCTTGAAAACCATCTTCAGTCTCTGTTTTAGAACAGTCTATCTGGAAAGCCCAGGCTGGCCTCCTGCTCCCTTTCTCTCCTGCCTGTGCCTCCCAGTTGTTGGGGTTACAGGTATGCACAACCATGCCGCATGGCTTCCTCTTTCTCAACAATTTATAGTGGTTATGTTTAGATGTAAACATAGATTTCAATAGCGTAAACTATAGTGGAGGCTATGAGCCATGAAAAGACATGAGCTATATTAGTTAGCTCATTGCCAAGCCTTTTTCCCCATTTATTGAAAATACAGCCTTTAGAGTTATCAGATAAGCAATTGTTTATTGTACACAAGCAAAATTGGCCCCTGACTGGCTTCCTCTATGATGCAAATGTATTTTCTTGAGCAAATTCCGTAAAATTAAATTGAAAACATAGAACAGTTTTGTGGCCTGACTCCTGTTACTTGTTTAGAACTCTTGTTGGGCTTCTTGTTGAAGCAAAGAAAGGATTTGGGACTTTTTAAATTGAAAACTTTTAAATTTTAAAATGATAAGATGAAAAGGGAGATCATTGAATCTACTTTTTAAAAAGGAACTACTTGAGCCGGGCAGTGGTAGCGCACGCCTTTAATCCCAGCACTTGGGAGGCAGAGCCAGGCGGATCTCTGTGAGTTCGAGGCCAGCCTGGACTACCAAGTGAGTTCCAGGAAAGGCTTAAAGCTACACAGAGAAACCCTGTCTCGAAAAACCAAAAAAAAAAAATAAAAAATAAAAAATAAAAAAATAAAAAAAATAAAAAGGAACTACTTGTTTTAAATAGGATAAGTAATGAAAATTTTTGTCTGAATTTGTCAAATGTTAATGGACTGGACATTGTTATATATTAATGGAGATTTTTGTCTGAATCTGTCAAATGTTAATGGACTAGACATTGTTAATGTAATTCTTGACTGTATATATTGTATTATTGGATATAGTTTTTCTTGTATAAGCTTTTTTTAATTTTAGACAAAAAAGGGGGAAATGTGCTGATATTGTGTTCCCCAATATATTGTGTACCCTAGTAAACTTATCTGGGGTCAGAGAACAGAACAGCCACTAGATATAGAGGCCAGAAAATGGTGGCACACACGCCTTTAATCGTAGCATTCAGGAGGCAGGGATCTGTCTGGATCTCAGTGAGTTCAGAGCCACACTGGAAATAGCCAGGCATGGTGACACACGCCTTTAATCCCAGGAAGTGATGGCAGGAAGTAGAAAGATATATAAGGCATGAGAACCAGGAACTAGAGCCTGGTAAGCTTTTAGACTTTTAGCAGCAGTTTAGCTGAGATTCATTCCAGATGAGGACTCAGAGGATTCCAGTTTGAGGAAACAGGATCAGCTGAGAAGTTGGCAAGGTGCGGTTAGCTGTGACCTGTTCTGTCTCTCTGATCTTTCAGCATTCACCCTAATACCTGGCTGCGGGTTTGTTTTTATTAATAAGAACTTTTAAGATTTGTGCTACAGTCTTGTGTATAAATGATGTCTTTTTCTGAATTAAAAGTGTATTCATTTCAGGGTTATGGGTGTAGTGCAAGGTTTTAGGTTTAATCCCCAGCACCCACCCCACCTTAAAACATAAAGTCTTACTGATTTGATTTCTTAAAGCTCTTGTACATATCTAGTAATCCTATGTGTTTTTCTAATAATCTCACTTACTTCCCTCTACAAATCCCCATTTAACAGATGAATTAGAAAGCTGACAGTATTAGTATTCTTACTTTGGGCCATGGTGGTGTTTTGTTTAGGATCATAGGTCACTATGCTAATTTGGAAAAAAATACTGTAACATAAAAGTCATTTCTTAAACCTGTTATTGGGTTTATAGAAAGTAGGTAACGTTTATTTTTAGGGGACCCTAGAGAGCTATTTTTACAGTATTCCCAGAGCTTTGTGCTAATTTACTTTATTTTTGTTAGAATTATTCATGTAGAGAAATAAGTGAATAATAAAGCTGGTGAGATAGGTCAACAGGAAGAAGCACTTACTTACCATGTAGGCCTGACAACCTGAACTCAATCCTCAAAACTCACGGGTTTCACGGTGGAAGGAGACAATTCCAGAGTTGCCCCTACCTCCACATGTGTGCACATACGCTCAGAAAGATCTCTCTCTCCTGTTTGCACAATGATATCTTTCTCTCTGTCTGTTTGTCTCTGTCCCTCTTACACCACACACACACACACACACACACACACACACACACACACACACACACACACACACACAGTTAATTAAATAAAAAATGGTAGCCGGGCGGTGGTGGTGCACACCTTTAATCCCAACACTCGGGAGGCAGAGGCAGGTGGATCTCTGTGAGTTCGAGGCCAGCCTGGTCTACAAAGTGAGTTCCAGGAAAGGCGCAAAGCTACACAGAGAAACCCTGTCTCAAAAAACCAAAAAATAAAATAAAATAAAAAATGGTAGGCTGGACATGGTGGCACAAACCTTTAATCCCAGTACTCAGGAGGCAGAGGCAGATGGATCGCTGTGAGTTTGAGGTCAGCCTGATCTAAAAAAGCAAGTTCCAGGACAGCTAGGGCTGTTACACTGAGAAATCCCGTCTTGAAAAAAACAAAAACAAAAACAAAATAAATAAACAAACAAATAAATAAATAATGGTCAACACCTCAAACTAAGCTGAAGTCTGTAATATATGCTGTCTATTGTAACAAACGTTTTCAATTTGCTTTTTATGAGAAAAGAGCTGTGTCATTATTCAGAAAAAAAGAATAAAACTATCAGATTAAATCTCATTAGGTGGTATTACTAATAATGTGTTGTTAAATAATTTTGCCTGAGCACATATATTCCTTGGGGATTCAAGCTGTCCTTTAAGAAAATGAGAGTATATCTTATTTGCCACATACAATAATTTAGTCTCTATAGTACTTAATTAGATTATAGTGCTTAAAATATTTAAGTTCCATTGACTGCAGAAAGATCAAAGAAAAGGACGGAGGAAAAACCCTCATTTCTGGATACTGAAGAACCAGCCTGCTTCTATTTTAGGCTTAGAAGGCATCTTATAGTAAAGACAAACTAGGTTCATTCCTGTTTATGATTAAACCACTGTTTCTCAAGATCTGGGCTATGCCCCACCTGTAACCTTAACTACAAATGGTTCTGTACTGCCTGTTCCAGAAAATGGCAACCTTATCTTTGTTATTATAACCATCTTGCAACCCTACCTTTGTTTCTAAAGGTTGTTATGACTACCTGTTGTTATGAATACCTTGTCTTGACCACCTTGCAATCATGCCTTTATTTCAAGGGGGTCTAACTTGTTATGATTATGATCTGCTCATGTAACCCCATCTGTTTTTCCCACCCTACCCCCCCCTTAGGACCCCCCTATCCCTGAGTTCCTCATCTCCAATGCTGACCCCTCGAACCCTGCCTTAGGGGGAGGCAGCCCATGTACATGAATTAAAAAGCTTGCTTTAATCAATTTGGCCATGATGATTTAGATCAGTGGTCTGTTTCTTTCCCATCTTTGGGATTAACAATACCTCTTGTACTACCTAGGTTTATGTCAATTTGACACAAGCTAGAGTCATCGGAGAGGAGGGAGCCTCACTTGAGAACATGCCTCCGTAAGATCTGACTGTAAGGCATTTTCTTAACTAGCAATCAAATGGGGAGGGGCCCACTGATTGTGGGCAGTGCCATCCCTGGGCTAGTGGTCCTGGGTTCTATTTTTTTTTTTAAAAAAAGCAGGCTGAATAAGCCATGAGGAGCAAGCCAGTAAGCAGCATCTCTCCATGGCCTCAGCATCAGCTTCTGCCTCCAGATTCCTGCCCTGCTTGAGTTCCTGTCTTGACTTCCTTCGATGATGGACAGTGATAGGGAAGTGTAAGCCAAATAAACGCTTTCCTCCCCAACTTGCTTTTTGGCTATAGTGTCTCATTGTAGTAATGGAAACCCTAACTAAGACAATTCTATATGTTAAGTATTTCTCCTGAGGATTTTCCTCGAACAGCAGTTTGGTTGCACTCCACCATTAAGTACTAGAGTAGATTTTTAAAAGTACAAACGGCATTTAATAGACAGGAGGTGGTATCATCAGCTGGCACTGATTAAAAAAAAACCCAATTTTTTGTAGGTTGCTTTTATAACATTTATTAAAATATTGCTATGGGTTAATAGAAATAGCAAAGAACCAAAGAATTAAAGTGCAAGCAATGTAAAATCCCAACTAAAATCCAGAAGTGTCTAATGTATTCATTCAGTAGCTTAACTAAAAACCAAAGAAAGACCCAATACTCAACATAATAAAGTACTCCAAAAACAGCTGGCAATTTTATAAAAACTGTTGATTTCATATTTCAATTTTTATCAGTCAAAAAAGCTTTTTTGAATGTTATGTACATATAAAACATAAATATATGAACATCAATGTATATATAAAAGATATAAAAATACATTGTAAACTTGTAACAATAGCTGAATAAACTTGTAATATAGACAATAGGTGGGACACTGTGGTGGTTTGAATGAGAATGGCTGCCATAGGCTCATAGGTTTCACTAAGTGGTTCCCAGTTAGAAATATTAGGAGGTGTGGCTTTGTAGGAAGAGATGTGTCACTAGGGGGTGGGCTTTGAGGTTTCAAAAGCCCATTCCATTCCCAGTCAGCTTTCTCTGCCTCTTGCTTGTAGATCAAGACATAAGCTCTCAACTACTCCTCCAGCACCATGCCTGCCATGCCTGTCCCCTCCCCCCACCCCCACCCCTCCACCGCCATGATTGTCACAGACTCTAACCCTCAGAACCATGAACCCCAAATTGAATGCTTTCTTTCATAAGTTGCCTTGTCCATGGTGTTTTGTGACAAAGATTGAAAAGTAAGAAGTTTCCACTCCCTGGCTGCCACAGCTTGTGGTCATATCGTCATGCAAAATACACTTAGTCCAACTTCCAAAGCCCCCAAAGTTTTTTTACAGTCTCAACATGCTTTTGAAGTCCAAAGTCTATTCTGAAACTCAGGAAAATCTCTTAATTGTAAGCCCCTGTAAAATCAAAAGGCAAATTACATACCTCCTACATACAATGGCACAGATATGTATTATCATTCCAAAAGGGAGGAATGGGGCACACTGAGGAAAGAGTGGGCCAAAGTAGGACCAAAAGCAAGCAGGGCAGACTCCAAATCCTGTAGTTCCCTGTCTGATTTCAAAGGGCCGAGAGGCTCTGCCCTTCCAGCTTTGCTGACTACAAATCCCTTCTCTGCCTTGGGCCGGCTCTCCTCCCTGCATGCAGCCCTCCATGGCAGACTTCCCACAGCTCTGGCACCTCCAATATCCTGGGGTCTCCAATGCAATCCAGGCTTCATTTCCACAGCTCAAAGCAGTGACCTCTCAGGGACTCCCCTGCCACACACTTGACCTCAGCAGCTCTCCTTAGCTGTGGAGGAAGTATAAGCCCCTTTTCTTGTGTAGCTTTCTTTCATCACTCAAGACAGAGCCACACAGCAGATGCTGCCAAGTTGGTTGCCTACTTGGGATGAGGCCTGGTTATATTTGCGTAAGCTTTGATTTGTTGTTGCTCTTTAGGATAAGAAAATCCCCTAGGCCTCTGCTTTCCAAGTTGAGGTTTAGCTGGGTAGTGTCTCACCCTGAGGGAACCACTCTTTTTACTCTATTTTTTTTTTTTTTTTTTTGTTTTGGTTTTGGTGGTGGTTTTTTTTTTTTTTTTTTTTTTTTTTTTTTGTTTTGTTTTGTTTTGTTTTTTTTTCCCCAAGACAGGGTTTCTCTGTATAGCTTTGGAGCCTGTCCTGGAACTCACTCTATAGACCAGGCTGGCCTCGAACTCACAGAGTTCCACCCGCCTCTGCCTCCTGAGCACTGAGATTAAAGGCGTGCACCACCACTGCCCAGCTTAGTTCTATTTCTTTTTTCTTTTTTTTAAAAGATTTATTTATTTATTGTGTGCCAGATCTCATTACAGATGGTTGTGAGCCACCATGTGGTTGCTGGGAATTGAACTCAGGACCTCTGGAAGAGCAGCCAGTGCTCTTAACCGCTGAGCCATCTCTCCAGCCCGCTCTATTTCTATTGAAGTGTTTGCTTCTATCTTATAATAGTCTGCTTAGTTTCTGGTTTTCCTCTTTGACAATTGTTTTAGTGGTTTTTTGCTGTGAAGAGACATCATGACCATGGCAAGTCTCATCAAGGGAAGCATGTAATTAGGGCTGGCTTACAGTTTCAGGTCTAGTCTATTGTCATGATGGTGAACATGGTGGCACTCAGGCAGACATGGTGCCGGAGGAAGCTTAGAGTTTTAAACAGATCTGTAGGCAGTAGGAAGAGAAGAGCCACTGGGCCTAGCTTGGCATGATGGTTTGAAAGAAAATGGCCCCCAAAGGGAGTGGCACTATTAGGTGTGGCCTTGTTGGAGGAAGTATGTCACTGTAGGGGAGGACTTTGAGGTCTCTTGCTCAAGCTTCTCTCAGTGTGATAGTCAGTCGACTTCCTGTTGCCTGAAAGATGTAGCACTCTCAGTTCTAGCTCCACATCTGCCTGCCTGCTGCCATGTTCCCACCATGATGATAATGGACTAAACCTCTGAAACTGTAAGCCAGCCCCAATTAAATACTTTTTTTTTTTTTTTTTTTTTTTTAGTTTTTCGAGACAGGGTTTCTCAGTGTAGCTTTGCGCCTTTCCTGGATCCTGCTCTGTAGACCAGGCTGGCCTCGAACTCAGTATTTTCTTTATAAGAGTTGCTGTGGTCATGGTGTCTCTTCACAGCAATAAAAATCCTAAGACACTTGGGCTTTTGAAACCTCGAAGCCTACCCCCAGTGAAAGACTTCCTCCAACAAGGCCATATACTTCCTAATTCTTCTCAAGTAGTGTTACCCATTGATGACTAAGCATTCAAATGTATGAGTCTATGGGGCCATTCTTATTCATGCCACGACAAATATGTTTTAAGAAATTTATTATTTTTGTATATGTATGGTATGTATGAGTGCAGGTGTACACATGCCACAGGACATGCATACAGGTCAGAGGACAATGTAGAAGTTGGTTCTCTCCTTCCATCATGTGGTTCCTGAGGATTGGACTCAGCCAGGCTTGCAGCAGGTGCCTTCAACCTGCAGAAGAGAACCATCTAAGATGGCCGTGGTATGCTTTGACTTTTGGACCCCAGACATTTTCCTTCTGTAGTTAACCACCACAACTCCTGCCTATTTTAAAATATGTATAGGTAAAACATAAAGCACAATTTTTATACACTTCATGATTTCAATTCTTTTTTTCCTTATTATGTATACAGTGTTCTGCCTGCATGTGTCTGCATATCAGAAGAGGGTACCAGATCTCATTACAGATGGTTGTGAGCCACCATATGGTTGAAGGGAATCAAACTCAAGACTGCCAGTGCTCTTAACCACTGAGCCATCTCTCCAGTCCCTCAACTGATTCTTGAAGTTGCTTTTCTTTTAAAATTATTTCAGGAGCAGACATGATAAGTATACACAACGAAGAAGAAAATGCTTTTATACTGGACACTCTGCAAAAGCAGTGGAAAGGCCCAGATGACCTCCTGCTAGGCATGTTTTATGACACAGACGGTAAGTGGTATTTGCCTATGAGACATGATTTTTTAAGTTATTTATCTTTATTTTATGTGCATTGGTATTTTGCCTGCATGTATGTCTATGTGAGGGTGTCAGATCTTGGAGTTACAGTTATTAGCTGCCATGTGAGTACTGGGAATTGAACCCAGGACCTTTGGAAAAACAGTGGTCTTAAATGATGAGCCATCTCTCCAGCCCAAGAGACATGATTTTTTAATGTTAATAAGACTTAAGATACTTAGCTCTTTAATTCTCTAGATCAGTGCTTCTCAACCTTTCTAATGCTGTGTGTAACCTTTTAATATAGTTCCCTCATGGTGTGGTGACCCCCAACCACACAATTATTTTCGTGGCTACTTCATAGCTGCAATTCTGCTGCTGGTATAAATCGAAATGTAAATAATATCTATGTTTTCCTATGGTCTTAGGCAACCCCTATGAAAGGGCTGTTCAGCCTCAAAAGGGGTCACGCCCCACATGTTGAGAACCACTGTTCTAGATGAAATGCATGTCTCTGGGTATTGTTTTTCAGTGTGCACCAATAACTAGTATCCAGTGTTTCCCAAGTCACTCCAAGTGCTTCAAAACTGGGAAACACACTTGACCCTCTTACTTTGAATTAAGGTATGGATATAGGGTTAGTATTTTCTGAAGATGTCATGGATTACACAAGAAGTATTAGTGTTTGCTGTTAATAAGGTAAAGATAAATTACCTTTCCCAGGTTATATTATAGGAATGTAAATTTTATTAATATATAAAATAAAGCATATGTATTTTAGTGTCTATATAAGAATTTTTATATAATTAGATATATGAAATGTGGATGTATGTAAGATATTAGTGACATTTTTAAATGTCATAAAAGGACTAAGGTTATTAATGTTTAACTATCTTTAAGTTATTTCACAAAAAATGTTTTCCTTCACAAAAATGACACCTTTTCCAGAATCCTCTTAAAATCAGTAAGTATCTTTTGATAGGATATAGTGTTCTTTCTACAACTTTTACTCCTACAACCAAAAATTCGATCACAAATATGTACATTTCGACCTTTAATCAGGATCTTTTCCTTTGTGTCTTCACACCTGTGAGAACGGTCATGGTGAAAATACTCCTTATTGACAGATGCAAGCTTCAAGTGGTTTGATAAGTCAAATATGACATTTGACAAGTGGGCGGATCAAGATGTCGAGGACCTAGTCGACACCTGTGGTTTTCTGTACACCAAGACAGGTGAATGGAAAAAAGGGAACTGTGAAATTTCTTCTGTGGAGGGAGCACTCTGCAAAGCGGCGAGTAAGTAAGACTGTCTTTTCCACTCTAGGAGGGCGCAGACACAGGCTTAGTTTGGGAGTGCTTTTCTTAGGCACACTATGACTTACAAATAGAGGGATTAAGACTTCAGAATGTAGCATGATGGAAGTCAAGTAATGCTCTTACATCTCAGAAGTGGAGCCAGATCATGTGAATCAGACATAATTTAATTCTGTGTGCCTATTCTTAGAAGTTCTTAAGAGCCCATAAATTTCTTCTTTTTCAAACAAATTTACATATCCTCTTTGCCTGTGATCTGACTGAGAAGTGATAAAGAATAATATTGAATAATCTTAACATGCTAACATTACTTTAAGGAATTAGATTCCCTACAAAATACCTTGTTTAGGCAAACAAAATGACATATTAAAATTTCATCATACTTCATGATTCTGTATTAAAATATTTTTCTGATCAAAGCTTAACAAAATTAGCATGTTCTGCAATATTTTCATGTTATTTGTTAAACACTGAATAGAATTTGTTCTAAAATACTGAGTAACTATTTCCACAGTAAACAA
Source organism: Peromyscus californicus insignis (assembly GCF_007827085.1). Classification (NCBI taxonomy): domain Eukaryota; kingdom Metazoa; phylum Chordata; class Mammalia; order Rodentia; family Cricetidae; genus Peromyscus; species Peromyscus californicus. The sequence goes on along the minus strand of NW_026294595.1, from coordinate 37,562,900 downwards.
ATGAAAACTACAAACTACAAATGGTATGGTTAAAACCGTGACTCAACTGTTTTCCAACTCAGATCCATTTTTTTGTTTTGTTTTGTTTTTTTGAGACAGGGTTTCCTGTTTGGCCCTGGCTGTCCTGGAACTTGCTCTGTAGCCCAGGCTGGCCTCTAGCTCAGAGATCCGCCTGCCTCTGCCTCCCAAGTGCTGAGATTAAAGGCGTGTGCCACCACTGCCTGGCCAAATCTGATCCTTAACAGTCTCTCCTTAACCATAAAGCAGATTATACATCTGTACATTTGGCTCTGAGTATTTCTCATTTCTTAAAACTACACTTACTTTCACTTGTTATAGCACAGTCCTTGGCTCTAATAGTGTTATAGGGATACTATTTTTTGTTGTATTATTAGAGTAGCCCCCCAACTTCAAACATTTTCATTTTGTTTTACTCTATTTGTGTGTATGGGTGTTGTGAGCCGAGTCTGGAGAGATGGCTCAGTGGTTAAGATCACTGGCTGCCCTTCCAGAGAATCCTGGTTTAATTCCCAGCACCCACATAGCAGCTCACAACTGTCTGGAACTTCAATTTTAGGAGATCCAATGCTCTCTTCGGGTCTCCAGGGGCACCAGGCACACACATGGTGCAGAGACATGCATACAGACAAAACACTCATTTACATAAAAATAAAAACTTAAACATGTCTTCTGGCCTCCAGATGGTGGTATGCAAACACCCACCCCCTAGCCAACCCCATACACACATGCACATTGGCTCCTTTCATCTACGGTGTTTGAGAGCTCCATTACAGAAAACAAACACTAAATGAAAAATACCAGAAATGGGCTGAAGAGATGGCTCAGAGATTGAGTCCTTGTTGGTTCCCAACGCGCGCAAACACGCGCGCGCGCGCACACACACACACACACACACACACGGCCAGTTGCAGTGGTTCTGATGCCTCGTCTGACCTCCATGGGCAGTAGGCATGGGATGTACTGCACATGCACACTTGCGAAACACTCAAATGCATGAACTCTAAAACTATTAACCAAACAACAAACACTAAGCAAATCCACAGCTGTTTAATTGTACACGTTTTCTAGACTCTAAAACCAGAATCATTTTCTCTCATCTACTATTATTTTTTATGAAGCACCTTTATTCTTTTTCCAGCAACCAAGTGAGTGCTGGCCGGTGGTGGCACACACCTTTAATCCCAGCTTTCAGGTGGCAGAGGCAGGTGGTTCTCTGAGTTAGAGGCCAGCCTGGTCTACAGAGTGAGTTCCAGAAAGCCAGGGTGACACAAGAAACCTTGTTTCAAAACAACAAAAACAAACTAAATTCAAAACAGTTAAGATAGATACTTGATGAAGCAGTAAAGTATATTAACCTCATAGAATATCCCTTTTAAACAACTGTGTATAAATCTTATAAGGCATCCTTAAATTTTTAATTTTAATTTTCTTTTGCATTTTAGTCCCATATGACAAGAAATATTTATCAGGTAAGTAACATTCTGATCTTAAAATTTTCCATACACTTAAATTCTGGTATGTTAAGATACTACTGTAGACCCATTTAAAAATATTATGTTGGCACATGCCTTTAATTACAGCACTTGAGAGGCAAAGGTAGGCAGATCTGAGTTTGAGGCCAGCCTGGTCTAGAGTGAGTTCCAGGAGAGCCTGTCTTGAAAAACAAAAAGCAAACAAACAAAATTTATGTAACATAAAGAACTTTTATCAAAATATAGAAAGGTCTAAGTAAGGCATCGCATTAAGGGCTGGAGAAATGGTTCTGTGGCTAAGGGCACTGGCTACTCTTCCAGAGGGCCCAGGTTTGATTATTCAGCACCACAGTGATGATTCACAAATATCTGTAACTCCAGTTCCAGGGGATTTGTACTGTCTTCTGGCCTCCGTGGGCATAAGGCATGTGCATGGGACACAGACATACATATAGCAGTGAGACTCCACATACCTGTATTCACAATACTACATGTGTAAGTGTCCAAAGATGGAAGTAACTCGAGTGTGCATCAAGAGATGGATGAGTGAAGTGTAATAAATACCAACTATTATTCAACAACAAAGGGAATTAAATTATAACATATGCTACATAAATCTGGAGAACAGATTAATACAAGTCAATCACTAAAAGGCAGGTGTGTCCTCCTTAGTGATCTCACTTACATAGGTACCCAGAATAGTTAACTTCACAGACAAATCTAGAATGATTATATATGTATTTTTATTATGACATCAGAGCTAGGGAGAAAAGTTACTGAGTTTGAGCCTCATGCCTATAAATGGATGGTGGTCCCAGCCAACTTGACTCCATTTAGTGATAATGAACTACACTTAGGTTTTTACTATAAGCTTATAAAACAAAAGCAGTTTAAGCATGGTATTTGGAAAGATGGAGACAACTAGCAGTTAATTTTGAGGAATGGATATTGGGTTGAGCAGTGGAATAGCAGCACAGCATTTTTTCAAATCTTGTGTTTATTAGTTGGGGTTTATTAGAGTGACTTAAAAAAAGCTGTGGTCCAACTAGTCCAATAATGGCTGGCTACCAATGCAAAGTCCAGGACTCCAGCAGTTGTTCAGTCCTCAAGGCTGGATGTCTCAGCTGGTCCTCAGTATATATACTGGAATCCCAAAGAAGTAGGCACTGTTGCCACTGAAGGAATAAACTTGCCAGCAAGAATGAGGGCAAGCAAAGAGCAAAAGCTTCCTTCTTCCACATCTTTTATATAGGCCGCTACCAGAAAAGTGTGGCCCAGATTAAAGGTGGATCTTCCTACCTCAAAATATCAAGGTTAAAGGTAGCTCTTTCCACTTCAAACAATTAAGAAAAAACTCTTTACTCATGCTCCCCATCAACTTCGGTTTTTTTCACAGATTTCATAAACTAAGACTTTTTAGCTGTGTAGACATTAAAAAAAAGATTATATTGAAGTCTGTGGAAAAATAGAGCAGACAGGTCGGTCATGGATCTCAAAACCATGCAAAGAACAGTGGGCAGGTTTAGATTAGTGCACATTTGGTTTAGAGTCCAGGGAAAATGTAAGTGGGTGGCCAGATTAGGCCTCAATCATAAGGCTGTAGCAAAGCAAAAAGATTTGAAGGAAAACTGCCTGATGCATTGACAGGCTTTGTCAGAAGTCAGTGAGTAACAGGAACACTGACTTGAGTTGAAGCAAGGAAAACAGAACTGTAGCAGCAATTTTAATGAACAAGGAGTTCTCTACACAAACAAAGTAAGATGGAAGACCTTGAGAATGTTGTGAAGAGAGTAAGGACTATAGAGGGATGTACTTGGTGTGGTAAGCACATGGAAGTTAGCCTTTTGGGGATACATAACAGTTTACTATAGACGCACCAGGATAACTAGAGCACAAAGGATTAAGTAAAAGCTAGCGTAGTGGTTACAAAAAAAAGTTTGGAGCTTTTGCTATTGCTTATTAAATGGATTTGGATAACTTGCTTAAATCATGCCCAGAATGAATTATGCACAGTAAACAATAAATAACTTGAAATTTAATAATTTTAAATGGACTGTAGTTTTGGCCTCAATATATGTTATAACTTTTGTATGAAGATGGCACATTTTAGAAGTTCCAGCTAGTCAACAAAAAGCCTTGCAACTCATTCATAGGCCACTTGCAGAACGTGTAAATACAGACATACTGTGCCCCATCAATCTTAGCTGCTGCCCCATATTTAAAAGGTCTTTTAATTTTGGTTGAATCTGTGACTATGTATCTGTAAACAACCCTAAACTACCATGCTGATCTTTCCGCCTAAAATTTACTGTTTTTCTAAACTTGAATTTCTGTGAGCATGTAATCACTGAAGCACATCCTACTGATTATGTGACTGTACATCATCAACACTGTGTGTCCACTTGCGTCAAGTCAAAAGGGCAAACCACTTTATAACTATGTGACATTTAATATAACTATAAAAACTGTCATTTGAACCAATAGTCCAGAAGTCTTGGTTTTTTGGTTTTTTTTGGAGATACAAGTTGACCTCAAACTCTGTAACTGAGGATGATCTTAATGTTTTTATAATACTGTTTTCCCTGCCTTAATAAGACACTTGGTCAAATTTATCCCATTCATTTCTAGCCCTTTTAGGTCCCACTGTAAAAAACACCAGTTGAAAATATTTAGCATAGTTAAGTAAAAATCCATCTGCAATGAAGTTGTGAATAATTTTGAATGCTTTATTACATACAATGCATCTACCATCCCGATTACTAAATCTGTTAAACGACATTCTTACAGAAAGATCCTAAAAGTTTTGAATTGGCAAGAACTGAAAGGTTGCATGCATTTCTTTTCTTTTCTTATTTTTGTTTGTTTTTCGAGACAGGGTTTCTCAGTGTAGTTTTGGTGCCTGTCTCAGATCTCACTCTGTAGCCCAGGCTGGCCTCAAACTCACAAGAGATCCACATGGCTCTGCCTCCTGAGTGCCAGGATTAAAGGTGTGCTCCACCACTGCCCGGCGGTGGCACACATTTGTAAACCAGGGAATCCACAAATACAGTGCTACTTGAAGAGAAACAAAAATGCAAGGTACTATAGCTCTTAGTGCTATTCCTGTGAAGCAAATTATAACTATGAAAGCCAGAGGGACCATCAGACCCCACTAGATCCTCAAGAGAACAGTAGGTGTAAATTCCAAAATCTTAGTTCAGAAAGGGAAAAGAGACATAAGCAAGACCATAGACAATGATACTCAGTAGAACATAGAACTGCAATGTTTTAATTGAAGTTTCAAGTATGGCTAGTTTTCCCACAAACGCGAATTTTAAACATTATTTCATTAATTTTTACTGTGTATACACACAAGCGTGCACCATGACATGTACACGGAGGTCAGAGGACAGCTTGCAGAGGTCAGTTCTCTCTCCACCTTGTGGGCCTGACAGCAAGAATCTTTACTCACTGAACCATTCTGCCTACCCAGAAGGACCAGTGTCTAGTAAAGAATGTGTAACTTTTTCTCATCAGTTGGAAATTCTACATATGACAAGTCTATGATGAGCTAACTGCTCCAAATGCAATACGTCCAACCTGTACACTGACTGCCTGTATTTTGTCTTTTTCCCCCCCAGATAACCACATCTTAATATCAACTCTGGTGATTGCTAGCACAGTAATTCTGACAGTTTTGGGAGCAATCGTTTGGTTCCTCTATAAAAGAAATGCTTGCTCCGGCTTCCTCTCTTTCTCAACTGCACCACAATCACCTTATGATGACGGCTGTGCTTTGGTAGTTGCAGAGGATGATGAATATGCTGTTCAGCTGGACTAAGACTTTGATATATCAAATACCCTGACAATGATTTCCTGTGCAAGGTTTTCATATAAAAGTTGCCACAGAAAACTGAAGCTTTTATGGTACTCCTTAGGCTCATAATATTTTCATGTACTCACTGTGACAACAAAATATTAACCTTTTGGTTCATTTTTAAAAAAGCAGATTTTGTAAAAGGAACAGCTGTAGATCGAATTTGAAGTTTTCTTAAGTAATTTTCATTTGAGTAAATGAAACCTCCAATAAAGCTGCTAAAATGCCACTCCCTGCCGGGTCTTCTTTATTGCTTCTTCCATTCAGTTAGTTTTTCCTTTAACAACTCTACTTCTTATTAGGAACACCAGGAACAAGCCGGACAGAGCCTGTCCTTTAACAGCTGCTGCTTCCCTTAAAGAGGAAGACATTTTACAGTTTGATACTCCTACTCCACACTTGTTCGTTATTTCACTCCTTGTATAGAACATTTGGGACAAGTAGTATTTAATGACAATCAACTAATTATGTTACAGATTCTTTCAAAGACAAGACTACAGCTCTAGCTAAGAGTCATGTAGATGGTGGCCAGCTGGGTTAACCTGTGTGTCCCTTGAGCAAAGGGTTTCCAGACCACCCTTACCTTTTCCTACACAATGTAGATTGTGGTGATATATTGTGTACCCTAATAAACTTAGCTGGGGATCAGAGGACAGAGCCAGCCACTAGATTAGACATAGGCCAGACAGTGGTGACACTCACCCTTAATCCTATCACTCAGGAGGCAGAGATCCATCTGGATCTCTGTGAGTTCAAGGCCACACTGGAACAGAGCCAGATAGTGGTGGCACACACCTTTAATCCCAGTACTGGGGAGCACACATTTGAGTACTTATCAATCAGTAGTTAATAACAAATTATATATGAATGAATTGTAGAACATTTTACCATGTAAATACCATTTTTTTTTTTTTTTTTTTTTTTTTTTTTGGTTTTTCGAGACAGGGTTTCTCTGTGTAGCTTTGCGCCTTTCCTGGATCTCGCGCTGTAGACCAGGCTGGCCTCGAACTCACAGAGATCCGCCTGGCTCTGCCTCCCGAGTGCTGGGATTAAAGGCGTGCGCCACCACCGCCCGGCGTAAATACCATTTTAAAATAAGCAACTTTGTGGGTTAAGAAGTCATTTTCATAATGAATTTTACAAAAATATTTAATATTTCAAATTCAGTTCCCAAGGACAGAAAATATTTATTTACATTAGCATTCTTAAAATTTGTGGTTTTAGCCAGGCATGTTGGTACACACCTTTAATCCCAGCACTCCAAGGCAGAGGCAGATAGATCTCTGTGAGTTCAAGCCCAGCCAGGGCTATTACACAGAAATCCTGTCTCAAAAAACAAACAAACAAACAAAAAAGGTGTTTTTACATAAGACAATGCACAGATAATAAAAGTTCAGAGCATGTTCAGGGGCTGCAGAAATGGCTCAGGGTTAAGAGCAGTATTTGGTATTCTCGTAGAGGACCTGGTTTCCATTATCGACACTTACATGGCAGCCCACAACTGTCTCTATAGTTCTAGGCGATCCAAAGCCTTCTCTGGCCTCCGAAGATACTACATGGACACAGAGCAGAGTCATATATGCAGGCAAAACACTCACACACACAAAATTAAAAAGTTGAGGAAAGAGTTGAAAAATCATTGTATGAAATAAGAGTTGAATCCCCCCTGCCCCCCCCAGACAGGGTTTCTCTGTGTAGTTTTGGTGCCTGTCCTGGATCTCACTCTATAGACCAGGCTGGCCTTCAACTCAAGAGATCCTCCTGGCTCTGCCTCCTGAGTGCTGAGAGTAAAGGCATGCGCCACCACCGCCCGGCAAGAGTTGAAATTTTAATTAAAATTCTTTTTAAGGGGGTTGAAATTCCTCATTGGAGACCAGTTTTAAAGGAAAAAGTTCAAACTAAAATAAATCAATCAGCATCACTTTATTTCAAGCCAAGGTTTTACATTAATACCAACAAACTAAGTGTAGGCAAACTGCTCATTCACATTTGAGAAATTACATGGTTTCTATTGAGATTTTGAAAAAGTTGTTTGTTGCCACAACACTGGACTAATCTGAAACCACCTGAAAGTGTAAATGTAAATCCTAAGGGTGTTGACAGTGGAAACTGTTAGGGAAATTTACACAACTCATGACTATAGTGCAAACTCATTCATGGTGAATAAGTCATTCATCTGTTTTTGCAAAGGTCGTGAAAAATATTAACAATCATCAAATAAATGCTCGCAATTACCAAGGAACAGCTACAAATGACCAGGATCCAAAGAGGTTGTTTCTATTGTATTTCTCTATAAAGAAGTGACAACACTAAAAACACATTGAAACCAGTGTTTTCAACTTTGAATGTGGGCTTTAAAAAAATAGTCTGTTAACTTGAGATTTTCAATCATGTTTAACCAAATATCACTTGACTGGCAATTCTGATATAATTTACAGCTGTAATATTCCTGAAAGGAACACCTACATACCATGGCCTATCAAATATAATCTGCATTTTTGCAAATCAATACAAAAGTTATCCATCATTTCTATATCTTTTACATACTTTTTTCTTAAAAATTAGGTTTTATTGCTAAGTGAATTTAGAATTCAAATTAAATTTGGAAACCTAATATAATTATGTTCTTCAAACCTCCCGGTTCTTTTAAAAAATTTTTTTAAACACTGGAAGTAAATGATTATCAAAATGTGGCTGTAACTTAAGGCATTTAAAAAGGAAAACTAATTAGGTGCCATTGGCATTTTATTTCAAAAGTACATTTTATCTGGCTTTTCACTAGCAAGAGACTAATACACAAACATTTTTTTTCCATAAATATGACTACAGTAATCGTAACACAGAAAAAAGTTGATGATATTTAAAATAAGGAAGGGTAATGCTTTCCCACTCACCTAAAAGAAAAAAATGCTTTTGATGATGTATTATGAACATGAGATTTGCTGGCCAGTGTTAAAAGGTCCAGCTGAAGAAATTCAATTCAGCAACACTTGAGAATGAATATATATTTACATTTATACATGTATGTATATATATTCATTTTATATATAATCAATATCTCTAATAGGCATTTCCCCACAAAATGATTCATACTTAATTGCCAGTTTTAATAAACATGTTCACGGATCATCCATTTGTCTTAAGTGAAGTTAGGCAATATCAAATGCTCTGTTATGGTCTCCATCTTCTTCAGAATCATCCTCTGAAGCTGTGGAGAGAAAACAGGATGATCAAGAATGATTTAAGGGGACAGGAATGCGACTTGTAAACATGAAACCAGAACAGCAATGACTTGTAAAAACAAAAACCCAATTTAGTATACTGTTTGGTCAAAATGGTAAGTTATCATGATAGTGTTAGGGTGGTTTGATTGTGGGTGATGCCCATTCACAATGTCCCCACCCCCACATCTTTGTGATGCTATATAATTTCCATATAATGAAAATGCTTAAAAAATGTGGTTTAAGAGCATCTTTTAAAAATGTTTCTGAGACCAGTTTGTGTTCATAGTAGCTAATGATATGTATATAAACATACACCAGAGGAAAAGTGAATTTAAGGCAAGTGCTCTCACACACCTGAGTAGAATCTGGCTTATTACCGCTGCATGTTTGATGCATCCGATGAGAATGAAAAAAAATGTACATAGAATAATAGGTTATGGATGTTCTTGCAAGTTACATCAAAGCTATGTCTATACAATGCCAAGGAAAAGCTCTATTGCAAAAGGAAAGCTTTATATAGACACAGCCTAACTTAAAATAATTGGCTTCAGAAAAAACAAAACCAAACCAATAACAACAAAAAAAATCTGCTGCTGAGATTATCCCCATGTCTCCCAACTCTCAGAAACATCATCATTATAACATTTCTGACCTCAATTTATTCAATGGCCATTAGTGATGTAAGACTTAATATAAAGCATCCTGGAATGTCTTTGAGATAGCCAAGGTAGTAAGAAGCTATGTATTACATAATCTGCTTTATACGTTAGGAAAATTTTAAGTTCTTTAAAGTAAACATCTAACTAATCTCTTTACTATTATCAAGAGCAGAAAAGCTTTGTATGTACTCTAGGATACTGGATCAACCCAGACAAAGAGCCAGAAAAAAAGTTAACATTTATGGATAAAATCTACTTGAAATAAGTGCTACCTAGCTCATGACTGACATAAACCCTGTTGTGAAGTTCTATGTTAGATCATACTGAATAGTGTTTAGAAAACATGACTGTCATGTTCTCTAGTGACTGACTCCACAGGAAAATACATCTCAGCTAGTTTTCAGAATGCAGCAGGACTCTGACATTTGATACTCATTTGAGGCACCGCCATCTTCCACTGTCAGCTGAAATTGTCTACATTTTACTTCTAGCTTTTGACTTCTCTTGCATATAGGGAAAAGACCAGGCTATGTTTTGGAAATTATGCTTTAAATGAAATTTTAAAGTGAGAAATCTTGGGGAAATACACTGAAACCAATAACCACAACATAAACAATAATTATAATTTTCAGAAACAAAAGCTGAACGTTTGTATTAGCCAGTGAGCTATTTTTATGAGTATTATACAGATAAAAAAATCAGTGAATAGTAATTACAACTGGCTCCTTCACTTTCACATATGCCAATAAAAAACCTGAAAATGTGTTGTCCAATTTTATCTCAAATCCTGTTAAAACCTAAAATTAGTACAGGCGTAACAACTTTTCTAAAGGCTAGGTCTTAGAATATTTAAGGAAGTAAAAGGTTTTAATGAGGACTGAATCCTTCTGACACTATCTTCAAAGGATGCCAGACTTCCTCTAAAGTAATCATCTTACACGTTTTCTAGATAACAGGTCACATTTCAACACTGGAGACTGTCCTGGGATGGAAACCTGTTGCTGTGGGTGAAGAGTGAACTAGGGATCAGATGGCTTTAATCCTCCCAGTTGGTCTCAAGGCAGTTGTGTCCCTGCCTGGTGTGAAGCACCACAGATGTGCTGTAATACATTACAGAACAGCAGGATGTGGAAATGCCCGTAAGATCTGGCATTAGGTGTCTTCGCCTATGACAAAGTGACCCTAAGAAATCTGAGCTGTTGTGTATTAAAGGTCCACAAAGAATTGTCTATAAGTAAACAAAGAACAAACAAAGCCCTTTTGTTACAGGCTCAAGCCTCTCTTATTTGCCTGGAACCAAACACAAGCCTAAAGAAAACCTTTCATGATCTGAATAAAAGGCAATTTTTTTTCATGTATTAAAAAATAAAAAGCCTGCCGGGCGGTGGTGGCGCACGCCTTTAATCCCAGCACTCGGGAGGCAGAGCCAGGCGAATCTCTGTGAGTTCGAGGCCAGCCTGGGCTACCAAGTGAGTCCCAGGAAAGGCGCAAAGCTACTCAGAGAAACCCTGTCTCGAAAAACCAAAAAAAAAAAAAAAAAAAAAGCCTTAACAGACAGGATTTAGTAGTTAATTTTATGTTTTCCTTTAATCACAAATAGTAAAATTTGTGAATTACTGAAAATATTAGTGATTAAAATTACCTCCTTCCACACATTAAACAATAACTTTAAAAAAATACATTTAAAAAACGAGAGTCTACCATCTAACCCATAGTATCCAAGTCAGTAACTGCGGTAGTATTAGGCCTATAACCAAAACTCAATTTGGTAGAAAAGAGTACATTTAGGTTTTGTTCTGTGGGTTTAATTTGCAAAAGTAAATTCAACAAGTCTGGGGAGGGGAAATTCCACCTACTTTCGAGATCTTCCATATGTGCCTGAAGAGTTCTTGCAAGGTTAATAAACTAGAAACAATGCAGAAAGAAATACAGTAGTTTAAATGTTGCAAATGGATCTAAAGAGAATCACTACAGGAGATTTATTTCTACTTAAAAAGTCAAACACCATTTTAATCCTTTAAACAGGGGTCTTTCTTCCCCAACAACAAAAATTATAACATTAAGGGTATTATGTTACATGTCTCATATAATCAGTTTTAATCATGGGGAGACCACTATCATGAAATTGGGAGCAGATATAATCAAATAATTGTATCCAATAATACTGTCTTCCTAATACATTTAAGAAAAATTATGAAATTAAGTGGGGAGACAAGAACTAATGTTTGCCTGCCTAAACTTGATAGCGATAGAGTTGTATATAACTCAGTGCTCGGAAAATAAAATATTGAGAACAGCCTCTACTGTATTCTTACGATTAATATTTTTTTTAAAAGAAAAGCCTTACTTATATGCTTAATATGGTTTCTTCAGTCACGAGAGTTAACACACCATTTTACAAATCATTTTATGGCATTAACTCCAGAGAGGGGCATATGACTTCTGAAATACTTAAAAATTAACAGAAAACTTAAGAGCATTCATAATTATGGTACATAAGTTTTCTTTATTCTTAGTACAAGTAATTATTAATTGGGTCACTTAAATATCTATATAATGAAGAAGCACAATAGTAACTTAGGAGCAACATGTATTTTGAATTATACTTTTTATCATTTTAAGATGAAAACACCTTAAATAACATGAACTCTTAAGTATTATATACTTAAAATTTAAAAAAAAAAAGGTTACCTTTACATATATTTTATTGTATTATGAACACATTTCAAGATAGAAAGTGTTCAGAATGTTGCAGTAAGACAGTGGTATACAAAATGACCAAAGCAACGGACTGTAATTGTCTTCTGATTCACAGAGACAAAGGGCATTGATTAATTACAAATACCTCACAAAAAGCTAGCTTAAAATTAAACATTATTTATAGCAACTAGTTCCTTCCTTAGTTGGTAATATTATTAGTTCAAGGGTAACCCTTTAAGGGATAACATCAAATCGTTAATCTTCCATATTCTTTTGGACTCTGGAACTCAATTTTATGTTTCTAAGATGTAACGCTAAGGGCTTTCTTTCCATAAATTAAAAATAACACATTTTTCTTGGCATTTCCAATTCTGATCGTGCTTCTCCCTGAAATATTTCACTTGCAAGAGCTGCAAAAATCACTTATTTCTCAAAATAACCTATGACATAATTAGGGTATTTGTTGTAGCAGACAGCACTTTCCATTAAATACAGACTATTTTTATTGTTAGCAAACGTTTAAACGGGCTCCTGCAAAGGAATTGGGATATGAACACATACATCAATTGGCTTTCCAAGACCAACTCTTGCGGTATCGCACCCGCCTCCCTCTTTCCCCAATACCAATGCTACTTACTCGGACACGAGTGCTTGGTTCAATTGTATTTCCCATCATATCAGAAAAGCTTTGTTCACACAAGTGCAGTAAGACCACTAAGTAGAGACCAGAGCTGATAAACTCGTACTCAGCCTTAAATGGGGAAGCAAAGAAAAGAAAGAGAATGAAAACTAGAATTGTGACTGACAGTCACTGTTAGCTGGTAAACTAAAGGAAGCGGATTCAGACACAGCTCCTAGAAAGGTGTACAGTCAACTATTAAAATATAAGGCTGACTTACACGGGTGTTATCTTTCCTCAGTCTAGCTCCCTTTATCATTTATATCAAAGTTTACTTTTTAAATCATTTGGTGAGATTTTGGTTTTCTATAAAGCTCCTAATAGATTTCCTTTTACAAACAACTAATAATTATATCAGTCTACTTTAAAATAAGTTAGTTTCATTTAACCTAAATCTGTAATGGGCACTACAATTTATACCAAATGTGATATACTAGTATTTCTTGGTTTTTTTTTTTTTTAATCCCGTTATTTTAAAGCAAACACACACAGATATTAGCACGCTTTTTTGGTCACGCTGGGAATGGAAGACTCAAATACTAAACAGTTTCAAACTGTTGTGAGTATGTTCCTTCTCCTTTATCTTTTTCCCTTCTTGCTGTTTTGGTGGTCCTAGGGAATGAACTCAGGGTCCCAAGAATACCAGACTAACATTGTACCAATATAAACATAGCTCTGAACACAAATTAGGATACAGAGATTAAAAACCCAATCTGTCCCTTTAATTTTTACAGTGAAAAGGTCAATTTTACCTACTTTGGATAATAAACATATCGGAAATTAAGAACTGCATGCTAATATTAATTTTAGAAACTGTTCATCCACATTCTACTTATCATTAAAAATCTGGAATAAAATCTTTACATGCTTAATCATTTTGACATTATTTTACTGAAAAGTAAATCATGTATCTGGGAAAATCATTATTTTTTACTTTACATGATTATACCAGGTATGGTGGCATACATCTTTAATCCCAGCACTTGGGGGTATACAAGTGTGGGGAGGGAGGAGTAGAGACAGGCAGATCTAAGTTCAAGACTAGCCTGGTTAACATAACAAGTTCCAAGCCAGCCAGAGATATGCTATAAGACCCTGTCTCAAAACAAAACAATCTAACAACAAAAATTTACATGGTTATCACCGTGCAAAAGAAAAAAAAAGGAATAAAATTATATTAAACCAATCACTTAAAAATCAGGATAGCTCTAGTCACTAGAATCCATGACTTATATAAAATAAGATAAAGCTAAGACTATCATTATCATTGTCTTTACAATGACTATAACTAGTATCTTCTAACACTTCTCTATAATGAAAGAATGCAGGTCATTAATATGATTAAATAAAAATAAAAAAACCTTTTTAGTGAAAAAAATGTGACTTAATTTTAAGAGACAATGTACATCTAAAGGTAGCAAGAGAAAATAATTTTCTGACTTCTCTTAGTCTAGAGACAACAATACATTATATCTATGTCCTATAAGCCCTTGTTTGTTTTTTTTTGTTGTTTTTTGTTTTTTGTTTTTCGAGACAGGGTTTCTCTGTGTAGCTTTGCGCCTTTCCTGGTACTCACTTGGTAGCCTAGGCTGGCCTCGAACTCACAGAGATCCGCCTGGCTCTGCCTCCCGAGTGCTGGGATTAAAGGCGTGCGTCACCACCGCCCAGCAAGTCCATAGATTTTTATCAGACTTTCAAATAGTATCTGTTATTCTCACATTATGTTTTTAAAGATTTATTTTATGTGTATGTATGTAAATTTGTATGTGGGTATATGCATGTGTGTCTAAGTGTCCTCAGATGCCAGAGTTGTGAGCCATCCAACATGGATGCTGGGAACAGAACTCAGATCTTAAAAAACAAAACAAGAGGCTGGAGAGATGGCTCAGAGGTTAAGAGCACTGCTTGTTCTTCCAAAGGTCCTGAGTTCAATTCCCAGTAACCACATGGTGGCTCACAACCATCTGTAATGAGATCTGGTGCCCTCTTCTGGCCTGCAGGGATATGTTCAGGCAGAACTGTATACATAATAAATAAAGAAATCTTTAAAATAAAAAAATTAGCTAAATTAAAAAAAAAAAAAAAAACCTTATTGCCAAGTGGTGGCGGCACATGCCTTTAATCCCAGTACTCGGGAGGCAGAGGTCTATAGAGTGGGTTCCCAGACAGCCAGGGCTACACAGAGAAACCCTGTGTTGAAAAACAAAACAAAACAAAACAAAACAACCTTATATTGTATGATTTCATCAACATGAATTATCCCAAGCTGGTAAATGTATAAAATACAACGCACTGCCAGGTAGTGGTGATGCCTACTTTGGACCCAATTTCCTAAACTTCTATTAATTTTTAGGCTCACTTATAAAGTCTGACAGTTTATCTTGGTCTTTTATTTAAAGGGAAAATTTTTATGAAATAATAAACTCTTATCATATGAATTATGATAAGAATATTACTAAGGTAGATTTTCTGACCATGACTTAATCTGTTCTTCAAGAGCTGTCCTTTAAGCACACAACAGACACTTACCAAATTAGGCAAAATATACTAACTTGTTCATTTGCATGAGCTCTATGTAGTTCATGAATATCAAAATCCTCCAGGTTAAGTTGCAACTTCTCTTTACAGAGTTCGCAGGTGGTTACAGCTTCTAATGAAGAACCTGACAAAAATCAAATAGTAAATAGTAAAGCTTTTCTGTCCTAAGCTCAAGGTTTAACATACTGGAGTAGACAAGCATGAAAGATGAGATTATAATATTGCAATAAACAAATAATGTATACAAAATTAATGATGTACAATGATAAATGTGCATGTCATGCTGTGTGTTGTAACATTCATGCCTTCACCCATCATTTGGATACCTTTTTTTAATCCTACACACTCATACATCCTATAATTATGAGATGCAGACAATGAGGCAAAGGAATGTCACCTGTACTTCCTCCTTCCTCCTGAAGTACACTGACATGTTACAAAAGCAATGTTTAATCACATAGCATCTTAAACACTAGTTACATACTTGGGTCAGTATTTTTGGTATCACAGCATACATATGTAGACCTTGTATGTGATCTAAGCAATGTGCCTACCCTGCTGCCTCCAAGAGGAAAAAAGAGATCCGCCTTTGTCCAGATAAAAGCAGCTCATTTCAGCAATTACTAGAATTAAGTCCTCATATATTTTAAAACATTGCCCAACCCAAGATATGCTAATAAAGAAGACGTAAATGGTGCAACCAGGATTCCCAACAACAGGCTGAAAGCTATCAGGGATTGGGAAGAGGACGAAGCATAGAGTTACAGCTTACTCACTACAAACTTTATGTTTTGAAAGTTAACCACTGAAAATTACATACTTAATTTTCTCACACATGATATTTTTGTCACAATTTTTTTGGGAAAAAAAAAAACAAAAAACACTTTTTTCTGTCACACCCAATACTTGATTTCTACAAGGCTGGTGGTAGCTCCACTTTAGTAGGCATTCATGCCTAACTATGAATGTAGGCCCTTCCACTATTTGGGGATTATTAGATAACAGCTACCAATTGAAAACTTTCCTCAAATAAGCTTTATGAGTAGCAGTGAACAGGTTTAAATTCAACTCCACTTACATTCTTTGAGTGAACTTGCACCAATCTCCAACCAAAGACTTTGGAGATTGAGAAGAGTAAGAGTATCATCAAACTCTTTTATAAAAAGGTAGTCTAGAGGAGAGTGTATGCAAGGGGACATGATAAAGAAACTGCCAACATCACCACTCCATTGTTAGTGGGGAGGTTTTTATTGTTTTTATTGAGTCAAGAGAGAAAAGAGCCAGAGGCATGTAGAGGAACCGAAAGCAGAGAAATAAAGAAGTAGACTGGACATGGCCAGCAGACTGAAAATGGCCATCTGTCTCCAAGAGGAGAGAAGAGTAGGGGACAGAGCACAGAGAAAGCATAGTAGAGCAGGGGGAAAGCCTTGCCATTGTGAAGAGAGTATGAACTCTGGGGAGGTGAGAAACCGGCATGCTAGAGTAGAGGCTTTGAGATGCGTAACAGTATTTGTGACACTGAAGGAGCCTGAAGACTAGCATGTGCTTTGATGGGCAACCACAAGTATATATATGTTAATGGAGAGCCACATATTCCTTCTTTCAGAGGTAAGGGAAATGACTCCTTTTGGCAGGTGGGAACTGGTTTCCCAAGTTGCTGAGGAAGGTTAGCTTTTATCAGCCAGAAATCCTTCATAGTCTAGGTGAGCTCATTTCTGGATACATGGACTGCCTTTTGGAATTTGGGAAATTGGGAGTTTCCTTGGACCTAATAGAAAGAAAAAGTACCAAGCTGAGAAACTGTATTGATTATTTGCCTGAGCTGTATGTGAAATCAGTTTATTTTCCTCAAATTGTCACAGACTTTAGTTAATATGACAATGGTCCCATAAGAATATAATGGACCTGAAAAATTCCTACTCTCCAAAATTTTTTAACACCATACTTTTACTCGCCTTCTGATTAAGTCCCACAATCGAAATTATCTTACACATTTCTAACATTACTCATTATTTACCTAGCAAATAAGCCAAGCTCAATGTATTCCAATCCACATCCAAGAATCAGTAAACCACTTTCTTAAAAATGCATGTGTTTCATTTCAATAATTTCGGCAGTGCTGAGTATTAAACACAGGACCTAACAAATGAGAGGCAAGTACTCTTGCCACTAAACCGTCTCCCCCAGGTCTAAAATCATTTTATGGAACCGTTTATACAACAGGTCATGCATCTTTGACTGAAGCAGGAGACTGATCCACACTCATTTCCACACTGGCTTCTGGACAGGAAATGGCTCTTCTGTCCAACTTGTGCTCTATCTTCTGCTCCTTTTCATGGATTTCTCTCCTCCAACCCAACAGCTTCTCAAAAACATGTCTGAATATTTTCCTACCTCAAAATAAAAATGTTTCCACACTCCATATAATACTCTAATTTGCTACCTTTGTTTATTGGGAAAAGAGCCTATGAGGTAGTATCTCCCTTTAACATACATATTTATCAATCTTGTCATTTCAGTGTATGTGATACATGCTCATGTGTGTGCACATGGGAGCCAGAGGCTGACACTGGGTGTCTTTCTCTATTACTCTCTACCTTCATTTTGAGACCATAGTCTGTTACTGAACCTGAAACTCTCCAATTTAGCTGGACTGGCTGGCCAGAGAGCTCCTGGGATCTCCCTAACTCCAGTGCTATGACTGGCCATGCTTTTCCATGGGGGCTAGGGGATCTGAACGCAGGTCCTCAAGTTGGCACAGCAAGCGCTTTATCCTGCTCAGCCACATCTCTAGCCCATTTCACAGATCATCATCTTAAAATCCTTCAATTCTTAGCAATGCTGAGTTTATCATACCCACTTTTACACAATTATTTTGGCTTACACAAAGTAAATTTTTCTCAATTTCTTACCACCAGTCTAACTGGAGGACTGGTCTTATCCTAAAATCTATTCTCCAGAGCAGCCAATAAAAATAAGAACAATTCAATTTTGCCCCCTTCAGTGGCTTCCCATCATATTCAGATATAAATTTAAGCTATAGCCTCAATCTTTAAGTCTTGCATGAGCTAGCCTCTACTACTCTCTTTTATCCCAACTGCATCAACCAAAACTTTACCCAACTATTAATTAAATACCAGCCATACCATACACCACTCAGTTTCCAAATATACCTAAGTCTTTCTTATTAGCTGCTCTGCTAAAATGTTCCTTTCCTTCTGAGCCAGTTTGGTATTATCAAGGTCTAAAATTAAATGGTGTTCCCTAAGAAAGGTGCTCTCTTAATGACAATATGACTACACCAGGTGCTTTGTATGCCTGTTTACTGTGCTCTAAAACCCATTTCTGGAACTGAACCTGACTCTCCAATCAGCACACCCAAAAGAATTCCCTGACACCCTGCTAAATGACACAGGCAATAAAACTTTCTCAAAATACATAGCTGCTAAATGGTGAGTGTGCTCGACTCAAAGGACTGTATATGCCATAATCACTGGTTAAATCCTAAGTATATAGAGTATATAAGGACGTGTAACTTTAATAATAAATTAGGAAAAAAATATGTATATCTCTTGGGAAAAGATATGAAAACAAAGTATCTAAGAGTGAATCTTACCAGAATTAATTTTGGCCTGTAACCACTTTTTCATACACTCTTGATGGACATACTGTAGACTCCCTGTGCATTTGCATGGCTCTATCAGTAAATTAGATGATGACGCAGCTGCCATCTGACAAATTCTACATAAGTCTCCTTCTTCTTCTTCAGAGTCCTCTAACAGGAGGCTAAAAAAGAATGCACAGATTTCAGAGATATTCTGATCCGTCCTAGATGGACATTTTCATCATACAGAATTTCAGTCTTTCATTTCTACTCGTACTGAGTACCAAAAAGCAAATGGTAAGAGTAGAGCAACACTAGTAACCTCTGAGAGTTTATGTTACTACGAATAAAAACTGTCACAGTAAATAAGACCAGCCATGCTGTAACTCAGCTTCAAATGCTTTAACTTTTGTCTTTGGTAACACACCTTTTTCACAGTCACTAAGATTTTAATTACTGACGTCTTCTAGATTACTTTAAGTACAATAGTATTAAGAGTAACATACATATCATTTTGGCCGTTTTGTCAACTGCAAAAGAATTTAAAAACTACTTCAATGAATTAAGTACATACTGACTTGTAGTTTCTCATTTACAAGTTATCAAAACTGACAAATTCTTTTTATTCACTGAATCAAAATTTTAAAAATAGATTTAAAAATTCTCCATCACTCTACTTTCAACAGTCTTACTAAATCATTTTGGTATCTATAAAGGAAGGCTTTTAAAACATGCAACATTTTCTATTATCCTTTGTCCTCCATTTAACAGGCTAACATGTACCATTTCTATGTGAATTCACTTTATAACAGGTCAAGTTTTCCGTTCACCTTTGTATTTTGTGAGTTCCTGACAGCACATCAAAAGCACTCAATAAACTGAGTACTGAATGATGAACTGCTACTGAACTACAACCTGGACAGTAGGAGTGGGTCTAACAAGACATTTACAGAGACACACAGACATAAGGCGACTTTCTGCCCTAGCTAAGTCAGAAACACGATATTAAGCACAAACATTCTGAAAAGTGGAACATTTTGTTTTGTATTTAACATTCTTCCCTTCATAGTTTCAATTACTTTTTACTAAGTAGATCCAATTTTTCTATGTTTATTAATTTAACTAGTCTTAAAATTCTCATCTATAAGGCAAAATACAACAAACACACATACTACAAACTCTCAAAATAAATGCCCTTTTACAACTACATAACTAGGAGCTGGTGTAGTAATACATGTCTGTAATACAAGTACACGAGAGACAGCGGCAAGTAAACAATCTCTATCAGTTCCAGGCCAACCAGGGTACTTAGTGAGATCCTGTCTCAAAAACAAAACTAAACCTACCTAACCAGATAGACTAGCACAGAATTGTAGACCAGTCAAGACCAATAAATAAATGCTATTTTTGAAGGTAAGAAATCTAAGTTACTACATACTTCAGATAACTTACAATCAGAGGAAATTGCTATAATGAACAAGTATTAAAGCTAGTATTACTAGGGAAGACTAAAGTTTAAAATCAGGAAAATAGTCCACGGTAAACTATATCAAACTATATCTTAAAAAAAAAAAAGGAAAATTAAGAAATACAAAATTAAGTGGTAAACCAATTAGTCTAATACAGATTGGCAATGCATTATCATTGGATTCCTCTTCCCAATTAAATTCCATTTAGCAGTAGTCCAACCATAGAACAAAGAAATTTGTGTGTATGGAGATAAGACACAGTAACACCATATAAGGTTAAGGAAGAAACCTCAGATAATGAGAGCTAATCTGACCTAGCTTTATAATGTACAATAAATATTCAAATATTTACCTTTCTTTTATTTTCTGCAGTTTTTCTGGGTCTCTTGAAGGTGCACTTTTAGTTTTATCACTTTTCCCATCAGCTGCATTCCAGCCAGAAGGAATAATATCTACAGTGATCATGACATTGTCGGCCAGATTACTTCCGAGTGCCGGTGGGACTGCGAACCGGAACAAGGAACCAGGAAGAATCCCTGCTATTCCAGTACTTCTTCCACCCGGAGGCAAATCTGGTGTGGAGGCACCTGCAGAAGCACTGCTTGATGCTCCAGATGCTTGTGGTCTGTTGGCAGCAGCCCCAAGGGGATCACTCTGTGCTTCAAGGTGAACTACTTCATTTGAGTCTCTTCTAAAAATATGAGATCTAGGCGGAACATCGGACACAGATATTCTTGAAGATTCATCTCTTCCCTCTCGCCTCCTTCTGGAGAACAAAGGTGTGCATCTATTTCTAAGTGAGGAAGATAACCATGGACCTGTACTTCTACCTTCTGATTCTTGATGAAAATTTTCTGCATCTGGTACAGAGCTATGATTTTGGCTAAGAGATGACAAACCCCATCTTCGCCTAAGAAATCTAAATCCCTGAGAAGCTTCAGATGCCCTGCCATCATTGACTTCAGAAGATGATGCTCCATTACTCCGAGACTGTGAAGTCAAGGTTCTTGGAGAAATATAATTTTCAGAACTCAATGATCTTGTATTCAAGGAATCCTGACTAGATCTTCGTGAAAAAAAAGTTGATGACATGCTAGAAGCTATCCGTGACAGCAATCTCCTAGTAGTACGCCTACCTTCATTGTCAGAAGATTCTTGAAATGGTCTCCGAGAGGAACCAAGCCTTTCTGAATTGCTTAGAACTGGGGTTTCATCTCTACTTGAAAGATACGAAAATGTGGGATGTGAACTGTTTCGAAAAGATTCTGATTGTCTTGGAGAAAAATGTGATCTGAAAGAATTTCTGCTAGAGTCCCTAGAACTCGGTACTGTCTGATGTTCAGAAGGCAATTGGTGATTGGTGGATGATGAATTCAACTGTAAAGTGCTCACTGAATTCTCTTTTGGTCTTGCTCCCTGTGAATATGAAGAAGGAACTCTTTCTTGAACATCTATTTTTGAAAGAAGGGAAGGTAACCAATTAAGAAATAATTTAATCGTTATTAAATGTACATTTATTGACTACTGCCAAATTGAAAGACTAGGTTTAAAATGAATACTGCTATCTTATAATTAACGGCTAAACTATTACAGGAGAAAAATTATTTCTGAAGTACTCCCAAGTAAAGTCAACACTACAAATTCAAAACAAGGTATGAAAGCTTATAAGAATAAGCTACTGAGGCAAGTTTAACGAGAAACTGATACAACGGACAACTCTCAAAAACTGATACAGAACTTTAGCCCAAAAGTACAGTGCAATGATTAAAAAAAGCAAAACCATCCCAGGGACACAGTTTTGGAGATTCTTCTTATTCTATTCAATAAATACAAAAATTATTTTATGTAAATGTTATTATTGCCCATGTAATTTGATAATATTCCTTGCTAACAGGTAAGAATTTCTATACTTTTGGTTACTCATCAGACACATCTTAGCCCTTTAATATTGGCTTGGAACTGTGAGTCAATAGAGGCCTCTGCTATCTGCATTTTCGAAAGTGGGGCAGGAAAGGAGGAACAGCCCAGCACTCGGGTGGCACAGGGAGGGGGATCACAGAGTTCCAGGCTTGTCTAGGTTAGTGTGGCCTTGCCTCAAGGTCAACAAGATAAACATACAATCCTTTAACTGGTTGCTTCAATCTGAGTGGGGAAAAGAAACACTACTTTTGTTTTGTGAAAAATATTCCCTATATACCTTGTGTAATACGTGTATTTATTATTGTGCTAATATAAGGAGACCAATGAAAGGATAAACTATAACAGGTTAAATCTATTCTTGTCCTGGGGGTTGGAGATTTAGCTCAGTGATAGAGCGCTTGCCTAGCAAGCACAAGGCCCTGGGTTCGGTCCTCAGCTCCAAAGGGGAGTAAAAAAATCTATTCCTGTCCTGTAATTTGATTAAAATAACTACAAACCCCACTTCTGCATGACTTTTGTTAACTCTGATCAGCATTCTTTTCCTTTAGTTACTTAATGTGATTGTTTCTGAAAAGCTTAAGTCTACATACAGAGACAAAAACTGTACATTTGAAAATTAATCAAAACAATCATACAGTTCCACATAATTCTTAAAATAGCTAATTTGGAGGCTAGAAAGACGGCTCAGCAGTTAAGAGCACTAGTTTTATCAGAGGTCTTAGATTCCATTCCCGCACTCACATGGTGGCTCACAGCCATTTATAACTTAAATCTAGAGGATCAGTCCCTTTCTTCTGGCGTTCCTGGGCACCAGGCATACAAGTAGAGCATAGACATACATGTGGCAAATACAGCCATATCCATAAAATAATTGTTAAAAATGGTGCTGTAAACATATATAGTTATTCCATAATTCAGTTAGAAGTACACATTAAAACTGTTATAGACAAGTCATACTGTAGTATGGAAAAATTATCTAGTAGTACTTTATTAACATACTTGTTTTTCATGTATAAAAATTTTAAAAAAGAGAATCTGAATACTCAAGAACATGTTTTAAGTTTTTTTATATTTGTTAAAGTAAAACAAGATACTAAAAAATTAGTTCTGATATCTCCATTAATAAATTCAAATTACTTCATTTCCTCCACTGTATTCTTATGAATGACACAGATCATTTTTGGTTGTGAGCCTAGCCTTTAACGGTTGAGCCATCTCTCCAGCCCGACACAGATCATTTGTACTAACACATAAGCGATATTTAAAGTATTTTATACATACATGATGAAGTTGTGAAGTCACCACTTCGGTGATTATAATCCATAAGATTGCTAATGGAGGAATCTGTTCTCCTCTCCAAATCTCTCCTTTCTCTCATCAAGTCTGTTCCAAATGAACCAAGTACCATTGAAGAAGATCTGGGAACCTGACTATGCCTCCAAGAAGAATCTTAAAATAATGGGAGAAGTTTTATTTCAGAGAAGGTTTTCAAGGTTTCTGAGGTTCATAAATCTTTAGCAATACAGTGAAGATAACTGTATCATTATAGCTATCCCCAGTTACATAGCTATAATCACAAGCCAAGTTTAACAAAAGCAAAATCACTTACTAATGAACTAATAATCATCTCCAAATTATCTTTCTGCCCAAACATTCTTCTTTTTTGGTACTGAGGACTAAACCCAAGACCTCAGATATGGTAAATCTATGTATGTTAAACAAATCCTTAACACTGTTAATCTATCCTCATACATAAGCTAAATGTCTTAGATATTCTCTATTACACCGTAACATTATGTCAAAATGATTATAGGTCAAAAATGAAAATTTGCCAAAGACACAGAACACTTCATAAAAAGTCAAAGTGATGTTAGAAAATCACCCAACCAAAACCAAAGCCAGGCATGGTGGCTTTAATCCTAGCATTAGGAGGCAGAGACAGAATCAGGCAAGCAGATTTCTGTGAATTCAAGGCCAGCATGATATACACAGTGAATCCTGGGCCAGGGCTATAAAATGAGACCTGGATCTCAAAACAAATAAAAATTAAAACCAAAGCTATTTTTATATGGTAATTCAGTTATAGAATAAATTACAATTTTAGCAGGAAAAGAAGTTCTTTTCCCCATGTGAGGAATTGGACTTACTTAAATGCTTGCATATTCTAAGCAGCCTCAGAAATAGTTTCACAGACATATTTCATTAGGTGTTTATACTAAGAATTAATGTATTTTTGCAATGATACTCCAAATTTTATTTGATATGATTTCCCTAAAAAGTAAACTAAAATTAATTCTCAAACCTATTTTGTTTCTTGCTTTTGAATTTTTTCCCCCTGTTTTTTGAGACAGGGTTTCTATATAACACAGGCCTGGCTGTCATGGATGCAGCTTTGTAGCCCAGGCTGGCCTGGAGCTCAGAGATCCACCTGCCTCTGCCTCCCCAAGTGCTGGGATTAAAGGCGTGTGCCACCACACCTGGCTTTCTTCCTATCCTAGAAATAGCCCAGTGAGTTTAATGTTACACTTTCACATAGCTAACAGAACAAATTGTTTCTACAAAGCAATGTGCTCTTAGCCATCTCACTACTTTTAGTGACCTTCAGAAGTGCTGTGTCTTTCCCTTGGAGTTCTAGCAAAACTAAAAGGAATCGCTTACACTAACTTAGTTGGTAATGTACAAGCATTTTATTTCTCATATTATCACAAGTTTTGTCTCCTTTTACAACTTTAGGGACAGTTTCAGTAAGGAGGAAATCTGCTTTCCTAACAAAGATTTTTTTTTGATCAACACAAATACATAAACCTAGGTATAAAATATAAGGAGGCTCAGAGCTTTATGGATAAAGCATGTAAATCCCATGGTGGTTAACTAAAGTGTTCAATGCCATTCTTACATACTTAAGTAGAGCTCTTAATTTCCAACTTTTTTTTAAAACTAAGAGTTTTGACATTTTCTGAAAAGTATCATATACTATGTTTATCAGTTGAAAAAACACATGAGGAAATGTTTATCAGATGTGGCCTTTGTAGTATCACTTTAAAAACCTCTCTTATATGGGGGCTGGAGAGATGGCTCAGAGGTTAAGAGCACTGACTGCTCTTCCAGAGGTCCTGAGTTCAATTCCCAGCAACCACATGGTGGCTCACAACCATCCGTAATGAGATCTGGTGCCCTCTTCTGGCCTGCAGACATACATGCTGTATACATAATAAATAAATAAATCTTTAAAAAAAAAAAAAAACAAAACCTCTCTCATAATAACCAACAGAAGACTCATGACTTTCACCAATTTGAACTACATACTAATACATACTAACGTTAGAGCCAAGCATGGTGGCACATGCCTTTAATACACACACTCTGTAAATTTTGGGCCAGGCAAAGCTACATAATGAGACTGTCTCCAAAACAAACAAACCAAGCAGCTATTCGACCTAATTAAAACCTACTAGCATGCTCTGTGTTTCAAAGCAAAAAGGCCAAATGAAGAGGCAACTCATTTTTACCACCAACTTAAGGTGGTAAAACTTTTTTTTTGAGAAACTACTGCATTTCCAAATCCACTATCATATACAAACTATTTTATTAAAACAATTAAGAATCTCAGAGGGGGGAAAAAGACTTCAGTCCCAAATATTGATAAAGTGACTTTTACCAGAAACTGAGTAACTTCTTACCTGAGACTGTATTTAAACCACCTCCAATATTTCTCCCAGCTGAGGTAGATGTACAATTTGTACAAGAAAGTTTAGGTCTCTTTGAATCATGATCCCGTTGCTGGTTTTGTGATCTTGACCGTGCTCCCTGAGTTATCTCAGATTCACTATACCATGTAGACTGAAATGGTGATGCAGATGCTGATGCTGATGTAGACTATAAAAAGATTAAGGAATAACTGCTGTTTAAAAATTACTCAATTTCATAGAAAATACTAATATTCAAATAATCATGCTAAGGGCTGTTGGAATGTAGCTTCCTAAATGGCAGGTGATTTGGAGGTAGTGGGAAGGTTGTGCTGGGTTAACCGACCCATGGTTTCTCAGATGCTAGGTACACACTACTACTGAAAGAAACCTTGAGACAGACTTATTACTCAATCAACATTAAAAGCAAAAGTATTCACCACCTGTATTGTTATTTCATCCACTGCTTTGCACATATATAGACAGATTAATAAGTATTCTGACTGGAAGAAGCATTTATCCACAGATAAAGCCATCCACCCACACGTACCACTTCAGCTAAAATTTATTTTAATTAATATTTATTTTCAAATGCAAAGTTTTCTAATTTTAGAAAGCATTTTATATAAGACCATACTTTCTTGTCCACAATTCTGAAGCTCCCAAATTTTGAAAATCATTAGCTATTTTATTTTGTTTCTATTTTAATAATTTAAGATTACAGGATGCCTCGGGTGCAGCTTTTTTTTAAATCTAATGAATGTACCCACAGCATTTTGAATTTGACTGTACATATATTCAAGTTAAAATACTACCTGATATTCAGAATCCAGTCTAAAGGAAGAGTCTCTAGAATGATAGGAATCATTTAAACTAGTTCCTCTGTTTCCAGACACCATCCTAGCACTTAAAGAGCCGGAGGGTTGAACAGAAATTCTTCTTGGAATCCTGGAAGGTTTAGACTCCATGCTTAAGGTTTCCTGTGAAATGCAAATCTGTGTTAATTTTATTTGGGAACACATGCAAGCACTTGCCCCCCCCCCCCACATACAACAACAATTTATTCTGGAATGGTCATTTAGTTTGAGACACAATTCAGGTCTCATTAATAAAAAAGCAGCCATTCCACAACTGGCACTGGCGGGCCCAGCTTACCAGGGAAAGGTGCTAGCCTTGCAAGCCTGAGAGCAGAGTTCCATCTCCAGAACCCATACAGAGCAAGGCAGAAACAAGAACCCCATTCACCAAAGCCTATCCCAGAGTAAACAATTCATCTGGGAAACAGATGAATTCCTGCCTCAACAAGGAGGGAGGAAAGAACTGACTCCAGAAAACTGTCCTCTGCCCTCTGCATATGCACATACAAAATAAATTTTAAAAATGAAAAACAATCAAATAGTCAACTATTTGCAACAACATTAAACTGTGAAACCCTCACCACGCTTCTCCTTAAAGGCAGAGAATGTATAGCAACATCCAATCAAGGTTTCCTACTGCCCACCTGACAGACATGGAAAGACGTTCTACAAATACACAGATCAACCTTGCAATGCCTGAACTTTTTCCCCATATACATTTATCCTTTACTCTTGGGCCATCCTTCTTCTTTTTTTTTTTTTTTTTTTTTTTTTTGGTTTTTCGAGACAGGGTTTCTCTGTGTAGCTTTGCGCCTGTCCTGGAACTCACTTGGTAGCCCAGGCTGGCCTCGAACTCACAGAGATCCGCCTGGCTCTGCCTCCCGAGTGCTGGGATTAAAGGAGTGCGCCACCACCGCCCGGCCAGGGCCATCCTTCTTAATGTATACACCTCTTAGACTATTTTCACACCCTTTAACAAATATACTCTCATAACCCTTTTATATGTCTGGGAAGCCTATACATTCCTTATCAAATTTCTGCCCATCAGATTAAATCATCTTTATTCTGTGTAATTCCACTTTTCATATATTTTTCTTAAGACATCACAGACTTGTTACTTGCTTACCACTTTATTTTTTCCCTTTCTCAACAATGCAATTTCTTTAGGTCAGGACTATTTCAAGTACTTCTAAATCACTGCCTAGGATATGTAAATGTACTGGCAGGAATACTACGGACAGTCCCTGTAACCCTCCTTTTGGCTATCAGACTGTTAAAGACAAGAGACCTAAGGAACTGGAATGTCTCGAAAAAGGCCTGCATGTCTCCCCCAGATTTCACACAGTTCTGACATGTTTTTACCTGGAAGGAGAGGCTGGATTTGAAACAATGATTGGTCATAGATTCTAAGGACCACAGTTTCATCATGACTACTTAGTTATCTCTAAAGCTCAAGGCTGGAGAGATGGGTCAGCAGTTAAGAATGCTTGACGCTTGCTCTTGTAAAAGACCAGAGATCCCAGCACCCACAAAAGATGGCTCACAACCACCTTTAACTCTAGTTCCAGGGTATCCATCCCCCTCCTCTTCTGGCCTCCATGGGCAACTGCACAACAAACATATAAATAATAAAGAAATGAACCTATACCTTGTGGCAGGATACTGGGGATGGAGAGAGAGAGAGAGAGAGAGAGAGAGAGAGAGAGAGAGAGAGAGAGAGAGAGAGAGAGAATGAATATATGTATGTATGTATGTATGCATGTGTCCCTTCTTTGTTTCTATTACTTCTCTGTGTAATTGGTCTGTTGAGGTCAGGTAGCTGAGCCTAGCTTATTAGGGCTGTCCAGGCTCTGACCTGAAAAATATTAGAAACAGGTTCTCAAAACATACAAGAAAAATCTTAACCAGACAATAAATATAAAACTGGATGTTACACACCCCCACACCTGCATCCTAGCGTTCTAGAGCCTGAAGCAGGAGAACCAGAGAGGCTAGCCTGAACTACACAGGGAAACCATGTCTCCAAAATGGGTGTTTTCCTTTTATTTACCACTGATATGATCTCTTAATTATAACATACATAAAAGCAATAGCTGCTATTTACCAAATACTGTGTGAGGGTAAGGGACTACTGATTATTCACTAGTCAACTACAAATCAATCCTGTGAGATAGGTACTTACTCTACTAGCCCCAATTTATAAGAAAACTTACTTAGACTATTGGAAAGGAATACTTTAAGTGAAAAGATCTACAAAATGTACAAACAAGAGATGGCACTAATTATATGGTGATTTAAGGAGGTGGCTCAGCTGGTAAGCACTTCCTGTGCAAGCATGAAAACCTAAGTTCAATCGCCAGCACTCACATAAAAGCAAGGCTTTGGAGAACACCTGCAATCCCAGCCTTTCCAAGGCTGACACAAAAAGCCTTAGTCTGCTGGCAGAAATCTCTAAACTCCAGGTTCAATAAGAGACTCAAAAATAAGGTGGCGTACTGTGGGGCGTTTACCCACCACCCCCACAGTTCCCCAGAGTTTTCTTGAGTGTGAGCAGCAGGAAATATTAGATAGAAGGATTTATTGCAGAGAATATCGCGGAGATAAACAGATAGAAAATAAAGAATAGCCTCGAGAGGGCCTGGAACCTTATTCAATGGGCCCGACTGTCTCTGCCCCAGGGTTTTTATAGAGACGCCAAGGGGTGGAGCAAAAGACCTCCTCCCCCAGCACAGCCAAGTGCAGACCATCTCAGACACCTGCACTCAGGCCCGTGGTCCTAATCATCCTCTATGCGGACCTGCTGGGTAAAGCCATGAGGAACCCGAAAATGGGCTCCCACAGCGTACAAGTGAGGAGGACACCTGATGTTGACCTCTGACCTCCACACACATGCCCTCCACACAGACACACACACACCCTACAAAACACTAGACACAGACACACACATACACACACTCCTAAGGAATTAAAGTATTAAATTTAGTTCATGTAAAATGTGGGACCAAGTGCTTTCCACTTTTATAGATTCATAATTAAATTTCTAAATTTTCTTCGCTGGCTAACACACAATAGTCATCATTAGCTCTATAGCTCTTTACCTATAAATGTATCACATTACACAAATTAATTTTGTCTGGTTCTAAGAGCACCCAAGACAACAGCCCCTCCCACTGAGATGACAATCTTCAAATTTTTTCTTTGCTCCTGTTTGCTCTTAATCTTAGATTGACTGTACACCACACCCCCTCCAAGGACTTCCCATTCCAAACTATGGGAGAAGGTCATGCCCGAAAGGTTGTTTTCCAGAAACACTGAGCAAAAAAAAAAAAAAAAAAAAAACTCAACATAAGTTACTTTAGTCAACATAGAAAGCTTGATCATTAACATCTTTATTTTTATTGGCCTGTAATTTGTGCTGACCTATGTGAAGATTAGAAGTATGTAGTCCAAATTCTAGAAGAACCCATTTTGCAAAGCTCAACTGAGGAACCCACCTGGTCTGATATCAAGAGATCATCTCGTGGAAAAAATCACCTAAAAGACTCCTTCAGAACTCAGGGTAAGATGGGCATTGAAGACAGATGCCAGCTATCTTCTAACAGTGCTGGGCTGTTGCTAATAAACGTGCTCAGTCACTGTCTCCATCAGAAGGTCTAGATCCTTGTATGATTCCAGCTTCCTCTGCTTCACATTTGTGAGACTCTCTCATGCTAGTTGCTCAGACAGCATGTCACTGTATAGGTGTACTTAATTACTTTCCCATTCTGTCAATGGAAATTAAATTGTCTCTTATTACCAACACCATTTAGACAAACATATTGCCTTTATAAATCAAAACCCTTGGGACTAGCAAGATGGCTCAAAGCCTTGCTACCAAGCCTGAGGATCAAGTCTAACCCCCTAGGACTCATACAGTGAAAGGAGAAGACTAACTCACACAAGCTGTCCTTGACACACACCTACATGCAATCATACAATTTAAGGGCTGGATACAGCTCAATGGTTAAGAGCATGTACTATTCTTAAAGAGGCTATGGATTCAGTTCACAACTACACCTCAACTCCAGCTCCGGAGGTATGCCTCTGGCTCTCCCAGTCACTTGCAGCACATACCATCCCTCAACAACGAAAACTACTGAAAATTCTTATTTTTTAAAAAGGTTAAAAACAACATTTTTACCCCTTGGGGTAGGGATCTATAAGCCTTCTGGAGACAGCCAAAGTCGGAAGACTACAAGGAGAATCAAGAGATAACAAAATAATCTCCCTATCTTTGCATTACCAAGTATTTTTAAGATCAAAACCTAATTTTTCCCTTCCTGAAAATTAGAATTCAGGCAAATATACAGAGTGATTTCACTACATAACTGATGTGCAGCTCAGAGTTAAGTATAATATTGCTTTACAAAACCATTCAAAC
This sequence comes from Peromyscus californicus insignis, assembly GCF_007827085.1. Lineage (NCBI taxonomy): Eukaryota > Metazoa > Chordata > Mammalia > Rodentia > Cricetidae > Peromyscus > Peromyscus californicus. Next base: position 37,531,795 of record NW_026294595.1, on the reverse strand, counting down.
TAAGTAACACAAATTGTCGAACTGACTTTCAGCATACCGTCTTGATAATTTATCAACTAACTTCTGTATTAACCACATCTTTCTACTTAAATTTACAACAAAGGAATTATTGAATTAATCTTTGTCTTAAAAGCACACTGGATATTGACATTAAAGGAAGAACAGAAGGCAGAGCTGGCTGAGCCCTGCCCAGTTACTCCATCTTGTTGTATAGAACAGTACTTCTTGGGTTATGCCTTTCCCCAAATGACTCCATTTTGTACAGAACAGTACTTCTCGGGTTATGCCTTTCTGTTGCTTGAATTTCTAATAGGTCTTATAATAAAAACCTGGAGCCAGATATTAGGGTAAATGTTGAAAGATAAGAGAGACAAAGGAACAAGCCGCTGCCACGTCTCACCTGTCAACTCCATGAATCCTCTGACTGAACATCTCTGAGTCCTCTGTTGAAAGGGGTCCAGCCGAAAAAGCTTTAGTTCCTGTCTCCTCACCGTTATATGCCTTTCTCCACCCAGCCGTATCATTTCCTGTCTCAACCTTCCTAGTGCGGGAGATTAAAAGCGTGTGACTCCCAAGTACTGGGATTAAAGGTGTGTGCCACCACTGCCTGGCTGGCTCTGTTTCTCTCCTAGACTGAATCAATCTCATGTAATCCAGGGTGGCTTTGAACTCACAGAGAACCAAAAGGATCTCTGCCTCCCAAGTGCTAGGATTAAAGGTGTGTGCCACCACCACTCAGCTCTATGTCTAATCTAGTGGCTGACTCTGTCCTCTGATCCTCAGGCAAGCTTTATTTGATACACAATATATCACACCACACCTTTCCCCAAGTGACTCCATCTTGTACAGAACAGTACTTCTTGGGTTATGCCTTACCCCAAGTTATTCCATTTTACAAAGCTGCTGTGTGTCCCTTTTGCTAGTCTACTTTGAGTATTAGATGCTAAGGTAAAAATAAACAGGTAACCTGTCTGGGCAGGCAGAAAACCATACTGGATACACAGAATTTATGGGAAGAATCCCTCCCCAGTCATACTGTACAACCATACATACTAACTTGTAGCTGGAGAGTTTCTCTCCAGCTCCCACCAAGCCCCGGCAGTCCCGTAGTCCACTTATAAAATAAACACAGAGACTATTATTTAAACTGTTTGGCCTAATGGCTCGGACTTCTAACTATCTAGTTCTTACATCTTAAATTAACCCATTTCTATTAATCTATAAGTTGCCACACGGCTTGTGGCTTACCGGCATCTTTACACACTGCTTGTCATGGTGGCGGCTGGCAGCGTCTCTTGACTCAGCCTTCCTGTTCCCAGAATTCTCTTCTCTGCTTGTCCCGCCTATACTTCCTGCCTGGCTGCTGACCAACCACCATTTTATTTATACAGAGGGATATCCACAGCACAAACTAATAACTTATTTATGTTAATAAAATTACTATTGTAAACTTACCAAATTAAATCAGGGAGGGACACATGGACATATCAAATCCTATCAGAACCACCACCAGGCATTTAGGTTTATCAAAAACATCAGTCCAATAAAAGAGGCAGCCCTGACCTGAAACATACAAAATGAAGGGTACCTAAGACCATGGCACAGCAGCAACACCAACTCGTTATCATGACCACTTGTGGTACACATCACTGGGATTCTTCTAAGCCCTAGGTTTCCCACCCCCACCCCAGTTTTTCAAGACAGGGTTTCTCTGTATGGCCCTGGCTGTCCTGGAACTTGCTCTGTGGACGAGGCTGACCACTGTCTCCCAAGTACTGGGATTAAAGGCATGTGCCACCATGCCCTGTTCTTATGTCTGCCCATGTCAAAGCTAAGCTAAACCTAGCCATGGGATCCTTGCCTAGACTGCACACTAACCCCTTACTTTATTATTTGCAGTGACTGCCATTAGTATCAGCCTATACCTTCGCTGTCATTACTGGCTACTTTAACCCTTTCTTGGTTTTTCTGTATGAACCATGTGATATAGGATCAGTGTTGACAGATATTACTAATTAAGACTCAATGTAATAAGGAACTTGTGAAATCAATGGTAGCCAGCAAAATAAAACCTAGGTAGCTTGTGAATTTGTTATTAAATAATTTTATTTATTTATTTATTTATTTATTTATTTTTATTTTTATTTTTTTTTTTTAAGGTTTTTCAAGACAGGGTTTCTCTGTGTAGCTTTGGAGCCTATTCTGGAACTCACTCTGTAGATCAAGCTGGCCTTGAACTCAAAAAGATTCGCCCGCCTGCCTCCCAAGTGCTGGGATTAAAGGCATGCGCCACCACCGCCTGGCTCATTAAATAAATTTTGACACCTGAAAGAACACAAACATGTCTGTTTCTGGCTATGACACAGCAAATATTAGATAGCTTGTAAGTCTGTAATAAATAAGAAAACAACATGTCATCAAGTATCATATTTTGCAACTAAGAATTTCCAGCAAATGAGAAATAAATAAGATTAAAAGCAATATCGGTTAAAGAAACCGTATCAGGAACTACTGTGAACAGGCTATCTTTAATAGTCCTTTTGTTCACCTCTCAAAACCCCATAAAGCAAGAGTAAATGAATCGAAGACTTAAGTCATTAAAAAAAAAAATTACAAAGGAACACTGAGGGGGATCTGAAGTAGGAGAGGTCCAGTAACTCAGCAGAGGATGGTGCTATAAGTGAAGGTACCCAGAAAGACGTAAGAACTCGAAACAAAGGATTTAACCTTATCATTACAGAACAAGAATCTATCCATACAACAAACCAAAAGAGAAAGAAAAAAGAGACATCCAAGTATAATACAATTTCTATGTAAACAGTAATGACAATTTCTCAAAAATAAAAACAGAATTATCATAGACCACCAAACCAAACCAACCTAACCGACTGAAAATAAGGATCCTGGAATATTTGTGCATCCCAATCACAGCAGTATTTGTCACAACAGAACTCAAATGTTATCAATAAATGAGTAACTGGATAAACAAAATATACATACAACTCATATCATCTAGCCTTAAAAAGGAAGGACGGCTAAGCAAGGTGGCAGAGCAGGTAAAGGCACTTGGTACCAAGCTGGACAATCTGAGCTGGATCTCTGGAAACTACATGGCTGAAAAGTCAACTGCCACAAACTGTTCTCTGACCTCCACACAATTATGCTGTGGCACATACACACCCAAGGGCATACACATCACCCACATACTAAAATAAACTGGGTGTGGTAGTGCACACCTTTAACCCCATTACTCATGAGGCAGAGGTAGGCAGACCTCTGTGAGTTCAAGGCCAGCCTGGTCTACACAGTGAGTTCCAGGACAGCCAGAGATACAGAGAAAGACCCCATTCTCAAAAATCCAAAAATAAAATAAATGTAGTATTTTAAAAAAAGGTTTAAGGGGCCATTCTGACCTGTGATAGAATATTAATCAGTCTTGAAGAAATTACACTTGGAGAATTAAGTCAGACACAAGTATTGTATGATTTTACTTACCTATTTAACATAGAATCATAAAGAAAAAACAAAAACAAAACCCAGAAGGGCAGTTACCAAGGGGAATCAAGATTTACTACTTGAAGTGTGTACAGCTTTAGTATTCCAAGATGAAAAGAACTTATACACCATATAAACTATATTTAATAAAATCAACTGTACAGTTAAGCACAATTAGGATGGTAAATTCTGTATGATGTCATTTTACTATAATAAAAAAATTGTGCGAGAGAAAAATGAAGCATGAGGCTGAAAAGTCCACTGAATTAAAAACCTCTATTTGGAGAGGGCTGGGGAGACGGATGAGTCAGTACAATGCTGAAATGAGCCACATGAGGACCTAGTACCTACACAAAAGGTAGTGTGATGGAGTGGGCTTTTAATCCCTGACCTGAGGAGTTGGACTAAGTCTGGCCAGCTAGCCTAGCCTGTATGCCAAGTCCCAAGTCCTGGTGATAGACTCTGTCTGTCTCTCATACAACACATACACGCACACATGCACGCACGCACGCACCAGGCAAGCAAACACGAAAAAACAAACAAGAAAGTACAATTCATGAGGAGTGATACCAGAGTTTAATCTCTGGCCTCCAAGTGCACCTGAACACACACGAACACTTAAACCCCTGTATTAGGAGAAACAAAATCTCATATTCTTGCCCAGCTCCCATTCCCTCAAAGACAGAATATTTAATCACTAGGTGTGGGTGAGGCACAGGTACTATCCATCCCCGATTACCATCATAATCATTTTCGCAACGAGATCAGTATGAGGAATTTTTTAAAATCTATATATATGCTATTGAGACACAGTCTCTTTTATGGTACCATTTCTCCGATGTTGTCAGGAGATTTACAATTTTCTATTCTTAAATCACTAAAAAACACAAGAACTCAGGACAGGAGAGAAGGCTTAACAGTTAAGAGGGCTGGCTGTTCTTGCAGAGGATCTGGGTTCCGTTCCCAGTACCCATATGATCATCTGCAGGCACACACATGGTGCACATATATACATAATGGCAAAATACTCACACACATAAAACAGACCTAAAAAGCTTTTAAACAGAAACAAACAAACAAAAATCAGAGGTAAGATTTCTAAAGTTGGCATATTTTCAAAAGTTTAACAGGGGGGCTGGAGAGATGGCTCAGAGGTTAAGAGCACTGCTTGCTCTTCCAAAGATCCTGAGTTCAATTCCCAGCAACCACATGGTGGCTCACAACCATCTGTAATGAGATCTGGTGCCCTCTTCTGGCCTGTAAGGATGTGTGCAGACAGAACACTGTATACATAACAAATAAATAAATCTTTAAAAAAAAAAAAAAGTTTAACAGGGCAACCATGTGTAGCTCAATGTAAGAGTGCTTTGCCTGGCACACATACATGCATGAGGCCCTGGTTTGTTCACCAGCACAGGAAACAAGGGAAAGAAGAAAGGAAGGAGGGAAAGCAAGCAGACAAAAATCAACCTAGCTCACCACAACTGCTCTACACCCAAGGCCACTAGTTATCAAAAGTATCTAACCTGCTTTTTCCTAGTAACAAACATCAAGCCTAACTACTCAATGAATTGATAGTATATAAAAAACAAAAATAAAACAATAATGACAATAAAAGGAACTTATAGGAAGGAAACTGGGGAGAAAAGGTTTGATTATCATCCTCAAAGGTATCAAAATAAGATGTTTGAGAATATACAACCAGTATTGTAAGAGTTGTGGAGATTCTAAATGAAATATACTTAAAAATGAGGAACATTGGAAGGGACAAAGCATAAAGACTAAAGGAATGTTGTAGAATATTATTTTAAGATGCCTTAAATACGTTTATGCTCTAGAACATTTGTTTAATGATGCAAAGATGTGTTGCATACTTTTATGTTGTGTTTGTTTAACTCTGTGAAGCTGTGTTACTGTGCCTGTCTAAAACATCTGATGGTCTAGTAAAGAGCTGAATGGCCAATAGCGAGGCAGGAGAAAGGATAGGCATAGCTGGCAGGCAGAGAGAATAAATAGAAGGAGAAATCTGGGAGGAAAAGAAGAAAGAGCAAGAAAACAAGGAGAGGAGGATGCTAGGGGCCAGTCACTCAGCCAGACACAGAGTAAGAGGAAAGTAAGATATACAGAAGTTAAGAAAAGGAAAAAGCTCAGAGGCAAAAGGTAGACAGGATAATTTAAGAAAAGCTGGCAAGAAACAAGATAAGACCTGGCATTTATAATTAAAAATAAGCCTCCATGGGAGAGGCAAAAGGGCAAAAAGCAGGAAGAGTAAAATAACAAACAACCAACAACATATTGGCACTCCAAGGTGGGATGTAGAAAGCTGAACAACAAAGGAAACCTCCCAGGAAGCAGAAAAGGTAAAAAATGTAACATAAGCAACAGGAGAGATGGATCAGAGGTTAAGAGCACCAGCAGCTCTTGCAGAGGACCAAGGTTCAATTCTCAGCACTCACATGGCAGCTTACAACTGTCCTCAGCTACAGTCCCATGAGACCAAACACCCTTCCACAGGCAAAACAAAACACCAATGCACATTAAAAATAAATAATTAAAAAATGTAACATGACAAGAATTGTTCAAAAGATTATCATTTGTGGTGATAAGAGAGAAGAAAACTGACAAGGAATACCTTTCTACAACTAAAACACACCAACCTCCACAATGAAAGGAAGCAAGCAGGATCCCAGAGAGTAAGATCAACATTATAAGCAACACCATTTCACCATTATATTGCTTTTCTCATTGCTGTGACCAAAAAAAAAAAAACAAAAGCCACTGACAAGAAGCAACTGGAGAGAGGTGGAATGAAGACACTCTTCTGACTTACAGTTTAAGGGATACAGTGCACCATAATGGGAAAGGCATGGCAGCAGCAGATGAAGCAGCTGGTCACCAAACATTAGCAGTGAGGAAGCAGACAGAAAGGGGAAGTGAGGTTAACCTACCAAACCACAGGGCTCACTCCAAGTGACTCACTGCCCCAAGCAAGGATCCACTTCCTATGGGTTCCACAGCCTTTCAACACAGCTCTAGCTGGGGACCAAATGTTCTAACACATGAGCCCACAGAGGACATTTTGTAATTCAAGCCACAACCATTTCAGTGTGAAATTTCAGAAACATAGAAATAAAGGGAAGATCTACCATCTACCACAGTAGGGAAGTGGACCCATACAAAGGGACAGTAACCAGAGAAATTTGGCAATATCCAACTACTAAACAAGGCCCAAAGTACTGAAAAGCATGTATACAACTATGAATTCTAATCCATGACTATGAAGAACAAGACATTTAAGGACATGCATAACCAATCAAAGAACAAAAGGACTGAGGGCTTATCTCAGTACTACCAAAGGGAGAGCCCCACCACCATATTGCTGTGAATATGTGTTGCTCTGATTGGTTGATAAAATACTGACTGGCCAGTAGCCAGGCAGGAAGTATAGGCGGGATAGGCAGATGAGGAGAATTCTGGGAAGAGGAAGGCTGAGTCAGGAGACACCAGCCTGCTGTCCAGGGAGCAGCATGTAATGGCATACAGGTAAAGCCATGGAACATGTGGGGACATATAGGTCAACAGAAAAGGGCTGAGTTTAAGTGTAAGAGGTAGTTAGTAGTTAGCCTGAGCAAATGGCCAAGTCGTTTTAATTAATATAAGCCTCTGTGTTTTTACTTGAGTCTGAGAGGCTGTGGACAGGGTGAGACACAGGAAAACTTTTGACTACACCGTTATCTTTTTGTTGTTGTTTTTGTTGTTGTAGTTGTTGTTTTTGGATTTTTGAGACTTTCTCTGTGAAACAGTTCTGGCTGCCCTGGAACTCACTCTGTAGACAAGGCTGGCCTCGAACTCACAGAGATCCACTTGCCTCTGCCTCGTGAGTGCTGGGATTAAAGGAGTATGCCACCACCACCAGGCCCACCACCATATCTTAAGTGAAGACCATGTCCTACCAAAATGAATGTGCAGAGCATGAAACAACCATGTAAAGAACCAGGAAGCTGTGACAAAGGGAAGCATTGAAGAGAACAGCAACACAAAAGCTAGGAACAATTGGTCACACTGGAGTAGGAAAAAGGAAGAAGAGGTTCTAAGAAATAAAGTATCATGCAGAAACTATATTTCATGGGCAACGTGGTAGAAATGATGGGTGGGTACAATTGGAAAACCAAGTACCTAAAATAAAAGGTCATGTTATTTTTTTAATGAAAAAAGAAAATTTGTAATATTAAAAAAAAAAATCAACATCCTACTGATCAGGGGGCCATAAGATAAAACACTGACTACTACAGAATACCAAAACCCACAAAAAAGAAATCTCAAGGAAACTCATTATGATATCAGCATTGTGGCAAGATATTATACATTCCAGTCCTATATTATCAAGCAAAATATATTTGCACTACGGGGTCCATGACAAAATGGCACTGCCTACAGTATAGGTACAAATTCAACTTCAACAAGTATCTATCATTATAATACACATCTAACAAAGCAGTACTAATTCCAGGATAAAAGTGGTTTACTGATTTGTTTCCCATACTCTAAGGACTGAGACTATTTTGTTTTGACAAGAAGCAGTTATTGGAGCATGTGGTCTCACTGTCAGGTATATAAGAAGCACTCAGTGCCAACAGTTTCCCACCTCTAACAGAAATTCTAACCAGCCCACAGAGTCCTTTTTTTTTTTTTTTTGGAGGCAGGGCTATGTGTAGCCCTAGCTGTCTTGGAACTAGCTCTGTAAACCAGGCTAACCCCGAACTCACAGAGATCCACCTGCCTCTGCCTCCCGAGTGTTGGGATGCACCACCACTGGCCGGCCCAAAAGATCATCTGTTATTTTTGTGGGGCCATTCATATGGCTTGAGTGGGTAAAGACACCTTATGCCAAGCCTGACTATCTTGAGTTTGATCTCTGGTAGAAAAGATCACAGGATAGAGACCTGACTCTCTCAAGTTGCCCTGACCTCCATATATGTACACTCAACACACATACACAAAATAAATTAATTTAAAATATTTTTAAAAGGCAATTACTATAATCTGGGAAAGGAGGTATGCTTCTATTTGAATGACTGCTAATATTTAGTCAGAATAGTATAAACAGGCTACTCAATTTTATTATGGTATAAAGTGCAGGAATTTAAGAAAAAAGGACAATGATAACCAAAAAGAATTGCATGAAAAACATCCTGAAGCAACAGTATAAACAAACCTTTAAGGAATATGAAGGTAAACAAATCCTAGGACAAACAAACAGCAAAAAAACAACCAACCAACCAACCACAAACTGGCAAGTAGGACCAGAATGGGGTAAAGGGTGGGACAAAATGATTGATTTTCTTCTAAGTAAGCTATCCATACTTCATGACTTACCTAGAAAAGTTTATAATCTGCAAAATCCTAATTTAGGATTACCATGCCAGGATAAGTTTGTCTGGAGACAGGGGTCACTCTATATTAGCTCTGGCTCTCCTAGAACTCACTATGTGGACCAGCTGGCCTTGAATTCACAGAGATCTGCCTGCTTCTGCTTTATTAGTGCTGGGATTAAAGGCTCGTAACAGCATATCTACTCCCAGGATAATTAACAATGCCTATGCTGTTTTTTAAAATTGCAGATGTTAGGTAATAAAGGATATGGTCACCTAACTCAGAAATCTTCCTACCACCTGCTTTTTCTCATCTATATACGTATTTGTTAAGTCCATACAAAACTGTTCATTAGAAAGAAGTGAAATTTTACATTGGAAATTTAAAGACATGTATTAGGAGGAAAAAATATTCATGAACACTAACATTCAAAAGTTTATCAATGACTCTTCAGCACCAAGAAGTAAAATCCTAGAGTATTTTAACAAGAAGATGTGTTACTTTATCAAGGTGGCTACAAAAATATTAAACAGAGGACTGTATATGTGATAAGGATTTTGAACTGGAAGACAGCATTCATTAAAAGATACAAGTCTACAACTCATTTTTTTAAAAAGCACAATGCATAATTATGCCTCTCATCATTTACTTTGACTCTATCATACCTAGCCCTTTCTTTTAGAAAGTAACTTAGTAGAATGTCTGCTCAGAACACACCTCTGGAGAGGAGGCAGAGAGGCAGAAAGAGTCCTCTGAGAGATAGAATTTGATACCGTGTGAAACTATTTTTGGCAATGCCGCTACATAAACTGATTGAATTTTGACAATGTGTTATATGAAAACTTATGTAATTTAGTTGCATAAGTTGTAGGTCAAAAGCACAAAAAATAATGAGAAATAAAATGTAGTCCTTGAAAAATGTCTCCCAAAGATTTAGAAGGAATTTTTTTAAAGCCCACTTAATAGATTTTTATGGAATGTTTACTATGTGCTGAGCAAATTAATTTTAAACAAGGGAATGGTTAAGTTGAGCAGAAAAACGCTCACTATATCAAGAAGCTGTAGCCTGGTGATAACAAACTATATAAACAACTGTCAAGTTCTGTAAGAGAAAAGGCAAGGCATCAGCAAGAATAACAGGGAGGACACAGTGCACTCAATCTATATACAATCCTTTCATCACACTCAACTGGACTTTGAGGCTCACAGGAAATCCCCAGTCATGGGAAGTCTTCTGTGCTCATGGCCCTCAAGAACAAGCGAGCACTGACAGGTACAAGGGACTGCATTTTCTCAACTCTACAGATTGTTCTGAATGCAGAAAGAACATAATGAGCCACAAAGCCATTACAATCTTAGTAAGTGTTTGAGGTTGTCATTTTACTTAACTCTCAACTCCCAAGATGAAGTCTCTGGGTAAAGACTCTCTGTAATTATTACTATTTACTGCATCATCTGTATTTTTACTATAGCCTCACTTTAGAGCATTTTTTCAGATTTTTAAAAATTTATTTTAGGTTGGTGTGGTGGTGCACACCTTCAATTCCAGCATTAGGGAGGCAGAGGCAGGAAGATCTCTGTAAATTTGAGGCAGTCTGGTCTACACAGGAAGTTTCTAGACAGCCAGGGCTACATAGAGAGACCCTGTCTCAAAAACTAAAAAAAAGTAACTAAATAAAATTTTATTTATTCTAAGATAAAAAGTCATTTTAATAGTGATTGATAAATGCACCAAGAGATATGTACACCAATTCCCATATTGGTATATTCTTACAAATCAGTAGCTTGCTGTAGCTATTAAAAAAGGTTAACTTCCATTTGCTGTGGATAATTTCATTCATCTGAGAATCCTAGGAAGCCCTTCAGAGCTCTCTATAATTAGTCCACGCCTTTGGTCTGTTATACACAACCCAAAGGGTCTTTACAGACACAGACACACATGCACACACGCGCATACACACTCATAAACAGCATTAAATGTATTCACATCTATTCCACACAAATAATCTTTAAGTTTTCTTTTAGTCCATGTAAAAGCCTAAAGAAATCTGTCATCATCAGTTGTTAAAATCTGAAAATTAAGTCTCCATCTGATGTTAAGTGCCACCTATCAAGTTGCCTGTTAAATACAAGTCTCATCACTAAAAGAGTATAGGCCTACTGTAAATCACCGGAAGTTTGTGAGAGGTTTTTAACTTGGTAGCATGATCATGTAGGCAGAGCCTACCTATACAAAAGAGGAGAATCTCAAGAACCCTAGTCAACTTCCACACTCTTCCAAAGTTGTTAAGGGAAGGCTAGGAAACTGAGTTTCTGCAAAGACTCTGTACTGACTGATGTAACACAGAAAGGTCTGGAGACATTGGGGAGGGGCTATGAAACCCACTCAGCTAAGCCCTTCGGCCAATTTAAGGCAGAGATCAGCTGGCACAAAGGACAGAGGCTCACACAAAATCTGACTGCACTCTAGACTCCAGAATGGACAGAAGACAGGAAGAAGCATAGAAACACTGAAGAATTCTCACCTTTCAAAGAGAAACAGGACACAGAGAGCCCGCCTAAGAGAGAAGCACCAGTAAGATGAAAAATGCTTTTCTAAATAGGATTTTTGTTTCAGTTAGTAAAATGCAAAAGTAGTCTACTGCTGAGAAAGGTACAAAAAGCCTTTGAGATCCTCTGCAGCACAGGACTTTCAAAAACAAACAAACAAACACTGAGGTTAGGGCCAACAAGACGGCACAGGCATGCCTCCAGTCTAATAATTGACCCATTGGACCCACATGATCCAACAGAGAGAACTAATTCCCACAAGCTAACCTGACCTTCAGTCTGTGGCTCATTTGTACCACACTCACAAAATAAAATGTAAAACAAAATAAAAATTCACAGTAATAGTTAACACAGTAATAATGAAAAGAAACCACACAGCCTTCTAGGCCTCTAAGGCCAAAGCAGTGGCAATCTACTACTAGAGTGGTTTTAGGCAAATAAGCAGTATTACAGTTTAGACTCAACTACAATTAAACCAATGCTATCCATTACACTTACACCCTGGTAGAAATAGAGCACACAAATACAAACTAGGATAATTAATATCATACCTACATAGAAGGCTGAAAATAGCGATTACAAAGTCCTCAAAATGTGGGCCAGTGAGAAGACTGTTCAATCCCCAGAACCCACATGGTCAAAGGAAAGAACTGGCTCCCACTAGATGTCCCCTTATATAAACACAAAATAAATGTTTAAAAAGAGAAAAAGAAAATAACCTGAACATGTTATGGAAACACCAAAGTGACAAAAGTCTCCCGGACCCCCCCAAAAAAAACAAAAATAACAAAGACAACTTCATAGGTAATATTTGGAATGATTTCTTTGATGACTCAAAGTACGAAGAAAAAAAAAGGCACAAAGGTATTAAGGCTTTTTTAAGAATGAAAGCCAGAAAACATACAAAAGGTGCAATTCAAAGCAAAGTAGGAGCCAGGAAGAGTTCTGAAAGTAGTAAATGCAGAAAGCAGACTACTCCAAGTGGTAAAAGCACTGACGTCCTCTGCTCAGGTGTATGTACTTAGGATCTCTCCCTCCAATGCTTTTCTGGAGCTTTCAGAAATGAAATAATTAGTATTCCAACAAAACTTGTATCTGTTTAGCATTAACAGGTCACTTGTAACTTCTGCACTTTTTGTAATACTAAAGGAACTTCAAAGTTAGTTTCACAGCCTTTGTGGAAGCCCAAGCCCCACTTTAGCAAGTCAATGCTATAAAGTTTAGGAGCTACTCAAGATTTTGAAACAAGCTCAGTTTAAAAAAAAAATCCCCTCCCCCACAAGCTGGCTAAGCAACCAGTTAAGATACAGGAAGAGAATCTGGCTCCAAGACAATGTTGAGTGAGGCCCCAACAAGAAGAAATGAAATGAACAGAAGGCACAGTTGATACATACTTCCAAAGCAGAAAACAAATGATCTAATAACCAGAAGGAGAGGGAAGTAATTATTCAGAATACTAATCAACTAAATGAAGCTTAATGCTTTCCTTTCTTGAGATTGAGAGCAGGGAGAAAGAAAGTACAAGTAAGACGATTTCAAGGAATGGGGGCAGAGACAAGGTACTCTAGCTAAGATTGCACACTGCTTGTAGCAGATCCAAATTTGCTTCCCAGCATCCATATTGGGTGGCTCACAACTGTCTAAAACCCTAACTCCAAGGATTAATACCCCTCCTGGCTTACAAAGGCAATCGACAATGTACACAAATATCCAGACATACCCAATACATAGAATAGGAGGAGGAAGCCTGTGGCAGCACCTAGGAAATGGCTCCTCTGGGTTAAAAGGACCTACTGCCAAACCTCATGATCTTGAGTTTGATCCCCAGAAACCACCTGGTAGAAGAGAGATCTGACTTTCAAAAGTTATCTGACTTCTACATGTGCTCACATACAGCACACAAAATAAATAAAATGCAATTTTTAAATGAATAAAAAATAGCCAGATGTCATGGTGCACACCTTTAATCACGGCACTCAGGAGGCAGAGACAGACCTCTCTAAATTCGAAGCCAGCCTAGCTTACATAGTTAGTTCCAGAGAGACCCTGTCTCAAAACAAACAAACAAACAAAAATAAATAAATAAATAAGGAAAGAAAGAAAAAAAGAAGTATGAAGTGACTTAAAAGTCCAGAGGATGTTATTAATAAAGTTCTGAAAACACAGTAGGGTAATGTGGGCCATCAACAGATTTTTAATCATGCCCATTTTTTTTTTTTTTTTTTTTGGTTTTTCGAGACAGGGTTTCTCTGTGTAGCTTTGCGCCTTTCCTGGAACTCACTTGGTAGCCCAGGCTGGCCTCGAACTCACAGAGATCCGCCTGGCTCTGCCTCCCGAGTGCTGGGATTAAAGGCGTGCGCCACCACCGCCCGGCCAATCATGCCCATTTTTACTCTTTGTCAGGCATATACTACCCCTTTGTGTTCTGTCTGTTCTATACCTTCTGCTTGGTTAGTCTTAGCACTAGGCTTCCAATATATCTTTAATAGTAAAATCTGGAGTACAATTGAAGCCTTGAATGATAATGCATGCCTACCATCCCAGCACTCAGGCCGAGGCAGGAAGATTATGAGTTCCAGACTAGCATACTATCAAAAACCTAAACAGAAGATAGGCAGATGGCTGCTTGAGGACTGAAATTCAGAAACCAACATCAATGGGGGGCAGCTCACAAATGCCTTAACTCCAGCTCCAAGGAACCCAGCAACCTCTTCTGGCCTCTGCAAACACATACAGATATACACATACACACCCACACGATTTATTTTCTAAGTTAATGTAAATTCTATATGTTACCTGCTTGTGAGGTCAATTTTGTTTGACCCGTACCACAAGTTGCCTGTCAGTGTAAAACTTGAAAAGCCGTGAAGTTACAAAGCAGAGAAGTAACCGTACAAGCCAGAAGCAGCTGTTTTCCTTTCTTTTTTGCAGTACTGGAGACTAAAATGGGGGCCTCACTCATGCCAGGCAAGCACTGTACCACTGAGATATAGCCTTAAACTGTAATTGTTAAAAAAAAATTTTAGTCAAGCACAGGGGGCACACATCTTGAATTCCAGCACTCAGGAGACAGAGGCTGGCTGACTTCTGAGTTCAAGGTTAAACTGGTCTACATAGTTAGCTCCCTGCCAGCCAGAGCTATGCAGTAAGACTGTCTCCAAAAAAGAAAAAGAAAACAACTCTTTTGCTATTACCGTTTTTTGAGACAGATCACACTAAATTGCCCCAATGATCTTCCTACCTCGGCCTTCATAATTGGAATTACAAGCTGTGTCACACTAAGCCTGGCCAAGTTTTGATTCTGCTTCCTCTCCTACCACAACACTGCAGATCACTGTGTCCCATTAATCTAATAATAGTTCCATTCAGGTATGTCAAGTCATATAGTAACACAGTAAACACAAGCCACACTACTAGAGTAACAAAAAAGACCCAACCTATCCATATGAACCGATGTTGTTTCCTATACCTAAGTCTTTTCCTGTATTTTAATGCATTTGTTAATACAAATGTATTAACACATTTACTAGTCAAATTCACTTAACTACTTTCTTTCCAAAACAAGACACTGAAGTTTTTTGGGTTTTTTTTGTTTGTTTTTGGTTTTTCAAGACAGAGTTTCTCTGTGTAGTTTTGGTTCCTGTCCTGGATCTCGCTCTGTAGACCAGGCTGGCCTCAAACTCACAGAGATCCGCCTGCTGGGATTAAAGGTGTGCAGCACCACCACCGCCCGGTGACACCTAATGTTTAGCACAAGCCAACTTCAAACAATTTGTAGAAAAATGGTAAAATGTAAGCTTTGCAATCTCCATACGTGGTATGAGTCTCTATTTAATCTCTAATGCTTAATAAGTCTTTTACCTACAAAAGGGTGATGATACTACTTTCAAGTGTGAGATTTGGTGACATAGCACACACTGAACAAACACTAGCTATTATGAAACAATACCTCCAGAGTTAGAAAGTCTATTGGCTTTTTTATTTGAAATTTGTCTTTATCATAAAATAAAATCTTTAAGAATCACTCAGGTGTATATATAAGCCATTCTCTGCAAAGAACTTCTACCAGTGTAGTTACCTTAATGGTATCTTTGAACTAAGAATATCACTTGGGGCTCGAGACGGCTCTGCAATGAGACTGCTTACTGTTCTCGACAGAGGACTGGGTTTGGTTCCCAGCACCAACATGGCAGCTCACAATCATCTGTACTAACTCCAGGTCCAGAGGATCTGATGCCCCCTTTGACCTTGTTGCTCTCCTATACACACATACACATAAAATAAATTTTAAAAAGTATCTCAGCCTATTGGCTGTGAAGACTGCCGAATTGGGAGGTGAGGGCTGGGGATACAGCTCGGGTGGCAGAATACTTGCCTAGCATGCAGAAATACATAAAACTGGGTGTGGCTGAGGCTTCCTACAACCCCATTTATAATCTCAGCATCTAGTAGAGGCATGAGTAACATAATGTCAAGGTCATCCTCATATATTTAAGGCCAGCTTGGGCTAGCAACCCTATGTCAAAAACTAAATAAGGGAAGGGGAAATTGCTCAGTGAGTAAAACATGTTCTGCTCAAGAAAGAAGGCCTGAGTTTGGATCTGTAGCGCCCACATACAAAGCGGGGTATGGTAATGCACATCTGTGCTGTGAAACAAAAGACAAGAAGATCCCAGAGGCTCAAAGCTCAAGATCAGTGAATTCCAGTTCATTTAGAGATTGTAAAGACCTTATCTCAAAAAACAAGGAAGCTGGGCGGTGGTGGCACATGCCTTTAATCCCAGCACTCAGGAGGCAGAGGCAGAGCCAGGCGGATCTCTTTGAGTTTGAGGCCAGCCTGGTTTACAGAGAGATCCAGGACAGCCAGGATTACACTGAGAAACCCTGTCTTGAAAAACTTAAAAAAAAAAAAAAAAAGGTGGAGGGTGATAGAGGAAGACACTAAGATACCAGATACTGATCTCCGGCTTTATCGCACAAATGGATGGGATTGAGAACCCACATACATACACAACACACACAAAACAAATAGCTGTTTACAGCCTTCGCATCTACACACAAAGCAAGTATCAAAAAGTGCTGTGCTTATAAAGACTAAGATGAGGTCAGAGTCACAAAAGCTTAGACCACATGGTATGTAGGACTTAATTTCCTATTGAATTTTTTTTTTTTTTTTTTTTTTTTTTGGTTTTTCGAGACAGGGTTTCTCTGTGTAGCTTTGGTGCCTGTCCTGGATCTCACTCAGAAGACCAGCCTGGCCTTGAACTCACAGAGATCCTGGCCTTGAACTCACAGAGATCCACCTGGCTCTGCCTCCCAAGTGCTGGGATTAAAGGTGTGCTCCTCCACCACCACCACCACCACCACCACCACCACCACCACCCTGGCTGAATTCTTAAACATACTAAAAGAGAAAATTAACTTCCACATACCAATCAACAATGTTAAACAAATTATCATTATTTGATCAATCTATTTACCATTTGTTCTATTAATTATTCTAAAGCAATTTCAACTGTGGCATTTTAAAGAACGTGTATTCTTTTTGTTTTTGTTTGTTTGTTTTGAGACAGTGTTTCTCTGTAGTTTTTGGTGCCTGTCGTGGATCTCGCTGTGTAGACCAAGCTGGCCTCGAACTCACAGAGATCCGCCTGGCTCTGCCTCCCGAGTGCTGGGATTAAAGGCATGTGCCACCACTGCCCAGCCAAGAATGTGTATTCTTAAATCTTTGGCAAATCATAAAATACGGCTACAAATTTCTCCCGTGCCCTAGTATGAACGTATCTTGGCAGTGCCATGTGGCTGGTCTGGACAGGACATGGCCAACTTTTACTTTTCTATCCCTTGAATGTAGATGTGCCTTGCCAAGTCATACCATATGGTTTGAAAAAGTCCTGAGGCCTTGTACCTTCCATTTTCATTCCCTGGATGCTATCCTAAAACATCATCCCATAAGAGATCACTCGGAATAGCAAGATCCAAGTATCAACCAACAACCACCAAGAGGCAAGGAAGCTAACTGTGCCAAGAGGGAAGTCCTTTGACACACAAAACTTCTAGGGCCTTTCAGAAAACAGTTCTCTCTGAATACTTAGCTAACACAGACTTAGGGTATTCTTAATATTTTAAAGGTTTTCTTTAGCAGCAGCAGCAGCAGCAACTATCCAACCGTGCCACTGTCTATCAGTCTCCAGCACTTAAAGATATAACCTATTCTCTCTGAAGAGAAGGCAGTTTAGGTATCACAATTCAATCTCCAGTCACCAAGTACAACCCATTTTAGAGTTCTTGTGCAGTCAGAAATACATGATTACCAGCTTTTACAAGCCTACCCTCTTTTACAGCTGTTGGAAAAAATGAGTGCAGAGGATTAGGTGATTTTAAAAGCAGACAGTCAAACTTATCTTGTCTAACCAGTCGTCAGAGAAAACATACTTGAGAACAGGTAAAACCAGCTTGGACCACAATGAGTTCATGTCAGTGAAGAAAATTAAAAATTACAATCAGACAACATCAAATCTCAGTCAACTCTTAAATTATGGAGCAATTTTATCATTTCTGCTCAGTCCTTTTGGATTCACTCCCAGCAACTTTACTAATGATACAAGTTTAATGAACAAACAAACAAAGACAAATGAAATAATTCTCCTTGGGTGACTACTTTAGTAGAAACTTGTTCATTTTAAGTTGTCATCTAATTTGGCCCATTATTGATCTAATAGTTTAATAGCTCATTACTTATTACTTAATTTGTTACTTAAAAATATGGCTTGATGCAAGCCTACACATTCTATTTAAGTATTTCCAAATTTCTTACTGACATAAAGATAATTTTATTTGGATACAACAGTTCTCCATCACACAGCACGGGGCACTAAACTTTCTAATGTAACACAGAAGTCTTCCATGGCAAGCTCTAACCTTCCTTCATTTTACCTCTCAGCCGTGGGAAGCCAACTGTCACCTCTTTAACCACATCTCCACAAGCAGGTCCTAGCCACCCGTCAGCTTAGCATAAGCATTTCTCCCTTTAAACCTTCCCAAGCCTGACCACACCACTGATGCCCCCACAGCATTCATGTATAGTATTTACAGGAAGATACTAACAGCAGTTGTTTACAAATCGGTCTGATGACTAAACTGTGAGTCGTAGAAGGAAGATTGCATCAAGTTCATTGTTGCAAAGGGAAACTCTAGTAACCAAACAGTGCTTATACTACTTGATAAATTTTCCACACCAAGATTACCTTAAGGTATATTAAAATGTGGACAACTCTTTATAATAGATGGAAGAAGAGACGGATATGAAATTGACTACATATATGATACAGACGTTGGTTGTCTACATAAATGCTATGGATGACTTATGTCCAAGTTGATTGTCCTTCAATGTAGAATAGAGAGGAAAAAATGTGAAGTTATGTAGGTAAACATTCCTCCTTATTCCAGACATCTGACCTAGGTTTGGGGTTACAGCTTAGTCAGAGAGTGAATGCTTAGTATGCCCAAGACATCTGATCCCGTGAAACTGAAAATAACTTAAGGTAATGGGGTGGGGCACGAAATTCCAATATAGACATATATGAAACTGTATGAAAAGAATAAAGAAAAAAATCTATAGGTGTGGGGGTGGTGGTGGTGGTGTACCAAACAGTTAGGGCAAAACTAGAGCTGTGTAGTGTTTGTTCCTGGATCTGGTGGCACACTCCAGCAATCCCAGAAGGCTTAGGCAAGAGTACCTTAAGTTAGAGGACAGTCTGGGTTGCATTATGAGTTCAATGCCAGCATAAAATACAAGGTAAGACCCCCCCCTCTAAACAAACAAAACAAAACTCACATATACATGAAGCGATGTGGATACAACTCACAAAGTTCAATTTTAAGTTTTTTTCTGATCAGAATACTTGGGTTATAAACCTGTGGTAAATTTCATTTGTTTATAGTCATTAAAACCTCACACTCCAAGTATGATGCCCTGAAGTGTCAGTTGACTGTTGGACACACTAGCTCATCTTATTAAAAACGCATCTCAAGGAGTGGAGGAACTCATCTCAACCAGCTCTGAAGAGGTTAAATAACTATGGTCATGGTAATGACCAGAGCCTCTGATTCCATTGCTACTGCCTCACCATCACGCTGCGGCTTCATACTTAGTGGAGCTGTAAAGAAAACCCTGACCCCATTTCCGGTTCTCTTGTGAAAATACATAGAATCTGCCTTTCTTGTGATACTACTGCTGTTTGATTTGTAAATCAGAAATGTATCGCTATGCTTATCTTCACTATCTTCCACTCTGGATACAAAAGGAATAGAAAGGAGTAAGAGATAAGGACATTTTAAAACAAAGTATCTAAAAACTACAAAATGGTGTGTGGACCGAGCCAGGCTCTTCTTAAATTGTTTTCACACTGGTCTTGACGATGTGTTTATTACCTCCACGGACCACCCCCTCCCCCCAATATACTAACATCTATACTTTTGTGGGAAGGAAGCAGTGTTCATTGTAGTGGTTTCGGGTGTGTGTGTGTGTGTGTGTGTGTGCATGTGTGTGTGTGTGTGTGTGTGTGTGTGTGTGTGTGTGCGAGTGCGTGCTCTTCGTCTTCACGACGCAGTCTCTTCAAGATGAGGGAGCCTTTTACTACTCACACCTCTCGCCCCATCTTTTGCTCCTCACACCAGTGTCACGCCACTCACGGTGCGGGGCCAGGCAGAGGCCTACCTACCATCACCGACTCCCAGGGGCTGGGAGACGGACCGACATTCCAGGAGGGGTCGCTAAGGCCGATCCCGTCCTCCCGCCGCCCGGCGCCACAGGCCGCCGCGGGTCCCCCGAGGGACACGCACCGTCCGCCCTCCCCGCTCCCAGGATCCGGGGTGGGGGCGGGGGGGGGGGTGCGCACTCCAGGGCTCCCCTCCCCTCCCCCACCGCCGCCGCCGCCGCCGCCGCCGCCGCCGCCGCCGCTCTTTACCCTCCTCCAGCTGGCACACCACAGGGAGCGTCGGGCTCGCCGCAGCCACACCGCCGCCTCCTTCCTCGGTGGTGTGCTCGGTCTCGGGCTCCAGCAGAGAAGTCGGCGGACGAAGCACAATGGCGGCCGCCCCCTCCGGATGCGGCGCAGCACTGGCCGCCGCCGTTGGCAGCCCCGCCCTTCCTCCTCCCCCGGCTCCCCCCCCACCCCTCCCCGCCCCCTGCGCGCTCTCGGGCCGCTTCTCGCGAGAGTGGCCGCGTTGCGGGGGAGCCGGGAAAGCTGCGGGCGGGCTAGACGTGCCCCGCCGCGGGGTGGTGCTCTGACTGCGGCAGCCGTTGAGGGCCGCCTCGGGGGAAGCTGCCAGGCGCCACGGTAAGCGGCCGCAGCTGGTCGGCGACGTGCGGGCGTGCGGGCGCCGGGAGCGGCGCGGGAGGCCGGGCGGGCTGGTCGCCGCCCGGAGAGTGAGGGACACGGCGCCCGCCTGGCTCCCGCGCCCGCCCGCCCGCCGCGGGCCCCTTGCAGGCCCGCCGCTCCGGGTCCCGCCCGGCTGGTGGCGTGGGTGGATTTTTGTTTCTCTGCGCTTGGCAAGTGGCGCAGTGACTGTTTACTGAATCGAGTCAAACACTGCCTCCTCCTCCTCCCGCCTCCCCCTCGAGCCTCCCTGGCGCGTCCCTGCCCACCTTGTAGGATTTGACAGCTCTCCCTCCACCTCCAGCCTTCTTCTGATGGATGCGTACACCCTTCTCGTAGTTTCCTTGGAGTAAATAAGTTTTAAAGGTCGGGGTGTTTTCTTTCTTTCTTTCTTTCTTTTTTTTTTCACGGTCACGTCTATCTTAAAATTATGCTATTAAGCTTTGAGAGCGCAGCTACAGGTTTTGCAGCAAAACATTCACTTATTTAGAAGGAGCGAGGGAATCTGTGACGTCGTAGTCTGGTGAATATGAGAGGAAACTTTCAAAACCACTGTAAATGCGGTAAACTAAGATGTAAATGAGTACCAATAAATACAAAGAGTATGGGAAAGCCACAAATTACGGGGAGTTTGATCTACCAAGCACGAGTTGTTTAACGGTAAGTTCTTACTGAAACTTGGAAGCATAGTGAAGACACTTGATTTAGACCTATTTGATTTAGCTTTTTGTTTTGTTTTAAAGAATCCCTTGAATCTAGATAATTACGCTGAGTGAAATGCCATAGATAGATAGATAGATAGATAGATAGATAGATAGATAATTTCATCTGAACAAAGTGGAGTATCAGTCAGTAATCATACCTGTTTCATTGATCTCCACTCATCACTATAATAAGTTTTAGCTAGTACAAACTTCAGTTTTTTGTTTTAATATTGTTAAAGTTGACACCCAGGCATCAGCCTTTTAGGGTGTTGAAATGTAGACAAAGTATCTGGTAGGGGATATAATTAAGTACAGATTACTTTTGAGAAGATTAATTTGTCCTTTTAAGAAAATTAATTGTTCTATTCTGTTTGACTGGCCATATAACACCCTTAACAATCAGAATTCTTGGGTTCAAATCTCAGCCCTGCCTCTTAGTACCTTTATCTTCATCAATTATTTAACCTTGCTAAGAATTCCTTAATCCAGGCTTCTTCCTATGGATTAGGGACCATAATCACAATGCTGCCTAAACTTCATGGTGTTGTTGAAAGGATTAAATGAGGCCATTTATCAGTTCTTAGAACATAGCAAGCGTTCCATAATTGTTCATAGTTACATTGTGTGTCTAAACCACCACTTGGTCTTTCTGTAATTTAACATTGTGTAGGCCCTTAAACATCTTTTTGAGTTTGTTCTGTGTTAAGTGGAATGACAGCACCATTTTCCTGAGCTATAGTAGTCAAACCTAGTAGTGGGAACTTCACTAAAGAAGCCCTACATCTGGCAAGGATGGTGCAGGTTTTTGGGAGATTATGGCTTCATCTTCTTCCAATACTGAGGAAATTATTATGAGAGGTGAGTGTGGTAGCAGATTTCTGTTTGACAGAGCTTCCAGATGTTAACTGTTTAAGAATTTTTAGTTTTATTTATTTATTTATTTAGTGTGTGGGGAGGTACTTGCCTCAGAGCATGTGTGAGGTCAGAGAGCAACTTGTGGGAGTGGGTTCTCCCTTACTATGTGAGTCCTGGGATCAAACTCAGGTCGTCAGGCTTGACAGCAAGCTCTTTTACCTGTTGATCCATCTCACAGGCTCCAGATTCCAATTTTTAGTTAATGCTAGGTAATATCTAAAAGCCACTGACGTGTTTTTTTCTTTGAGAATGGTCAGGGGTGTGTGTGTGTGTGTGTGTGTGTGTGTGTGTGTGTGTGTGTGTGTGTGTGTGAGAGAGAGAGAGAGAGAGAGAGAGAGAGAGAGAGAGAGAGAGATTGATTGATTGATTTACTCCCTGTTGTGAATTTTAAGTAATTTATCATTGTCAACAAATAATTACTGAAATTTTGCTATGTTAGAGACATTTTATGTTTTACTAGGAATTATGGAGATAAGTAGGTATAACAGTGTCTATATGTTCCCAAACAATAATCAGAGCAAACAATTTGATTGGCAAGCATCTGAAATCAGAACTCTTCGAAACAAGATAGACTCAGCGCCCTTTCATTTGTAGAGTTCTCTCACTGGGCCCTTTTTTGATAATCTATCCTTTATGACTGTGGCTCCTTTCTGAATTCAAGTGTCTTTGTTGACCTCTTGCCAGCACTGTTCTCCTTAGTTCCCATTTCTTAGCGTTGCTTCTCTAAGACAGTGTCTTAGTGGCTTCTATTGACTTCACTCTTCTGCTTTATAAACTTGTCGGTCATCTAGCCATGCTCATGCAGGCCTTTATTCTTAGGCTTACATGTTGTTATTGTTGTTTAATCCACTGGATTACTTTCTCTTTCTGATAGTACATTTCAAGGTACCTGTTCTCTTTTCATCATTATACCATATAACCTTCCTAGAAGCTTTTCCATGTCAAAAACAATCATAAGATGAGGTGATGTTAGCTGTTTGCAAATTGATCATTTTCAGTTATAGATTATCTTAATCTTTTGAGAAACAGGTTTCTACACCATGAGACAATATTTAGAATACTTTTTAGGGATACCAGTTTCCTTTCAAATGAAAATCTTATTAATCCCTAGGCTAGAGAAGGGAATCTGGGACCATCAACTAACTTGACAATCTACTATTTAAATTTATAGGTAGTGCCTGGCATGGTGGTGCACACCTGTAATCCCAGCACTCGAACTCAGGAATCGGAGGCAGGAGGATCACAAGTTCAAGGCCAGCCTGGGCTATGAAACTCTGACTCAAATAAACAAAAATAATAATAAAAATAAATTTATAGGTAGGTCCCATTTTCTAAATTAAGAATCCGCATTTTCAATAAATATGTTATGAAAGTCCTGTGCTGTACATCTTCGATAAAAAGAATTCCTTTTGTGCCAGAAAGTTGTAACCCTTGTATTTTAATGATTTCATACATTTTTAATTTTCCTTAACTATTATTGAAAACATGCAAAATTTAATAAATTAATATCTAAAACATTCCTTTAATTGACTTCTGCTTTTTTGGGCAGCAAAAAATCTCCAAGGTAGTAATTTAATCTCCAAAGGTAATAATTAAAAATATAAGAACATGTGAAAATAATGCCAGAACCTGCAACGCTGAGAAACTGCTCTCACACTTAAACTTTAGTATAGCTCTCATAATTAGAGATCGTATTCATTCATAGTAGTTCCAAACTGTCTGTCCTAGTAAGGATGATTTCCAATTTATGGGGCACAATTTCCATGATGTGTGTGACACACCATTACACTGCTTGAATCCTAGAATGTGGAGCTAGAGAGATAGCTCCGTGGTTTAGAGTGGCCAGCACCCACATCCAACATCTCACAACTGCCTGTAACTCCAGCTGCAGGGTATCTAATACTTTCCTTGGGCCTCTGAGGGCACTGTATTCAAATGTACAAACCCACATACTGACACACACATACACCTAATTAAAAATTTAAATCTTAAAAAAACTAAAATGTGTTGAGTGAAAGCTATCTTTTATTAATGATACAATTAGTGTTTGGAAAACTCAGGCTAAGTCTCACCCACCAGCTGTTACTGTAAATACTTTTAATGGAACAGTCATGCCCATTAGTTTATGTATTGTCTATGTATTAGTCAAGGTTCTCTAGAGAAGCATGGGCAGTTGTATACCACACATTATCTGTCACTTACCAGGAGATTTACTTTGAGGGTTGGCTAATACAATTGTGGTGGCTGACAAGTTTGAAATTTATAAGGCAGGCTGGCACTTAGATTCAGGAGTCTTTGACAGTCCTGAGGGAGAATTTCCTCTTTCCTAGGAAACCGTAGTTCTTCTGAGACTGATTGGATGAAGCTCATCTACACTGTTGAGAGTAATCTTCACTCACAGTTAATAGGTCGTGGATGTTAAGCACAACTACAAAACTCCTCCACAACATCTTCTAGATAAGTGTTGATTGTATAACTGGGTACTCTAGTCTTGTCAAGTCAACACAATAAAGTTAGCATCACTTGACTGTGGTTATTTTCTTCCTACAGAATCAGAATTGAGTACCTGAGACAGTATGACTGAGAAACACTAAAACATTCACTGATCTCGTCCTCTATCTGTTTCTGTTCTTGTTATAGTGACAAGATCTCTGACAGAAATGCCTTTAGCAAGGAAAGGCTTGTGCTGACTGTTTTTTATGTCAGTTTGACAGAAGCTGGGGTGGTTTGGGAAGAGGGAACCTCAATGAGAAAATGCCCCCAACCAGATTGGCCTGTGGGTAAGCCTGGCCTGCATTTTCTTGATTGCTGCTGGATGTAGGAAGGCCTATCTCAGTGTAGGTGGTGCCACCCCTGGACTGGTGTCCTGGGTGCTATATGAAGGCAAGATGAGCATGCCAGTGAGCAGTGTTCCTCCATGACCTCTGCATCAGTTCAACCTCTGAGTATGACTTCCTCAGTGATGGAGTGTAATGAGGAACCATTAGCTAAATCCTTTCCCAAATTCCTTTTGGTCGTGGTGTTTTGTCACAGCAGTAGAAGCCCTAAGATGGTATAATTTGTGTCACAATTTGGGGTGATACTCCATCATGGCAGGGAGGACATGATGGTGGGGGCAGTGAGTAGACTGGTCACATTGCATCTGCAGTCAGGAAGCAGAAAGAAATACAGAGTAGAGCGCTACTCAGTTTCTTTTTATGGAGTCTGGGACCCCTTGCCTGTGGAATGATGTTAGCTTCATTAGGATGGGTCCCTCAACCTCAGCTAAACTATCTGGAAATGCCTTCACAGGTATGCCCAGAGGTTTGTCTCCTAGGTGATTCAAAATGCCACCAAGCTAACAAGATTAACCATCACAGGTTCTTTACGGAAAATTTGCGAACTTCTGGAGTGAACTATAAAATTAATTGCAGTTAAAATTAGATTAAACTAATTACTGTTCCTGTAATATCGTCCACACACACACACACACACACACACACACACACACACACACGAGCACATATAACACACCCAGGTTTTGTTGTGATAATAAAAACTATATACACTTAATCTCCATTGCCTCTTTATATTTCAAGAGGCTGAAAGCAGAAATGGCTACGGATAGAGATTGTGTGGGTACTCCCTCTGACAAATTTGGTTGTATCCCCTTTCTTACATTTTTACGTGTATGTATGTATCAGTAGTTTTAATTATCAACTTGATACAGTCTAGAATCCCTTGGGAATGAGATCTTGGGGAGTTGTCTAGATTAGGTTGGCCTGTAGGCATGCCTGTGAAGAATTTTCTTTCTTTTTTTTTTTTTTTTTTTTTTTTTGGTTTTTCGAGACAGGGTTTCTCTGTGTAGCTTTGCGCCTCTCCTGGAACTCACTTGGTAGCCCAGGCTGGCCTCAAACTCACAGAGATCCGCCTGGCTCTGCCTCCCGAGTGCTGGGATTAAAGGCGTGCACCACCACCGCCCGGCGAAGAATTTTCTTAATTGAGCTAATTTGGGTGGGAAAACCTACCCTAAGTGTGGGCAACACCATTTTATGGTCTGGGCTCTGGGTTGGGTGAAGAGAAGAGAGCTGGCTGAGCAGTGGCATGTGTATATTGATTCCTTGCTGTCTGCTCTTGCTGGATGTAATGTGATCACTTCTCTTCCTGCTCTTGCTGCTGTGACTTCCCCTGCCATGATGGTCTATAACCTGTGACTGAGCCAAAAGAGCCTTCTCTCTGTTAGGTTGTGTTTGTTAAAGTATTGTCATGCTAATAGGAAAATAAGCTAAGACAGTTATGTATATTTTTATATAGATAAATAATGCAAAATTTAAAGTGTATAGCAATTATATCTTGTTTCCTAGCAATTTTAATATAGTGCTTTTGTGGGGGTCTCTTTTTTTCTTTCCTTCCTCACTACCTTCTGCTTTTTAATTTGGCTCTCCTGCCTCTTCTGCTTCACAAGCACCCTTCGCAATCACTCTAAGAAACTGCTGCGTGCTCCTCCACTGTTCTCCATGCATGGCCATGTAGTCATAAAAGAGGGGAGAGAGAGTGTGTGTATGTGTGTTGTGTATATACAGGACTGTCGGTAAAGGGAGAGTTTTTACTGTTTGGATAAAACAGGGTAAAATTAAGCATGTATCTTAAGGAATTGGGGAACTATAGGGTGGGAGAATATTGCCTAGCATATGAAAGGCCCTAAGTCAGTGCAAAGCAACATAAATTAATAAATACATAGTACAATTCGTAGATCACGTTTAACTAGCAAATCTAAATAACAGACATTTAATATAAATTTTACTTAGACATCTTTTTCTAAGACTAGATTATCCTATCATGTGAGACTGAGAAAATATTCATCCTGCCCATTAGTATGAAAAATTCTATTGGTGGAAATTTCTCCTTTTTGTTGTTGTTTTTTGTTTTTTGTTTTTCAAGACAGGGTTTCTCGGCATAGCCCTGACTGTCCTGAAACTCACTCTGTAGACCAGGCTGGCCTCAAACTCACAGAGATTCACCTACCTCGGCCTCCTGAGTGCTGGGATTAAAGATGTGTACCACACCACAGCCTGGTGAAATTTCTCTCCTGTTATTATTTATAAATTGTACATCTACTGTTAGGGAAGTGTCATAGCCTAACTACAATAAAAATATGTGTTAAAATTTTTAAAAATTGTTTACATGTGTTTATTTTGTGTGTGTATGTATAATACATGTGTGTGAATATGGGTGTGCGTGGGGGGGTCAGAAGAAAACTTGCAAGAGTGGGGTTTCTCCTGCCATGTAGATACTGAGTTTTAAACTTAGGTCATCAGACTTGGTTGCACACACCATACCTGCCCAGCCATCTTGCTAGCCCCTATGTGTTGAAATGTAATGGCCAATCTAATCATATTAAGAACTGGAAACTTTGGGAGGCATTTAAATCATAGAGCAAAGCTCCCATGGCCAAAGCCCTGAGAAAACTTTTGAGGGCTGGACATAAAGGTGGCATAGTAGTCCCAGACTGGGAAACTAAGGCAAAAGAAAATCTTCAGCTAGAGGCCAATCTGAGCTATGTTGTGAGACCCTGTCTCAAAACAACCAGAAAGTGTGGCTGGCGGTGGGGTTAGTAGAGGTAGTGTGTAGGCTGAAGGAATAGAATTGCTCTTCTACTATACCACATAAAGGACATAGCATTCTTCCCTATTGGAGGACACAGGTGCCTCATGGAAAAGGGTATCAGATACTAGTCCTCTTGACATCGAGCTCTTAGACTCCCTAGCTTCCAGAACTGTGAGAAATGAATTTCTACTGTGCATAAATTACTCAGTCTGTACTATTGTGTTAGAGCAGTGCAAATACAGTAAGAGAGGTAGCAGGTTGTTTCTGAATGGCCAACTTTTATTTAAATAATGAGTGTTTAGAGTAGAAACTACTATCTATAAATACCAGACATTTATTCATGACAAAATAAAAAATGATTCAACTCTTTTCTATGATGAATATTTTAATAGCAAGCCATTAAAGTATGACATTTTTCTATAATTAAAAGGAAAATAATACTTAAGGGGTTGGGGATATAGCTCATTTGGTGGACTGCTTGCCTGACATACTTGAAGCGTGATTCAATTCCTGGGACAGCATATAACTGGGACCCATGGTGATCCATGCCTGTAATCCTAACCTGTTAGGCCAGTGCTTGGAGGTGAGGTGGAAGAGTCAGAAGTGCATAGTGTTCTAGGCTCCATAGTGAGCTCCTGGAGGTGAGGTGGAAGAGTCAGAAGGGCATAGTGTTCTAGGCTCCATAGTGAGTTCATGGAGGTGAGGTGGAAGAGTCAGAAGTGCATAGTGTTCTAGGCTCCATAGTGAGCTCCTGGAGGTGAGGTGGAAGAGTCAGAAGGGCATAGTGTTCTAGGCTCCATAGTGAGCTCCTGGAGGTGAGGTGGAAGAGTCAGAAGTGCATAGTGTTCTAGGCTCCATAGTGAGCTCACGGGGGCATGAAAGAGACTTTATCTCAAGGAAGGAAGAGAAAGAAAACACAACACTTAAAAACTTTTTTAAAAGGCTTTTTAAAAAGTATGTATGTACATGTGTGTCTGTGAGTGGACATGTGCATGTGAGTGCAGGTGCAAACAGAGGCCAGAATGCTATACTAAATATTTTAATAATTGCTTTTTTTTTCAGATTTACCACTACCCTTTTTTTCCATAAGAATTACACAGTATTTTTTTTTTTTTTTGGTTTTTCGAGACAGGGTTTCTCTGTGTAGCTTTGCGCCTGTCCTGGAACTCACTTGGTAGCCCAGGCTGGCCTCGAACTCACAGAGATCCGCCTGGCTCTGCCTCCCGAGTGCTGGGATTAAAGGCGTGCGCCACCACCGCCCGGCTACACAGTATTTTTTTAAATCTTATGCTTAAAAGAGAGAATACAAACTTTTCAGAATGTGTAAAATTTCCTCTGCAATACTTATATTGTCATAGCTATCTAGGTTGTATTCTAGAAATACAGTATTAATGCCAAATCTCAAGATTTTTTTTAAAATTATTTTTCCTTATGGTGTTATGGTTTGAACCCAGGTTATTATACATGCTAGGAAAGCATTGTACTACTGAGTTATATCCCAAGATCTCTCAAAGCTTTTGAAAAGGACATTTATCTAAAAGAACAGCAGCAGGCTATTTAACGTTGTTTCTGCTTTCCTTAAGATAAATGTATAGATAGTTTTTAAATTATTTTGTGTGTGTGCATGTGGAGGTCAGAGGACAACTGTCAGGACTGGTTCTCTCCCTCCACTGTGTGGGTTCTGGGTCTTGAACTCAGGCTCTCAGGCCTGGTGTCAGACACCATTGCCAACTGAACCATCTAGCTGGCCCTAAATTTCTTATTTTTAATTAAGTGTATATGTATGTATCTGTGTGGGGGTGCATGCACATTAGTACCCCTGGAGTCCAGAAGAGGGTGGATGCCTAGAACTGAGGTTACAGGCTGTTGTCAGCTGTCTGATGTAGGTGCTGGGAACCTATCCAAGGTCTTCTAGAAGAAAAATGTGCACTCTTAACCACTGAGCCATTTCTTCATCTTCTATAAATAATTTTTAAATTTTTAGTAAATTGATTAGTGTAAGGCATGGAATTTTAACTTTATGCATCCTTTGCTATGTTATTTGACTCCATAACTGTGATACATACCTTTTTGTATGCTTTTCATTGACAGGTTGGACATTTTTAGAGTCACTTACATGGTTTGTACTTAGTGTGAGATAGTATTGACAGCTTATCTATTTCACACTCAGAAGAACAACTAGAAGTCTATTTATTACTTGACATCTCCAATGTTTTAGAAAATGTTTATGTTCTTCATATTTGATTTTTTTACATTGTAATGCCCTGTAAGTAAATGTCCCAGCACATTGACTTCTACAGTTCCAGTGAGGAACTATGATCAGTACAGTCATGTGGTTTCACAGTAGGGATAAGTTCTGAGAACATTGTTAGGCAATTTTATGGTTGGGCAAACATTATTTATTGTATTTCTAGGTAGTGTAATCTTATGATACCACTGTGACATATGGAGCCTGTTGGGAAACATCATTATGTAACACATGACTATAAATAAAAAAAGAAAACCTTTAAAACAGCATATTATAGGCTTGGGATGTAGTTTAGTAGAGTGTCTAGTATACAGGAAGCTGTGGGTTTGGTCCCCAGCACCAAATTAAGCTAAGCATAAGGCACAGGTCTAATGCCAGCACTCAGGAAGTACAAGCAGGAGGATCAGAAGTTCAAAGTTTACCTACATGAGACCCTGTCTCAATAAATAAAGAGCATATTATAAGTGAAAAATGCTATAGATAAATAAGGTCCTAGGAATTCTGAGTTAAAAATCATTGAAATTTTGGGTGAATCAATTTTTTTGTTGTTGAGACAGGGTTTCTCTGTGTAGCCCTGGCTGTACTGAAATTCACTCTGTAGACCAGGCTGGCCTTGAACTCTGTCTCCTGAGTGCTGGGATTAAAGGTATGTGTCACCACCATCCAGCTGGATGAATCAAATTTATTGTAGCTTTGTGGATACGATATTAAAGTTTGGCCAAGAAGAAGAGTTAGCGAAGTAGCTCAGAGAAGTAGAATGAAGCAAGAAGAAACATGCTAGTATGCACTGAAATTTACTGTGTGCTCTATAAAGAATAGAACTGGAAAATTCAAGATCTATTTCTAACCCTGTTTTTAATAGTAACTTTGATGTGGTTAGGCCTCCTTTGATATTGATTTGCTGTATAATCCAAAAACATCCAATAGAAAGGGCATGCCAGTCTTAGAAGAGACGCTTGTGGTTGTATGTCATCACCTTCTTTGAGGATACTGTACGTACCCCATTCCATCCTGATTGTTTGTTCTGTCGTCACATGCTACTTCTGTTGTCTGAAATTCCCAAAGAGTAGTCCTTGCAGGCAGTAGGCATTCAGTGTATGTTGATGGACGCATCATTGTGTTGACGTTTGGATTTTGATTGCTTATGGAAATTAAGTGGTAGTTATCTGATAGTATTGCATATGTACTTATATGTATAAGGGAGTAAGATATTTATTACTAAAATGCCTTCAGTTCAAGATACTATTTCATTATTTTAAATTTTTTATAGCAATTGGAAAATTTAAAGTGCTTTGACAAAAAATTTTTAATATGTAGGTTTTAATTCCTAAAAACTGTTAAATGAGAAAGAAAGCATTGATTCAGAGGATTATTAAAATCACTTATCATAATATAAAAAGTTATAGGAAAAGTTGAACATTCTGAATGTATGAAGCAACTATTTTTTAATAAAATATATTATATTGAAGTGAACACAGACTATGTTTCAATACTACATAATAGTATTTGTTAGAATGTGCTAAACAGTCTTAGAGTATTTGATGTAGTAGTGATTTGTAGTAAAATAAAATATTCTTAAATTCCAGGGATTGACTCTGAGACCTTGTGCATACTAGGCAAGTGTTCTGTCACAGAGCTGTGTCCCTAGTCCTCTTTTACTAAAAAACAAACCAGCAAAACAACAAAAGAAAATTGTGGGGTTTTTTTTGTTTTGTTGTTCGTTTGAGACAGGGTTTCTCTGTGTAGCCCTGGTTGTCCTGGAACTTGCTTTGTAGACCAGGCTGGCCTCAAACTCACCAGAGACCTGCCTGCCTCTGCCTCCTGAGTGTTGGGATTAAAGGCATGAGCCAAAATAACTGGCACTAAAATGTTTTTATGTTGAGGAGGAAGAATGGATTTTTAAAAACTGGGCATCTTAAGATATACGTTATCTTAAAGTCTGAGGCAGGATGATTGCCATTTGAAGCCCAACCTGTGCTACACAGTGAGTTCAGCACCCTGAGCTTCAAAGCAAGATTTTGTTGCAAAGACAAAAGTAATGTAAACTGGGTCTATTTGTGTAAGCCTATAATCCTAGCTACTCAAGAATCTACCTCGCTACAAAGTGAGTTCAAGGCCAATTTGGGTAACGTGTCTCAAATGAAAGCAAGGCATATAGCTCAGTGGTAGCACACTTTCATAGTGATTGAGAAGTCATAGGCTCATTCTCCAGTAGAGAGGGGTGGGGAAGGGAAGGAAGGGAGGGAAAGGAAGGAAAGAGTTTGAGGAAAGAATCAAGGAAGGCACCATAAGTGTTCCAGCATTGGTGGTTAGCATTATAATATATGATGGCAAAATTACGGTTACTAATAATTTTCATGAAGTCTTTTCATTCTGACATTTCAAAGTACTTTAAAAATACTAAACCTTTCAAAACCTCTCATGATAGCTACATACAGTTTAAATAGTTATATATTTCATTGGAGAAAAACAGAAACTGATAGAGGCAAAGTTATTTATCTGTGGTCACATAGTATTTAACTGATGGAGACTGAGTTATTCCAAATTCCTGTTAAATATAACTCATGTCAACAAAATCAGTGTAGTAATACCTAAATTGTAGCCCCACAATTTATTTATTTATTTATTTTAAGATTTTTGTTTTAGTTTGGTTTTTGAGACAGTGTTTCTCTGTATAACAGCCCTGGCTGTCCTGAAACTTGGTTTGTAGACCAGGCTGGCCCCGAACTTAGAGCATATCTGCCTGCTCTGCCTTCCAAGTGCTGGGATTATAAAGGCGTGCTCCACTATGACCAGCTAGAGATTTCTGTTTTAATTAGTTGTGTGTGTGTGTGTTACATGTCTGTGCCTCAGTGTGCACGTTGAGTGCAGGTCCCTGCAGGGTCAGAAGGGTTGGGTTCCTCCGTTACAAGCGGTTGTGAGCAGCCCAGTATAGGTGCTGGGAACCAAATACTAGAAAAGCAGTGGGAATTCTTAACCGCTGAACCCCTAAAACAGCAATTTAATTACACAGCTTTGATAAAATGAGTATTCTTATTTAGTTTTTGTTAAGCATAAACATTTACATAAGATTTTCATAGTCAATTTTATTTTTAACAGCATGGCCTTTAAGTTGTTTACTTGGGCTCTTTTGTTGTTGTGTTTTGAGACAGGGTTTCTCTGTGTAGCCCTGGCTGTCCTGGAACTATGTAGATCAGTCTGGCCTTGAACTCACAGAGATCTGGCTGCCTTTGCCTCAGGAGTGCTGGGATTAAAGGACTGGCTGGGCTCTCTTCTTTTTTAAACACAGGTCATAAAAGACAGAATTGTTTAAGACTGTGAAACACTTCTTTAAGTAGACCTTACAATAAACTGTTATTAACTTGACTGTATAAAAATAATTTTCGTGCCGGGCGGTGGTGGCGCACGCCTTTAATCCCAGCACTCGGGAGGCAGAGCCAGGCGGATCTCTGTGAGTTCGAGGCCAGCCCGGGCTACCAAGTGAGTCCCAGGAAAGGCGCAAAGCTACACAGAGAAACCGTCTCGAAAAACCAAAAAAAAAAAATAAAAAATAAAAAATAAATAATTTTCGTAATGGAGAATCCTAAACAAAAATAGGTAACTCCTTTCAATTGAAAGAATTTTGGAGCTGGAGAGATGGCTCAGAACACCTGAGTTTGATCCCTAGACCCATATAAAAGCCGGCTTAGCACATGCCTTTAATGCCAGGCCTCTGGAGGCAGTTCAAGACTAGTGTGGGCAAGTAAGGCTCCGTGTTTGAAAGGTGAGGGATTGATCTAAGGGGTGTGGGTCAGTGGTGGTCCTGTGAAACAGAATATCTTCAATATCCTCTCACTGCCTCATCTTCTAATCCAGTTAAAGACATCAGTTTTATAGAAGCAGTGGACATTGCACTTTTGCTTGTTTTCAAAGATTTTACCGATGGCTTTAGTTTATACCCTTCCCGAAGACCAGCTATGGCCACATAAAGTGATAAAAGGAACACAGCTTGAAGATTTCATTGTCTTTGTAAGTAAAACAAAAGAGGACGCTTGGAACTGGGCCACATATCCCACCTCTTTTCCTCCCGATTCCAAGGGCTTCCATCTCTTAAGCCAGTATTCTATTCTCTTAGATTTGCAGTTGAGCTCAACTCATTCGAGCGTTTGCCTTTTCCCAGAAAATCCGTTTAATTGGCAGATGACAGCCATTCTGCTTCTGCCACTCTTACTGCTTTTGTGAGTATACAAAGAACCCTGGCCGTGCTGTGCTCTTTCTTTGTCAGGCTGTGGGATGCTCCACCTTACAGGAAGCCCTACAGGCTTTGGAAACTCTCAGTGTATTTGTAGAAGAACTATCTATACAGAAGGAGCAGAGAAGGCATTCTGGAATTGGTAAACTCTTACGCAGTCAGTCTTGGTCAAAGAAAACAGGGCCAACAGCAACTTCAGCCATCTAAAACTAATTTTAAAGAAGATAGAAAGTGAGAAGAGGTCACGTGATCCTTAGAACACCTGCCACTCTCTTCTCCCTCATAAAAACAAAACAGGCATAAAGATAGACTCACAGAGCCTTGAAATGGAAACCACGAAGACAGAAATAAACATTTTTATTTACACTTAACTGATTTCTTTTCATCAGAATGTCAAGAGAGCAAGGAAAGAAAATCTCTTAAACAATGAAGGGTAGAAAGAAATTGACATGTAAAGAGTGAATTTGAACCCCACATTTCACACTGTAAATACAATTTAAAGTGAGTAAAAGATGTGCATATTCAGGTGTAGTAGTGCTTGTATGTAACCTTATGTCTTGGGATACTGAAGCAGGAAGATTGCTAGTTACGAGCAGTCTGAGCTACATAGCAAAACCGAAAAGAAAACAAAAACCAAAAAAAAAATCAGGAAACTGACCAAAAACCTTGTACAACTCAACAATGAAAAGAGAAGAACCCAATTTTAAATAAAAAAATTAAGTAAACATGTAAGGGTATATGAGTATATATATGATAAACATATATGTACATATATATATATGTGATAAACAAAAGATAACCTACATCAATCATTTGGGGAATGCAGATCAGAACCACAGTGAGGTATTTTTCATATAGTAAGACAATAAAAAAGATAAATGTTAACAGTAACATGGAAAGTTGGAACCATAGTACATCACTATTGGGAATATAAAATGGTGTAGATGCTTATAAAAACAGTTCAGCAGTTCCTCAAAATATTAAATATAGGCTGGGCGGTGGTGGTGGCGGCGGCGGCGGCGGCGGCGGCGGCGGCGGCGGCGGCGGCGGCGCACGCCTTTAATCCCAGCACTCAGGAGGCAGAGCCAGGCAGATCTCTGTGAGTTCGAGGCCAGCCTGGGCTACAGAGCAAGATCCAAAACAGGCACCAAAACTACACAGAGAAACCCTATCTCAGAAAAAAAAAAATAGATTGAATATAATTACCAAAAGAATCATTAGTTTAGTTCCTATAGATGACTGTGTATCTGAGAGAATGGACCATTTGTCGTAAAGGATCCAAGATACAAATATTCATAGCATTATCCATAGGAATTCCAGATGTGGAAACAACCTGTGTTAATTGACTAACAAATAGACAAACAAAATATAGCATATCTGTGTGCAGTGGTTAATCATCATTTTCAACTTGACTAGATTTAGAATCACCTAGGTGTATCTTCCAGCACATTTCCAGAGAATTTTAACTGAAGAGGGAAGAGTCATCCTATGGGCTGGCTGGGGTCCTGAGACAGATAAAAAGGAGAAAAAGAGAAAGCCAGCTGAGCATTCTTTTTCTGTCTTCTGATCTGCCCTGATAGGGACAAATTCCCACTACCAAAATCACAAGCCACTCATTCTGCCATGTCTTCCCTGTCGGAGTGAACTGTATCCCTAAACCAGGAGCCCAAACAAATCTTCCTTTAAAGTTGCTTGTCCGGTATTTGGTCACAGTGATGAGCA
The DNA here is from genome assembly GCF_007827085.1 of Peromyscus californicus insignis. NCBI lineage: Eukaryota > Metazoa > Chordata > Mammalia > Rodentia > Cricetidae > Peromyscus > Peromyscus californicus. Next base: position 37,495,591 of record NW_026294595.1, on the reverse strand, counting down.
GAGTAACTAATACAGTCTGACTCAGCCAGAAAAATGGAAGTTCTGCTACATGCCCTAACATGGAGAAATCTTGAAAATGTCATCATAAGTGAAAAAAGGCAAATATAAAAGGTCATTATCAAGATTAGGCCTATTCATGGAGATGGAGATAGATTAGCAGTTATTTGAGACTAGGAAAAGCATTGGGAAATGAATTGGGAATGACTGCTAAAGAGTATGTGTTTTTTTCAGAGTGATGAAAATTTTCTGCACCTAGATGGTAGTGACAGTTTTATGAATTTGAGAATGTGCTAAATGCACTAAAATCCAAACATTATGTTTTTATGTATTTATTTGGATAGGAATGCTTTAACAAAGACTAAACAGACCTGGTGGCTAGAAGTCCAACATCAGCCTGTCATAAGAGTTGATTTCATTCTGAGGCAATCTCTTTATAGGTGGCCATCTTGCTGTGTGCTTGTGTGGATACCCACTAGTCTGTGTCTTGCCTGTGTCTTAATAGATTTTTTAGAAGGAGATCACATCCCTTTTATCTTAACCACCTCCTTTAAAGGCCTTGTCTCTGAAATCAGTCATATTCTGAAGTTCTGGGCATTAGGATTTCCATACATGAATATGGAGCTGAGAGATAGTTAGGTACTCTGCTCTAAAACATAATCTTAAAAGATTAGTGTTATGGCATATGAATTATATCTCAGGTTTTAAAATCTAAGACTCAGGCTAAGGATGGATCAGTGCTAGGGTGTTTGCCTAAGCATGCAAACACTCCTGGGTTAGAGCTCAGCATTGAGAAACAAACAAAAACCTTAAGTACCTACATCATAACTCCTCTGTCAGATAATATGAAAACCAAGTGCAAAAGATAATTTCCAAACTAAACTAGGAAAACCTTAATTAGCAACAAGGAAATAAAATACTAAATAATAAACATCAAAGAGTGTACAGAAATTATTGTAGAAAACTTTATAAAACATATAAAACTGGATTTGAACTAATAAAAAGATAGTTCTAATTTATAAATGTAATATTACCTATATATAAATGTAGGCAGAAGTTTCTGTCCCGCCAGCAACTCCCAAATACCCAACAGCTGCTTCCCAAATTACCACACAGAGGCTTATATTAATTATAAATGTTCAGCCAGTAGTTCAGGCTTATTACTAACTAGCTCTTACACTTAAATTAATACATAATTCTTATTTGTGTATAACCATGTGGCTTGGTACCTTTTCTCAGTAAGACAGTCTCATTTTGCTTCTTCTGCATCTGGATGGTGACTCCTGACTCAGCTTTCCTCTTCCCAGCATTCTTAGTTTGTCTTTCGTGCCTAACTTCCTGCCCAGCTACCAGCCTGTCAGTGTTTTATTAACCAATGAGAGTAAAACATATTTGTAGTATAGAAGAGGACTGTTCCACGGTATAAAAATACCACCATGATTTTTTTAGATTTTTTTTTGTGTGTGTGTATGAGTGTTTTGGTTATATGTATGTATACACATGATATGCGTGCCTTGTCCCAACAGAAGCCAGAAGAGGACATCAGATCCCCTGAACTAGAGTTACAGGTGTTTATAATCTTCCATGTGAGTGCTGGGGACCAAACACATATCTCTCCAGCCCCCACCATAACATTTTTATGGCACTAAACAAGTTGATACAAAAGTCTGTTTTTTAAGCCGGGCAGTGGTGGTGCAGGCCTTTAATACTAGCACTGGAGAGGCAGAGGCAGACTGATTCTAGGTGAGTTTGAGGCCAGCCTGGTCTACAAAGCAAGTTACAGAGCTGCCAGGACTACACAAAGAAACCGTCTCAAAAAACTAAAAAAAAAAAAGAAAAAAAAGAAAAATCTGATTTTTAAAAATAGGTAATACCAGGAATTGTTTCATGCAAACATGAATGTTTTACTATAATAATGCAAGAAAAGTTGGTGACAGAAGTATTTTTGGACTCAGAATTTTTCCCCATAGGATAGTAGCTAATCACAAAATGGAAAGAAAAAAAAGAAGAAGCAACTTCAGAGTGGACATACCTTTACCATATTGTCATTGCTATCAGCAGTGCAACAAAGAGAAATGCATCCTGGTAGTATCTCTAAAAAGATCTCTTCCCCTGAGATAAAAGTAAACATCAAAAACATTAGTCACGGGAAAGAGAGATGGCTTAGCGGTTAAGAGCACTGACTGATGTTCCAGAGGACCCAGGTTCAATTCCCAGACTGTCAGGTGTCTGATCACACTAGAATTTAAAAAAATAAAACAAAACCAAAAAACATTAGTCACATCCAAATTGACTGATATTCCATAGTGCCAATTAAAAAAAAAAATCACATGCTGAAGTTAACCAGGCCAAAAGTCTATATATCTCAGTGAACTTCTATTTAGTAACCTACCCATTCTGAAGCTGTGGGGCTTTATATTTTAAGTACTTACCAGCAAAACCAAAAAGTCCATGACAGAGTTAGAACTAGAAAAACAAAGTTAACTCTATATCTTATTTTATTGATTGACTTTTATTGGAAAACATTTTCTTTCATACATTATATTCTAATCATGCTTTTCTCCCAACTCCTTCCAGATACCCCCACCTCTTTTACCCACCCAACTTCATGCTCTTTCTTTCTCTTTAAAAAACAAGAAGCAAGAAATTCAAACACACACACACACACACACACACACACACACACACACACACACAATGACAACAACAAATCCCACAAAAACACAAAATCAGATACCAAAATATACAAGCAATAGACCAATAAGACAAAAAAAAAATGCCCAAACAAAGCTATATGAGACAAAAAGTCTGCGAAAATATCATTGAGTTTGTTCTGTGTTGGCCATCTACTCCTGGGCATGAGGGCTACTCTGAAGTATAGTTAATATAGTGAGACTCTGTCGGAGAAATCTAATTTCTCCTTTGCGGGCAGGTGCCAATGGCAGATAGCTTCTTGGTTAGGGGTGGGAGCCAGCATCCACTTCCCTTTCTCAGCTCTGGGACCTTTGTCTGGCTTGACCCTGTGCAGGCCCTGTTCATGCTGCCATAATCTCTGCAGTTCATATGTGTATCAGTCCTGTTGTGTCTAGAGGACACTTTGCTTGGTGTCCCCTGTATCCTCTTTTACAAGTTAGCAAAAGAAAGCTGTTCTCTCTACTTCTAACACTTCTGACACCAACTGATGTGTTCTACAGTTAAACTTCATTGGATTTAGTTTGAGTTAGCTCCAAATCACACAGGTCAATGGCTAGGGCTCCCAAGATTGATTCACCCACTTCAGTCACTACTACAGGTCCCAGGCTTCCTATACAAATTTGGGGTTCCCTAGGCTGAAGAGATGGTTCAGCAGTTAAGAGCACTGACTGTTCTCCCAGAGGTCCTGAGTTCAATTCCAGCAACCACATGGTGGCTCACAACCATTTATAATGAGATCTGGTGCTCTCTTCTGGCCTGCAGGGACACATGCAGGCAGAATACTGTATACATAATAAATAAATAAATCTTTAAAAAAATTTGGGTTTCCCATGACCCATTTTTTTTATCCAGTAGTTTGGAGAAGAGCTTTCATAACTAAGGGAGAACTTGAGTTTCTGTGGAATTTGTGGCACATCTTCCCTCCTCCAATACACATATGCTCAACCTGAAAGTTCTTGTCTGAAACCCTTTGTTTAATGGTTTAATGAAGGATCTATTATCTAGGTATGGTTCATTAAATATTGACCATTGGTGAATGACTTCAACCATTGGCTCTTCTCCCCTCCTCAGATGTCTAGAGGTAGGACAAAAGTCTCTACTATCTAATCATATGCTCATTTTCTCTGTCAACTAGCCTCCATTATTAGGCTATTCACATTGTTAGCATAAACTTGTAGAGTTTGTTTATGAATTACAAAATAATGCCCCCTCACCTAATTTCTAAGAAGTCCAGGATATTAAAGAATCCTGAAAGCACTGTACCAGAAACTGGGAACAAAAGTTAATGATTGTATTTCCCGGAGTTGGAAAATGAGAATATTTGAGACTGAGGACATAGGTCAGTGGTGGAGTATTTGCCTGCTGTGTTTAAGGCCCTGAGTGTATTCACAATAGAAGCAATGAGAGAGACAGGGACAGAAGAGGGGATGAGGAGAAGGGAAGGGGAGGAGAGAGAAGCATATTTGAAAGTTCTGGCACAGGAATGGAAGAGCATTCCAGTCTTTTGGACAGAGGAGATGGGTTTGGGCTGGAGAGGCTTTGAGGGTCTTACTACTAGCTTCTCCATGTTCTTTTGAATAAACAGTCCAAAGAGCCTCAATAACAAGGTCTAGGAAGCTCTGGAAGCCCAGTTTACGACCACTACAGTGTAATGCAGTCGCCTCTTCTCTAACGTGACACTTCTGCTTGCTCCAGTAGCTGTTGGAGCTTCTGGAACCACCTTCAACTCCCCTTCTCACACCTGGGAGCAGGATAGATGTGCTATTGCACTTCAGTATCTAAACCATATGAATCCGCACCATCCTGCCTCCTCTCCCAAGTAGGAATTCTAGAGTATATCTGCTTCCAGTGTTTCTAGTAAAAAAAAAGAAAAAAAATAGGTTTTCAATATTGTTATCATCTGGCTTTTCCTACTGCAGATGAAATGTCTCCTGCTAATCTTAATTTTCTGTTCTTTTTGCTTGCTTTTAAGCTCTTTTTCTTTATTCTTTTATTCTTACTATCCACATTTCTGTTGTAAAGTATTTGAGTATGACTCTATCCTGTTTGACATTCACACTGTATTATTTTAATCATTAATTGCATGGGAAATTTGGATTGTCGCACGTTAAATACTGTTCCTCCACTATTCTAAATGTAATAACATAATTCCTAGAATTATTATCCTGTCTTCTTTTTTTTTTTTTTTTTTTTTTTTTTTGGACAGAGTCTCATCTAGTCCAGGCTGTCCTGAGACTGTAGCTGAGGATGACATTGACTTTCTGATCCTCCTGTTTGTATTTCCCAGTACTGGGAACTACAAGCATGCACCTCCGTGACCTGTTTCCTGTTTCTGTGGTGCTAGAGATTGAATCCAGAGCTCTGTGCACACTGGGCACACACTCTACCTGATAAGCTATATCCCCACTCTCCACCTTTGAATAGAAAACTCATCCCATAATGCGATTTTCTTCATTTTTTTTCTCGTAATTACATTTTTTCCTTTGATTACACAATGAGCAACCATGTGCTCCAAAGGGGGGAAAAGAGGTACAACGATGTGGGAGACAATTTGGCATTCTCTTAGAAAGCTAAACACTTCCCATTCAACCCAACAATTTCATTCATTCCTAGATACTTATCCAGGAGAAATGGTAGTTTTATATTCATGTGAAAAATTGTATATTGATGTTCATAGAAGTTTCACTAAAACTTGTTCAACAATTGAAATACACCCAAATCTTTCAATTTGTGAATGGACAAAGTGTGGTACAACCATACGTGGGAAATTTATAAATACTAAATATGAATAGGCTTGCCGTTTTTACTCCAAACAATACTATTTACACTGTACTAGGAATTATAAGTAATACAATGATGTTTATAGTATATGATAAGGTTTGTGTAGGCTTTATGCAAACATGAACATCCATAGATTTTTAGTACCAGTGAGGGTTTCTGGAACTAAAATCTCCACAAGTACCAAGAAATGGCTATGTGAAAAGTGCAACAGTGTCAATGAATTTCAGGTATATCATGAGATGTAAAAAAAGCCAGAATAAAAAGCCTACATACCATAATGATTACATTTATAGGACATACATATTAGTAAAGGGGAAATTATTATAGAGACTAATGGTAAGTGTTTTCCAGCATTTAGGTGGCAGAAAAAGTGCCTCCTGTGATAGGCAAAACAATGGCTCCTAGAAAGGTCCATATCTTAATTTCTAGAATGTGAGATTGTTATCTTACATGGCAAAGAGACTTTGTAGGTGTGATTAAAGATGAAGTAGTTATCTTAGATTAGCTAGGTTAGCCCTGAATGTAATCACAGGTTCTTAGGAAGGGCAAATGGATTAATAGGAGAGAAAGTGCCAATGTGAAGACAAAGCATGGAAATGGTAACCAAAGAGTGTGGCAACTCCTAGGAGAGGGGAGAAGCAAGGAGCACATCCTTTCCTGAAGCCTCCAGAAGGAGCCAGCACTTAGCACACCTTGATTTTATCCCATCTAACTGGTTTTGCATTTTTAACATGAAAAACTAAAATTTTGCTGACACACAAAGTTTTTGGTAATTCACTACGGCCGCCACCAATAAACTAAGAAAAGCATGGGAGTGTTCATCCTTTCGGCTACTCTAGGCCACACCGGATAAAGAATGATCTTGGGCCACACATTAAATGAACAAACACTATCAAAAGCTGTTAAGAGAAAAAGTCTGCATAATTTCCACGTTATCTACCACCATAGATAAGCAAAAAAGTCCTCATATAATCTATGTGGAATCCTGTTCAGAGGGTTTTTTTTGTTTTGTTTTGTTTTGTTTTTTATTTTAAGTAGACCTCAAATTTGTAATCATTAAAAAAGAAATGAGCATGTCTAAGTAACAAAATATTCATCAATTTTTTAAATTGGTATTATAGAAGTAAAAAATGGGGGGCAACACAAACCTAATGGAATATGTGGCATTACTCTTGAGAAACCTATGCCTCAGTCTCTGGCTCAGTGCATGTTGTCGAAAGGCTTGGTGAGTTTTCAACACTCTCATCAGATACTTTGATCCTCCTTTTCCTCTTAGTGTGCCTCATTCTTGGAACAGGTGCTTATATGTGTAGGTGCTGGGGGAAAAAAGAATGACATGAATAAGACAGGAGATTGGGTAGGAGGATTGCTGCAAGTATGAGGTTAGCCTGGGCTACATAGTGAGTTTAAGGCCAGCCTGGGCTTCTTAGTTCACCCCATCTCAAGAGAACAAATAAGTAATAATTAAAATAAATCAATAAAATTCTTTTTTTGAGACGGAGTTTCTCTGTGTAGCTTTGAAGCCTGTCCTGGAACTCGCTCTGTAGACCAGACTGGCCTTGAACTCACAGAGATCTGCCCGCCTCTAACTCCGAGTGCTGGGTTTAAGGGTGGGCGCCACCATGCCAGACCTAATAAATCAGTAAATTTAATCAAAATAAATTAGTGTTCTGGCTAATTTCAGTAGGTGACTCTTTTAGTATAATATTTTCTCATAGGTTATTACTTTGAGTAGCAGGCTGATTTTAAGTAGTTGTATTGTTCTCACCTTTTTCTTCTTCTCTTGCTTTATGCTCTTGCATTCTCCTTAGCAATGTTCAAACCCCTGTTTACCAATCCTCAGTCTAGGAACAGGTTTTAGAAAGTCATCTCTGGTGGTTTTACTGCAATATTACTGGAGGACATTGCTGATCCTGACACAAGTACATGGTCACAAGGCTATATTCTTGTCTTCTTGAGTTCTCACTTTTCTACAGAACTGAAGCCTGGGGCTGTCTATTGATAACATATTCCATAGCATTCTGTTGGAGTGGGAGTAACACGCCTCTGTCCCTACTTGCAAAAGGTGAGCTGGCCTCTCATTCCTCCTCATGACATGCAGCATGTTTTTGGGTAAGCAGAGAAGCTGAATTTCCCCCTGTTACTACTGGGGTTGGATTGATACTAGAATACAGTCAGAATCAGCACATTTATTTGTATTTCTCTTCATTGTTTTGGTACTCAGTGGTATTTATTTTTGTTTTGAACATGTCTCCTTTCTCTAAAGTTTTACCTCTCACTTTCTTTTCTGTATTGTTTTACTCCTTTTTATTGTTTAGGAATTCCAGACATGCATACAATGTGTTTTGTGAAACTGACCACCCCACTCTGCCTTATAATTCCTCCCTAGCCGCTAGACTTTTCTTGTCCAACCTCATGGCTCTACTCTTTGGAACCCACTGAGTCCACTTAGTGCTGTCTTTGTGTGCATACGATTAGGACCGTTCACTAGTTTTTCATGCCCCACATCCCTGCATAGAACTGACTTTCTCTCCCCTATAGTCATCAGTTACCAATAGCTCCTCAGCTGCAGGTGGGACTTTGTGACCATTTCCTCCCTCTATGCTATGACGTTTGTCTAGTTTGATTTTCTGCAGGTCTTGTGAATTCTCTGATAGCCACTGTGAGTTCAAATGTGCAACTACCCTTTTTAGGTCCCCCAAACACTATTTCATTGTAATTATCTATCACCTGTGGTTCTTCCTCAATGGCCCCTGGTTACTTTTTTGAGAATTTCATGCATACATTCATACACTGTGTTTTGGTCATACTCATTTCACCATTTCTCCCATTAACTCCTTCCTGATTCACCTTCCACCCCACCTCTCTCCAAATTGCATGCCCTACCTCATTTTTATGTTACTCCTTTTTGTGGATGGAGAATTTTATGTACACATATAATGTTTTGATCAAGTCCACCTCCCCCCATTCTCTCCACTCTAACTCCACCTCTTTCCCTACCACCATTTCCTCACAATTTTATTTTTCTCTTTTTTATTTTTAAATCCATGGAATCCACTTAGTGCTACCAGTATACACGTGAGTGTAGGGCCATCTTCTGGAGCATGGGTAGCCTCTTGGGGGCTGCATCACTCAAGAAAATTGACTCTCCTCCCAGAAGGCATCAATTGCCATAGCTCCTGAGGAAAAGGTAGACTTTCTGATAACCACCCCTGTTCATTCTTATGCGGGTCTTGTGCAAATCATCATGGCCACTGTTAGGTCATATGTGTAACTGCCTTGTGTCCAGAAGACACTGTTTTGTGCAAATCATCATGCCCACTGTTAGGTCATATGTGTAACTGCCTTGTGTCCAGAAGACACTTTTTTTTTTTTTTTTTTTTTTTTTTTTTTTTGGTTTTTTGAGACAGGGTTTCTCTGTGTAGCTTTGCGCCTTTCCTGGGACTCACTTGGTAGCCCAGGCTGGCCTCGAACTCACAGAGATCCGCCTGCCTCTGCCTCCCGAGTGCTGGGATTAAAGGCGTGCGCCACCACCGCCCGGCGAGAAGACACTTTTTTGCTGTATTCATCCACTACCCCGCCTTTTGCAATCTTTTCTGCCTCTTCTTCCCCAGTGATCTCATGAGCCTTGGGAGAAGTTGGGTAGGATATAGATGTCCCATTTAGGGCTCCATAGTCCGCAATCTCCTATTCTCTGTGTGGAGACCAGCTGAGGGTCTCTTTGTTGATCGTCATCTCCTGGGAAGAGAGGTTTCTCTGAGGAGTGTTGAGAGATTTAATTATTTTTGGGCATAACAATATGTCTTCAGGAGTTGGTTTATGTTCATTTAGCAGAATGATTAGCAATAGGTTCTCTGTATTAGGACCCAAATTCTGTCTTGTGGAGCAGGCCTTAAATCCAGTAAGAAAGTGGTTGTTCCATAACATCTGTGCACTAATGCATCATGGGCATATCTTAGCATGCCAATTATTATGTTAGCCCATAGGCTTCCCAGCTGTAACCTTCTGTATTCATTGATTTGCAAAGAAAGACAGTTCAAGTATGTCCTTACATTCTAGAATCTAATCCTGATAGTACAGAAAATAGGACCAAAAATGGAAGAGAAACTTAGTACAGTGGATGATGAGAACTTTTGCAGGCGGGGATGTAGCTCACTTACTTTGTATGTGCAAAACCTGGATTTGTTCTCCAGTGTTGCCCCTCCACATCACCCTGCCAGCTTTTATTGTTGTGTTAGTCTAATTGTTGCTTACAGTGTCTCCTCACATTGGAACCGGCTCCTCTTACTCATTTCTTCCTGGATACTGGGGATGAGTGACTATGCAGACTATCCCATCAGTGTTTCTTGCTCAGTCTTGAGAAAAATCACATAACAATAGACCCAAGACTTAAGAATGGATTGAGCATTGGGGGATTTTTTTTTTCTCTCTGTAAAGCTAGAGTAATTTTATTGAAATGATTGTTGCAAATATTTTTTCTTAAACCAGAGATGAAAATTTGCTCAAACAGGGGTCTTAACCCTTATTATGTAGTTGATTTGTGCCTTGAACATTCTGAGGCCTTAAATAGTTAGGAGTGTGGACTGTGTGTAGAGGAACTGGGGATGGTGACACATTGTCATTTCCCTCTTAAGTTTCTAAGTAAGTTATGACATATGTCTGTGTTTGAAGGAAGTACGATTATTCAATCATTTCACTTTTTCCATACAAGTAGGAATAATTGTCTTCTTAATGCTAATTTCTGAATAATCATGAAATAATTTAGGCATTTAAATATTTATTAGGACTTCAGGGATAGATTAGTGGTAGAATACTTGCCTCACATATATCAGGCCCTGGATTTAATTAAACTCTCAGTACTATTAAAAAAAAAGAGTATTTATATTTAAATCATTGTTCTTCTGAAAGTTTCATTTTCTAGGAACATTGTATATAAACATCAGAACCAGGAAAGATATATAATAGTAAATTATATTTAAAAATTAGAAAGGGGCCTAAACATAAATGCTTATGGCCACTTTCTTCATAATCATCATGAACTTTAAACACTCCAAATGTTCTTCAGTGGGTGAATGTATAAACAAACTGTGACTTTACATTTCACACTACATTACATACTGTGCTGTGTAATATATAATGTACTATAAAATAACGCTCAGCAATAAAAGGAATGAACTTCAAAGGCATAAGAAATAGAAGCTATTTTCTGAACAGTATAATCCATGGGATTACATTTATAAGCTGTTCTTGACAAATGTTAGCAGATCAATGATTGGTAGCTGTTAGTGAATGTATGACTCTAAAAGCATAGTCAAAAGGATTTGACAGAGGAGACCGGGCAGGGGGAGGCTCAGAGATGTCTATATCCTGATTGTGGTATCAGCTATAGATCCATATATATTGTTGTTTGGATGTTTTGTTTACTGTAGCTGCTGTTTGCATTTCTGGGTGTCAAACTCTGGGCCCTGAGCATGTAAGGCAAGCATTTCATCACTTAAGGTGCACCCCAGAACAACACATTTTTGAATTCATAAAACTACCTATTACGATATAGACGAATTTCTAAACGGTGTTATTAAATACAAAACTTGGAGCCAAATATAGGGGTGAAAAACTTAGAGATCAGGGAAATAGTGAGAGCCACCAACCTTACCTCACCAGCTCTGCAGCTCCCAAAAGTGAGCTACTTCCTGTCTACCAGTGCCTTTTTTACCTTGCTGTTCTGCCCTCTGGCTCTTAGCCCAGCTACCTCACTTCCTTGTCACTGCCTATCTGTACAGACCTCCAGGTCTCTATGGTTGGTATTGGGATTAAAGGAATGTGTCACCATGCTTGGCTGTTCCCTACTGTGTCCTTGAACACACAGAGACCTTGCCTGCCAAGTGATCAAATTAAGGGCGTGTGCTACCACTGCCTGACTTTTGTGTTAATGGCTTGCTATTTCCTCTGATCTCCAGGCAAACTTTATTTATTAACATACAAATAAAATATCACCACATTTTAGCACAAATAAAAGATCATCACACTATGACTCAATTTGGTCATTGAATTTTAATTAGGTTTTTAAAATAATATAAAATGGTACATTTGGCTTCAGGTTGTGAGCATGCTATGCTAAAAAATGAAAGAAAATTTCTGAGGATAGGGATAAAAGATCTGAGAAACTCTATATGCAAAGAGACAGCAAGCTGAAATTTAGGGTTTGTAATGTGACTTTGATGTGCATTTTGTATTAGTATCTTTGACTATCACTGTCATGTTGATGGACCTTGGTCAAGTAAATTAACTACCCAGGTCATCAGCATATTTTTCTGTAGTTGAGAAGATTGGACTCTATGCTTCTCAACGTAAAATGCTTCTAATCAGTACTTTACTTAAATGAAGTTTGCTTTTGTGCAGAAATGTTTTAATTACTTAGCATTAAGTAACAACAAAGCTTTAGGAAGATATTCCATGATTCTGCTGGTGACGTCACATAGTTCTTGACAAGTACTTCTTGTCTATGAAAGTCTGATCTGTATAATTTTATCGCCAGAGAACTTCTTGAGTTTTCAGTGTGTGTGTGTGTGTGTGTGTGTGTGTGTGTGTGTGTGTAGGAGGGATATTGAGTCAGGGTCTCTCTACATCGCCCTGGCTATCCTAGAACTCACTATGTAGACTAGGCTGGCCTTGAACTCACAGAGATCGAGCTGCTTCTCCCTCCTGTGTACTGGGATTAAAGGTGTGTTCTTTTCTTTTTGAGATTATAGTTACATCATTTCCCCCTTTCTTTTCCTCCCTCCAAACCCTCCTATATAACTCTCCTTGCTTTATTTCAAATTCATGACCTTTTTTCAGTAATTGTTACATGCATGTGTGTGTGTGTGTGTGTATACATATATATGCATATATACTCCTAAATATAACCTACTCAGTCTGTATACTATTATTTGTATTATGTTTTCTTCCTTTTTAAATGTTTATTTTAAATATTTTGCAGACCACTAGGTGGAGATGTAAACAATTTAGCACTTGTTTCTCTTTTAATTTGCTCTAACGTAATTTTATACAGACTTGCCTGTGTTTCCCAGAGAAGAGGATAAAGCAAAGACACATCTATAAAAGCACTTGGTTTATGTTTTTAAATGAGATGACAACCTGGATTTAGAAAAACTCAACTCTTAAACTATGAAGTCGTTTTTGCTAAATAGCTTATTGTGAAACGGCAACGTGAGTTGAGTGACTGCAGTTTTAGAATCTGTGAGGTGTTTTTTGTCTTGTCGGGTTTCTTGGTACATGCTTAATGATGTTAAATCAGAAATATTTGAGATTAAAAAGATAGAGTGTGGGGTTGTAGAGATGGCCAAGTGGGTTAAGAGCACTTCCTGCTCTTACAGAGGACCTGAGTTCCCAGATCATGTCAGGCAGCTCACAGCACCCTGGAACTCCAGTTCCAGGATACACAATGCCTGCTTCTGACTTCCAAGAGTACCTGCACTTATGTGGCACACATACACACACACACACACCACACCACACACCACACACACATACACACACTAATCAAGTGTTTTAGCAAGATACATTGTAATTTTTTTTCAAACATTTTAAAATGTATTTTGTGTGTAGGGTTGTTTTGTCTGCAGGTCTGTGCACCATGTGTATGCTGGTGCCTGCAGAGGACAGAAGAGGGCATCAGATCCCCACAGACTACAGACAATTGTGAGCTGCCATGTGGGTGCTGGAAACTGAGTCCTCAGGAAGAGCAGCCAGGACTCTTAACCTTTGAGCCATCTCTCCAGTCCCTCTCCCCCAACACACACAGTTTTTGATACTCTAGAACTTAAAGGGAATGTTTGCCTCTTTTAATAGTTATAAAAGTATGCTAATTTCATGGCTTTATTAGTCTTTTTAATTCTTCTATATATAGTTGATTAAAAAAAATACATAGGGCCAGGCAGTGGTGTTGCATACCTTTAATCCCAGCACTTTGGAGGCAGACATAGGCAGAATTCAGAGTTCAAGGCCAGCCTGGTCTACAAAGAGAGTTCTAGGACAGCAAGGACTAAACAGAGGAACCCTGTCTTGAAAAAAAGAAAGAAAGAAAGAAAGAGAGAGAGAGAGAGAGAGAGAGAGAGAGAGAGAGAGAGAAAGAAAAGAAAGAAAGAAAGAAAGAAAGAAAGAAAGAAAGAAAGAAAGAAAGAAAGAAAGAAAGAAAAGAAGATAAAAAAAGAACATAGCCAGGCATGGTGGCACAGGCCTTTAATCCCAGCACTCGGGAGGCAAGCAGGAGGATGGTTGTGAGTTCAAAAGGCCAGCCTGGTCTACACACCAAATTCCACCCTAGCCAGCACTATCTAGAGAAACCCTATCTCAAACAAACAAAAATATATACAAACAAACAAAGAAAGAACAACACAGAATAGTAAGAGTCTCTTCATAGAACTGCTTTGAGACAAAACACCACTGTATTGTGTGTTCTTTTTTAATTTTGTGTGTGTGTGTGTGTGTGTGTGTGTGTGTGTGTGTGTGTTTGCACACATTCACACCTCTGTTCAGTAGCCTGCAGAGGCCAGAAGAAGGTATCAGATTCCCTTGAGCTGGCGTTACATATGACATGGAAAATATGGGAAGTAAATTCTGGTCCTTTGGAAGAGCAGCAAGTGCTTCCCCCCCCCCCCCTTTTTTTTTCTTTTTGGTTTTTTTGAGACAGGGTTTCTCTGTGTAGTTTTGGTACCTGTCCCGGATCTCGCTCTATAGTCCCGGATCTCCCTCTATAGACCAGACTGGCCTCAACTCACAGAGATCCGCCTGGCTCTGCCTCCAGAGTGCTGGGATTAAAGCCATGCACCACCACTGCCAGGCTTAGAAATTTTTTTTGGCAGCAAGTGCTCTTAAATTGAACCATCTCTCCAGTCCCTTACAGTCTTGTTTTGTTTTGTTTTTGTTTTGTAAGTATTTCCTTTTAATTAGGAGTCAGCATTGATGATGCACATCCATAATTGCAGCATTTCAAAGGCCAAACCAGAGGATTGCTCGTTAGAACTCAGCCTGGGCAGCAAGACCCTATCTGAAGAAGAAACTCATTAGAGATGGACCAAGGCTTTAATAGTTTTGTTCTTGCTGTTCATTGGCTGGTTTTTCCTATCTTTAAAATGAAAAAAGTTGTGTATATTGAGTCGTTTTCTTGAGAAGTTTCTTTTCTTGAATAGCTCTATATTTTTATTACTTTTGTAGGCATGCATCTAGTTATTGACAGTTACATTTGCTTTGGTAATTAAACATCATTACTGCTATTAAAGATCCCTTTTCATCACGGATGGTTCCATACATGTAGTTAGTAAGAGCTAGCTCACTTCTGTTTTTCTTTCGGTCATCTTTCTTAGGTTTTTAATTAAATCTAAGAATTTTAATATTTGATTCAGCTAAAATGTAAATATTTTAGCATGTTATTATAATTAAAAGGATGTATCAAATAAAGAAAATCTTGTCAATTTCTAGTATAAGTGGGGGATAAATTATTGGTTATTACATAGTTCTGAAATTATTTGGAAAACTCTAGGTCAGAAATGATTGTCCAAGACTATGATACATTTAAAGCATCTTTATTAAGTGATACAGCTCTCAAGAGAGTAGTTCTTATGATTAAATGATGTTTTGTATGTGAGAGAGAGGGAGAGAGAGAAAGAGGGTGTCTCACGATGTTGTCCAGACGACAGTATCTTCCTGCCTCAGCCTCCTAAGTAGCTGGAATGGCAGGTGTATGCCATACTGCCCAGCTTAAATGACTCAATTTGAGGGCTGGAGAGATGGCTTAGCAGTTAAAAACACTGGCTGTTCTAGCTCCAGAGGATCTGCTCCCCTTTTCTGCACTTACATTCATCAACACACACACACACACACACACACACACACACACACACACACACACACACACACTCACACACACTCACGATTACAGTTAGGGTAAGCTTCTTTGTATATGGTTTCCTGGGGTGTAATTTGTAAAGATTGGCTGCTGCACAGTTCTGGGAGGCTACCATGAGCCTCTCTGGACGCACTTCCCGTTTGTGTGATCTCTGCCGTGCAAAGGGTGGTCATAGACAAAGTTTTGAGTCACAAGGCTCAGGGCTTCAGTGCTGCTCTGTCAGGGTACAGTGTTCTGTAGCCAGCACTTGAGATCCTTGTCTAAATTACTAAGTGGACCAGCCATATTTTCTATCTCTTAGTAATATCCTTCCCTTCATAGGTAATATAACAGCTGAGAAGCATGCCCAGAAAGGTTAATCCAGGAAAAGGGAGAAACAGACCAAGGCTCCAGCTCTGACTCACTGTGGGAAAGGGGAAGCTGAAGCCAGGAGATAAACAAGGCAGCCCTGGCAAAAAACAGACTGGTGTCCTGCCCACAGGGCAAGCCTACAGCTTTCCACAGGCTTTAAAGTCATTGGAGGACTTTGGTATAATCCTGACCCCTCCTGAAGGATAGGCCAGCATTGGAAAAGAAATCCATTTTATTTCTCTACATATCTTGGGTTGTATCTAGGTGCCATGTTAAAATGGTCCAGTGGTAGAGAATGAAGGGCTGCTCTTGGAGACCAGAAAACAAGGAACAGATAGTACTCTTGGGTGGCGGGTGGGTGATGACTACAAGAAGTAGCCCTGGAGGAAGGGGCCAGTTGTTTTACAGTGGGTGAGTTCACCCAGGTTCTTTTTGTTGTTACTTGTTTGCTTGCTTACTTGAGGCAGGGTTTCATTATGTAGCCCTGGGTAGCCTGGAACTCATGGACCCCTGCCTCTACCTCTCAAGTGCTAGGATTAAAAGCATCTATCACCATCCCTGTTTCCAGATTCTAGGCCTTTGGGTAAAGAATTAAAAATCAAGGCTCACACAGACTTGCACAAGTGGTAAGAGAACTTCAAAATGAAGTGGTAGTGCAGATTAGAAAAGGCTGCATGTCAAGAGTGACAGTGGGTCACATGAGTGAGGGTACTCAAGAGCCCTGGTTACTGTTCGGGGCTTCCATTTATGGGGTTCAAGTGATTACTAAGGTTCTCTATTTTGGTTGATAGATTGGATCATATAGTCATTTTTCTTCCGTGCTTGTTCCCATAATGCATCAGATTTTAATCTTAAGCACCCTGAATCATGTGCAAGCATAAGATGGTTAAGTAGGGTTCCTCCCTAAACGTTCTCTTGAGGACACAGTTTTGCATTAATGCACAAGCAGCTCGAACCAGTTCAGGCTGGATTGGCCTTCTCATTTACACTACATTGGGAATATATTTGAAAAGAAACTGCCTATGCTTGTTTGTTGTTAGGGGAAGAGAAAAGAAACATCACTGTCCAGAGAGGGTTGAAGGTACTGCCTAATATAGGAGGGGGTTCAAGGTTGCTAGGTACATTGTGTGAAGAGGGGTTTGCATGCGCAAAACATACAAGTAAAGGAGCTGATCTGCCAAGATCATTATTAGAAAAGAGGGGTGTGTAGAACTCAATCCAAGTGGAGCCCCAGGTTATTAAGCTATCCTGTGCTTGCCGGCCTCAGCTGGAGGTGTACACATTGAGAAGTCTAGGCAACAGATGCCTGGGGAGCTCTGCCGTGCCAACCTCAGCAGTGTAAGGAGTTCCACTAATCTTTTAGTGACCTCAACTCAGGCCAAGTTGGGATTTGTGGTTTTGATGTAGAAAAGAATGTCAGGACTAGCTAGCTAGTGTGAAGCAGAGTTGAAGATGTTTGTTTTTGTTGTTGTTGTCATTTGTTTGTGTGGTTTTGGTTTTGGTTTTTTTGTTTGTTTTGTTTTTCAAGACAGAGTTTCTCTGTGTAGCCCTGGCTGTCCTAGAACTCAGTCTGTACTCAGGCTGGACTCAATCTCAGAGATCTTCTGACTTCTGCTTCCCAAGCACTGGAATTAAAGGCATGTGCCACTACTGCCCAGCTTTATTAAAGATATTTTAATATAGACTTTAAGCATGAAGGCTAGGAGGAAAAGTGCTTAGACTGACACACTAGAGAGCATGGCTGTGGGCTTGAGAGAGTCGCTAAGTGCAGGTACAGGCTCCAGGGAGCACTGAAGTTGTCTTAGCTGTAATCACAGCTACCGCTTTGGTGCTTCTCAAGTTACATCTTAAAGGTTGCAAAGAAGCCAGTTTTTTGTTTCTTGTTTGTTTTTTTTTCTCTCTCTCTCTCTCTTTAGATAAGAAAGACTATAGAGTGACTTCTGTTGTTGGTTGGTCTTTGGTCCTTTGGGGGGCTGCCACTCAATTCCTAAATAAATCCCACAGAGCCTCATTCTTACTTATGAATGCTCGGCCTTAGCTTGGCTTGTTTCTTGCCAACTTTCCTTACTTATCCCTTCTACCTTTCGCTTCTGGGCTTTTCCTGTCTCTTATTTCTGTAAATCTTACTTTTACTCCAGGGCTTGCTATGTAGCTGGGTGGCTGGACCCTGGAGTCCTCCTCCTTCTCTTGCTCCTTCCTCTTTTCTTCCAGATTTCTCCGATATATTCTCTCTGCCTGCCAGCCCTGCCTAGCCTTTCTCCTGCCTCAATGTCTAGCTCTTCATTAGACCATCAGGTGTTTTAGACAGGTAAAGTAACACAGCATCACAGAGTTAAACAAATGCAACATAAACAAAAGTAACACAGCTTAAAATAATATTCTCCAACAGACTTCAGAGATAACATGGATGGAATTACAATCTCATAAAGTAAATTCCAAGCCACTAGGGTTACACAAAGGGTTTAGGACATGACCTTTCCCTACACAGGAGTTTCAGGTGAGATTTCTAGAAAATTGCAGGTTTGTAGCTGTGAAGGGAAAAAGGCTCTAAGCAGTTGTTAATTGTGCTGCAATTCTTTTGTCTCTGAGGGAAAGAAGTTTCAACATGATTTCTGAGTAAGGGGTTCCTCTTCCTTCTCATGTCTCTATAATTTCTGTCTGTCTTGCTTCAGTGTGATAGTCACTTAAGACTCATTCCTTACACAGGGTGGTTTACTGCTGGGTGGGACCGGAAGGTGTCACTCTGGCAGACAGAGGTCTGAGTTCCCCTAGTTCTTCCTCTCAGTGCAGAACTCTGCTGTTTACTTCTCTGATACACTTCAGAAGACATCTACTGGCTGAGACCTTAGCCAACCAAGGCTGCATGAACTTGGTTGTGTCTAGGGGAAGTGAGAACCTACTGGACCCACAGATCATAAAACTAAGTGTGACTAGCAACCATCACTGGTATGCCACAAAGGGAAGCATCTAACGTGAATGCATTGTGATGGACAAGTGATTCCTGACTAGCTAACAAAGGCTATTAGGGTCCAGCCTCTAATAGTCTTTTCCCAGGTTTTCCAGAAGAGATGCTACCAACGGCAAGAAATAATCAAGAGAATGAATCTAAGTACACCGAGCTCTTTAGTCCATTCACTTTATTCTTCTGATACAAAATTCTGTCTGCACAGCTTCAGTTCTGTTCTCATACTTAGCTCCTCTCTGTCCCTTCCCCTCCTGTCCTCTCATAGTTCTAAGTTCTTTCCATCTTGTTCTCATCTTTGTCTTCATTTATATCTCCATCTTCGTTCCTTCCTCCCCTCTTCCCATGATCCATGTCCCTACACCTACCATCAGCCATACCTCTGCCCTGCTGCTTTCTGCTCTGGTAGGGTGAGTCTGCTCAGTAGCTAGGAAACCTGCCTCATAGCTTGAATGCACCTGGTCTGAAGAAACCCTTTTGTTCTGAGTTAAATGTTGGAGAGGAAATCTGGGGGTGCCACTCAGGCTATGTAAGAAGGGAGGATCTGAGCTTAATTTGCACAAGAAACAAGACCATGTACCTAACGTCTGTCTGGCCTAGGTGATGTCTCTGTATGATATTTATCTTAATTCAGGAGACTAGCAGATGGTGGTCTGGAATGCTTATTCTGTCTGTCCTTTGTCCTTGGATTATGATTCTAATGCTAAAAAAGGAGAAACAAAAGGCCTGGAAGCAGGAAGCCTTGCCTGTGTGGCTGTAACCCAAATACCTTAATTGTATATGCCCAAAGAATGATCAATCCACACTGTTTAGAAGTTCTTAGGAGAGAAAAATTAATTGGGAAAGCTGCTATAGCGCACAAGAAAATCATCGCAGGAACCGGATAATATATATTTAAAAGCTAATATCACCAAGACTCCTTGAAGCTTAGCTTTTTCCTCTGGAAGAGCCCTGCTTCTTCCAGATATTAGCTTTTGCTGTAGTCAGCTGAATTCCTGCTTCGTATTTCTGTGGCCCACAGCAACCAGCCTTCTTAGCGGAGTTGTTAGGGTCATAGCCTGGGCCCACGTTGGTTCAGCCACCCACCCTCCAGAGGCCAATGAAAATACTCAGATGCAACATAGTGAAAAACAGAAAAAGGAAATTTATTCTATGTAGCCACATATGTATGTGAAGAGGAACAAAGTTATAGTGACCCCCACTCCCCTCGAATCCATCTTCAGCTTCCTGTTTTAAGTTTGTATTTATCGTATGTGTGTGTGTGTGTAGGTGTGGGTGTACACTTGTCCATGCTTGTCCACGTGCATTTGGAGTCCAGAAGATAGTTGGCGTCAAGTTTCTTTCTCAGTGACTCTCCACTTCATTCTGGGGGGATAGGGTCTTTCACTGAAGCTAAAGCTCCCTAAGTTGGCTAGCCTGGCTGTCCCCAAGCTTCAGGAATCCTCCTGTCTCCACTTACTTAGCACTTGGCTTCAGGAGCACGCCACCCACCCAGGCTTTTGTTTTGTTTCACTTGGGTTCTGAGGAACTGAACTTTGGTAGGCATGCTTGGGTGGCACCCACTTCACTGACTTAGCCAGCTTGCCAGCTCACATTTACATTTAAATAGAAGACAAGGTTATGTATGACTAAGCAGCCCCGGCCAAGGTGTGGTCATGTTCATCATTGCTTGGCTCCAGTCAAGTGAAGTGCTTTAATAAGTTGTCAGAACCATGTGATATAAATACCTTTCTGAGAGACAAGCTCATCCTGTTGTTGACACCAGCCTCCCAGTCTTTTCCTTCTCACAGTGTAAAAGTCCCTGGAAAATTCCAATTTTGGGGGGACCATTATTTTCAGTAGTGTGATGGAAAGGCACCTGTGTGTCTTTAGAATATTTTCAGTACTGATAGGATGGCTTGAGCCTGGGCAAAGAACTAGCCTGAATGGATGGAATGACAAAGGACCCCAACTTCAACACTCACTCCCCTATACACATGTGCCTGGTAGACTTAAATCCTTAGAGGAGCCAAGAGGAAGCCATTCCAGTTCTGTCTTATTTGTTAACAATTGATTTGACTATACTTAAAGTATTTTTAAACTTTACTTTTGAAAACTTTTATTTTTTTATTCTTATCTTTATCCAATTTTATTCACATATTTTTTAGTGTGGGGTCAGATTTCATCTCTTACTCTTCTCTTCCTCATATTTTACTTTCTTTTGTGTAACATCGCTTCTTCTTTACTTTCCACATTTATTAGGTTCTTAGCATAACTTTTACTTCGTAACTTAGGCTTAACATTGTCTTCTGCTGTATTTTCTAGAGTTGTTGGTAGTGTGCAATTAACTTTAATTGAGTTGGGTTTTTTCAATGTCTGGTTTGGTTTTATCATTATTGCTGTGAAAATGGTTTGTTTTCCTTGCTGAGTAGTACATAGAATTAATCTTTCAAAAGAAGACCACTCACTGAGAAGACCCCCAAATAAAGCCAGAAGGGATGAGCATCCCAATACATGTTGCAGATCACAACTTAGGCACAAAAACCATGAAAAGGCAGGGCAACATGACTCCTGCAAAATACCACAACCCCAAGCACCAAACCTGAGATACCAAAATGGTTACAGTTCTGGAAAAAGAATTCAGAAGTCTCTTTTTAAGAATGATCAATGACCTCAAAAAGAATTCAGACAAACAGTTGAATGAAGAAAGAAATATTCTGGGCAAGAAATTCAGCAACATAAATAAGAAATCAGGAAGGAAATTGAGACTTTGAAATATAAACTCAGAAATATTGGAAATGAAAACTGACAATCAAATTCACTAAAAGACTAAGTCAATCAGAAGGTAGACTATTAGGCATTAAAGACAAGAAAATTCTACATTCAGACATCAATAGAGGAAAACGATTCCTTTTTTTTTTTGTTATTAAGAAATTTTCACCGGGCGGTGGTGGCGCACGCCTTTAATCCCAGCACTCGGGAGCAGAGCCAGGCGGATCTCTGTGAGTTCGAGGCCAGCCTGGGCTACCAAGTGAGTTCCAGGAAAGGCGCAAAGCTACACAGAGAAACCCTGTCTCGAAAAAGAAAAAAAAAAAAAAAAAGAAAGAAATTTTCTATTCATTTTACATACCAACCACAGATCCCCCCTCCTCCCTTTTCCCACCCCCCAGCCTTCCCTCCCAACCCACCCCCCATTCCCACTTCCTCCAAGCATGACTATTCTTAAGAATTCTGTCTCTATTGAGAGACAAAGCCTTGAGTCAGGCGGTGGTGGTGCACACCTTTAATCCCAGCACTGGGGAGGCAGAGGCAGGCAGATCTCTATGAGTTCGAGGCCAGCCTGGGCTACAAAGTGAATTCCAGGAAAGGCACAAAGCTACGCAGAAAAACCCTGTCAAAAAACAAAAACAAACAAACAAACAAAACAAAAAGACAAAGCCTAAGAAACCAAGGGAGTAAATGAAGGTCCTAATATCCATACTAAAGGCATTGAAAGTGTGTGCACCTAAATCATAACATAAAATCCTTGAATTTATGAGAAGATATGGATATCAATTAGACATAAGTAAAAAGTGACAACCTATTTATAAACATGGGAAAACATGAAATGATGCATTTCAAGCACAAAGAATAAATAATTGACAACCAATACCAACATGCCTCGACCTCATCTTTCAGAATCATTGGAGAAATGGCATTCCAATATAAGCACAATCTAATTCACAAGCAATACTCTAGCACTGCAAATATATACTTGAAGAACTGTTACACACAGGGGCTAAGGCAGGGGCTTAGTGTTTGCCTAGTGAGCACCAAGCCCGGGAACCACAGCACCATATAAAACTAGGCAAGGTAATGCGTGCCTATGATCTCAGCACTCAAAAGGATCAGAAATTCAGGGTCCTCTTCATCTGCAAATCAAGTTCCAGCCAACCAAGGATATGTGAGACCCTGCAAGAAAGAAAGAAAGGGGAAGGGAAGGAAAGGAAAGAGTTGTGGGGCAGGGGGAGGAGGGAAGAGAAAAGAAAAAGAAAAGGGCAGGTCATTGAGGTGATATATTGTGTCCCCCAGTATACTGTGTCTCCCAGTAAAATAAAACTTGCCTGGAGATCAGAGGAAAAAGCCAGCTACTTTATAGAAGTCAGGCAATGGTAGCACATGCCTTTAATCATATCACTTGGCAGGCAAGGATCTGTCTGGACCTCTGTGAGTTCAAGGCCACACTGGGAACAGAGCCAGGTGTGGTGGCACACACCTTAAATTCCAACACTAGTTAACCATGGAGGTCTGGAGGTCTGTACAGACAGACAGGAAGTGACAGAGCTGGGCAGGAAGAGGAAGTCATGTAGCTGGACAGAGAGAGCAAATCAAATGGCAGAACAGCAAGGCATATAGGCGTGGGTAGACAAGAAGTATCTCACATTTGGAAGATGCAGAATTGGTAGGTGAGGTTAGCTGTGGCTTTCCCTATTTCCCTGATCTCTCAGGTTTTCACCCCTATATCTGGCTCCATGTTTTTTATTTAATAAGACCATTTAGCAGTTTGTCTACAGGCTATTCATAGAAGAGGAAGAAAGTCATTCATCAGCTTAGGAAAGAATCAATTTCATGAGAGAAGAGGAACTGCTGGGAAAATGTCAGCATTTCTATTTCAGTATACCAGTGAACTGCTAGGATGAGTAAAAAGAAAGAGAAAAATGAGTAGTATTCACACCAATTAGGAAAACTACCAACAAGATTACAGGAATCAGCAAATATTTCTTAATATTAACTTGACATAAAATGGTCTTAACTCTCCAGCCGAGCAGTGGTGGCGCTCACCTTTAATCCCAGCACTTGGGAGGCAGAGACAGGGAGATCTCTGTGAGTTTAAGGCCAGCCTGGTCTACAGAGTGAGTTCCAGGACAGGCTCCAAAGCTACACAGAGAAACCCTGTCTGGAAAAGAAAAAAAAATTCCCAGGGGCTGGAGAGATGGCTCAGTGGTTAAGAGCACTAACTGTTCTTGAGGACATGATAGTTACTGTTTATAACTTCTGTTCCAGGGGATCCAGTATCCTTTTCTGACCTCTCTAGGCTCCTGCTGTGGTACACATATATACACTCAGGCATACACACATACAAATAAGTAATAAAAATAATTTCCAACTGTTTATCGTATGCAAGAAATATATCTCAATGCCAAAAACACACATAAACTGAAAATGGGAGGTTGGAAACAGTATTAGAGCAAGTTGAAAACAGATACTGTGGTGGTTTAAATGAGAATGGACTCCATAGGCTTATGTGTTTGAATGCTTGGTCCTCAGCTGATAGAACTGTTTGGGAAAGAATTGTTTGGCCTTGTTGGAGGAGACCCAGCCTTACTGGAGGAAGTATAAAGCTATTGTTGGTGGGCTTTGAGGTTTCAAAAGCCTAGGCTAGGCCCAGTCTCCCTCTGTCTGTAGGTTTCTCTTTGTCTCTGCCTGCTGCCTGTAGAAACAGGATGTAGAGCTACCAGCTCTCATTCCAGCCTGTCTGCTTCCCACCATGATGATCATGGACTAACCTCTAAAACTGTAAGCAATGGCCCCAGTTTAGTGTTCTCTTTTATGAGAGTTGCTTTGGTCCTGGTGTCTCTTCACAGCAGTAGGACAGTGACTACGACAAATATTAAATTTCTCAGCACATGGGAGGCTAAGGCAGGCAGGAGACAGCTGCTAAATTTGAGACCAACCTTGGGTACAGACTGAGATCCAAGAAAGCCTGAACTACAGAGTGAGATTCTATGTCAAAACAAAACAAAACAACCCACAAACAATTGGTATGATGGCTCATGACTGTATCCCAGCACTCAGGAATCTGAAAGAGGAGGATTTCCATGAGGATTGTCCTGATTTTGGTAAACCAGAAAACAAACAAACCAAAAAAACAAAACAAGCAAACGAAGCTATAGACCAATTTTCCTGATGAACAGATTTAAAAAAAAGTTCTTAATAAGACACTTGCAAACTACCAGGCAGTGGTGGTGCATGCCTTTAATTCCAGAACTCAGGTGTCATCTTTCCCTCTTTTTTTGAGGACCCACCACCTATCTCCCAAATAAATCACACTCAGAGGCTTATTCTTACTTATGAATGCCCAGCCTTAGACTGGCTTATTGCCAGGGCCTTGCACTTACTAGACAAGTGCTTTACTACTGAGCTAAATCCCAACCCCGCTTGTTAGCTTTCCTTAACTAATTATCCAGCTACCTTTAGCCTCTGGGCTTTTTCCATTTTTTTTGTTTGTTTGTTTTTTTGTTTTTTTTGTTTTTTTGTTTTTTTGTTTTTCGAGACAGGGTTTCTCTGTGTAGCTTTGCGCCTTTCCTGGAACTCACTTTGTAGACCAGACTGGCCTTGAACTCACAGAGATCCGCCTGCCTCTGCCTCCCGAGTGCTGGGATTAAAGGCGTGCGCCACCAACACGCGCATAAATCTTACTCTTACTCCAGGGCTTGCTGTGTAGCTGGGTGGCTGGCCCTGGAGTCCTCCTTTGGCTGGTGGATCTCCTCCCAGATTTGTCCTTCTATGTATTCTCTCTGCCTGCCAGCCCCACCTTGTTGCTGGAGTTTTCTCCAGTCCTCCCCAGCCCCACAGACCCTCACAACCGCTTATAAAATAACTACTACAGTAGCACATATCAATTAAACTGCTCGGCCATTGGCTCAGCCCTACCACTATCTAGCTCTTACACTTAAACTCAGCCCATTTCTGTTAATCTATATGTTGCCATGTGTTCCGTGGCTTTACCTGTGTGCCATTACATGCTGCTCCCTGGAGGGCAGGCTGGTGTCCACTCTGCCCAGCCTTCTACTTCCCAGACTTCTCCTCTCTCTTTGTCCTGCCTATACTTCCTGCCTGGCTACTGGCCAATCAGTGTTTTATTTATCAATCAATCAATCATCCACAGCACCACCTATCCTTTTCCTGCCTTGCTTTGGCCGTTCAGTTCTTTATTAGACCATCAGGTGTTTTAGACAGGCAAGGTATCACAGCTTCACAGAGTTAAACAAATGCAACATAAACAAAATAACACACTTTAAAATAATATTCTACAATACTCAGGAGACAGAAGCAGGTGGATCTCTGTGAGTTTGAAGCCAGGCTGGTCTACAGAGCGAGTTCCAGGACAGCCAAGGCCACAGAGAAACACTGTCTTGAAAAACAGGCGGGGGGGGGGGGGGGGGGGGGGGGGGGGGGGGGTTGGGGGGGGGTTGGGGCGGGGAGTGTTCAA
The DNA here is from genome assembly GCF_007827085.1 of Peromyscus californicus insignis. Taxonomy (NCBI): domain Eukaryota; kingdom Metazoa; phylum Chordata; class Mammalia; order Rodentia; family Cricetidae; genus Peromyscus; species Peromyscus californicus. The sequence goes on along the minus strand of NW_026294595.1, from coordinate 37,469,668 downwards.
GACAAGGTTTTTTTTATGTAGCCCTAGCTATCCTGGAACTCACTTCATAGACCAAGCTGGCCTTGAACTCACAGAGGTCCTATCTACCTTTGCCTCCCAAGTGTGGGATTAAAGATGTTCACCACCACTGCCCAGCTCAGCAAAATATTTTTAAAAAATCATGCAACATGACCAAGTTTATTTCACTTCAGATAGTCAAAGATTGTTCAACATGTACATAACAGTAAATTTAATTCAGTGTATAAATAACAGAGACAAAATGTCACATGATCATCTCAGTAGTTATAGAAATGGCCAAAACAGAATTTAACATCCTTTTATCATAAAATCTCTAAAGAAACTAGGCTAAGAAGGAACTTAGCCTCAAGATAATAGACGAAATAAAACTTACCTGTGGTGGTCTGACTGAAAATGGCACCCATAGGCTCATAGGAAGTGGCACAATTAGGAGGTGTGGCCTTGTTGGAGTAGGTGTGTCACTGGGCTTTTGAGGTTTCAGGTGTTCAAGCCAGGCCCAGTGAGTCTCCCTCTTCCTGCTGCTTGCTGATGCAGATGTAGAACTCTCAGCTCCTCACAGCACCATATCTGCCTGCATGCTGCCATGCTGCCCATTATAATGACAATGGGACTAACCTCTGAACTATAAGCCAGCACCTCAATTAAATGTTTTCGTTTTAAGAGTTGGCATGATGCTGGGTGGTGGTGGCACACGCCTTTAATCCCAGCACTCGGGAGATCTCTGTGAGTTCGAGGCCAGCCTGGTCTACAGAGTGAGATCCAGGACAGGCACCAAAACTACACAGAGAAACCCTGTCTCGGGGGAAAAAAAGTGTTGGAGTGGTCATAGTGTCTCCTCATAGCAATAGAAACCCCTAAGACAAAAACCTTTAGCCAACATGCTAAATGGGGAAAACTGGATTGCATTTCCTCTAAAATTGGGAGCAAAGTAAAAAGTATCTACTACAGGGCTGGGAAGGTGGCTCATAGGGTAAAGTTGCTTGCCACACCACCGGACCTAACAACCTGAGTTTGATCCCCAGAAACCACATGCAGCAGCATGCATCTGTAACCCCAGCATCCCTACCATGAGATGTGAGCCCAGACTAATGGCTGAAGAAGTGTCTGAAAACTGTGTGCACCACAGCAGCAGAAAACAGCAAGAGACCAGTCTCAGCAAGGTGGAAGCAGAGAACCTACTCTTAAAATTGCCCTGTAAAGACAGGCAGTGGTGGCTCATGCCTTTAATCCCAGCATTTGGGAGGCAGAGGCAGGCCGATCTCTGTGAGTTCCAGGACAGGCTCCAATGCTACAAAGAGAAGCCCTGTCTTGAAAAACAAACAAACAAACAAACAAACAAAAAATTGCCCTGTGAGACAGATGTCGTAGCACACAATTTTAATCCCAGCACTTAGGAGGAAGGTGGATCTTTGTGTGTTCAAAGCCAGCTCACATAGTGAGCTCCAGAACAGCCAGAACTACATAGATTTTTTTTTTAAATGTCCATCTGCCTCAACATTGGGAGTCTCTGCCTACCCTACTAATAAAGAAAAAGAAAAAAGTGGTTCTCCTCTGGTTGATATAATGGTTTGAATTGTTAGCCAATGCAATCAGGGAAGAGGGACATAGAAGTGATACCAGGGAGTCAAAATCCCCACATTTGCAAACAGTATGGGCCTATATTAAAAACCCTGAAATCTCCACCAGAGGCTAGAGATGTGTTTTGGGTTGCTGGAATTCTTGCCTAGCATGCACTAGGCTCTGGAGTTGAGCCTAACGTGCTTGAAACGGTGGCACAAGCCTGTCATCCTAGCATGTGGGCAGTAGTAACAAAGATCATCTTTCAAGGTCATCTTTGCTTATAGCCTGAGGCCAGCCTGAGTTACATGATATCGAGTCTCAAAAAAGCAGAACATTTCACTAGAAAGCTATTAGATATTATAAATTTTTAGCAAAGTAACAGGTTACAATACCAGTGTAAAAAAATCATTAGTTTTCTATGTACGAATAACAAACATACTGAGAAAGAAAGGCAATTAGTAGAAAATACTGTCACAGTATTTCAAGACAAAAGCAAAATCCAGGTGTAACCTAAGCAAGAGAACGAAAGACCTTTATAGTTAAAACACTGCAGCAAGAGCTTGGAGGGGACACTGGAATAGGGAGCTAACGCATCAACAGAGTTAATAGGGGGAAAGTGTTACCAAAAACAATGTATACATTCAATGTAATATCATCAAATATGAATGTATAAAAACAGTCCTTAAGTTCATTCTGAATTACAAAAGGCCCCTAAAGCCCAAAGCAGTCCTGAGCATAAGGGTGATGCCAGGCCAGGCATTGTGGTGCACGCCTTTGGGGACCGGCAGATCTTTGTGAGTTTGAGGCTAGCCTGGTCTACAAAGTGAGTTCCAGGACAGCCAAGAGATACATAGTGAAACCCTGTCTTCCGAGAGAGAGACAGGGGGGGGGGGGGGGAGAAAAAGAAAAAACAGCTGGGCAGTGGTGGCACATACCTTTAATCCCAACACTCAGGAGGTAGAGGCTGTTGGATCTCTGTGATTTTGAGACCAGCCTGGTCTACAGAATGAGTTCCAGGACAGCCAAAGTTGTTACACAGAGAAACCCTGTCTCAAAAAAGCAAAACCAAACCAAACCAACGCCCCCCCCGCAAAAAAAAAAAAAGGAAAGAAAAAAAAGTAAAGCTAGTGCTGGAGAGATGGATCAGCAGTTAAAAGAGCATACTACTCTTGCAGAGGACCTCAGTTCAATTCCCAGCACCCACATTGGGCAGCTCACAACTGCTTGTTAATCCTATTCTACGTGGATTCAGCACCTTTGGATTCTGGGCCTCTGCACACACCTGCAAATACACACACACACACACACACACACACACACACACACACACACACACGTTATTTTATTAAAAGAAAATAAAAATCTTATAAATGTTATGCCGGATTATCACAGTCCTTGATTTCAAATTATATTATAGCCATAGTAACAAAAGCAATATGGCACTGGTGTTAAAACAGAATGGAAGAGAGGGCCCTGAACTAAAGTCTCACGGCTACAACCCTTGAATTTTTCACAAAGATGCCCATTGTGTAGATTGGAGAAAAGATAGCATCTTATACAAGTGTTTGCTGGCCAGTGAGAGGGCCAGTGGATAAAGGCTCCTGCTGCCAAGCCTCGTACATGAATTTGATTCCTAGAACCCACATGGTGAAAGGAGAGAACCAAGTATCTCAAATTATCCTCTGACCTCAACATATGCACCATGGTGTGCATGTGTACACATACACACAATGAAATTCTTTTAAAAAATTCAGTAGTCCTAGGAAACCTGGATATCATATGGAAGAATGAAAGTAGATCTCTTCTCTCAGCCTACACAAAAGCTACTGAAAATGGGTCAAAGTCCTTAATGTAAGCACTGATAATTTGAACCTCCATGGGAAAGCACTTCAAAATATTGGAATTGGCAAGAACTTTCTCAAAAGTGAATGCATCCCATTAAAAGGCTTCTATGCAGCAAAGGAAGTGATGAAGTAGCCTACAGAATGGGAGCGAACATTTGCCAGCTGTTCATCTTATTGGGCATTAATACCTAGACTCTGTAAGGAGCTCAGGAAGCTCGGCACCAGCCATGTGTGCAGTGCACACCAATAATCCAAGCACTTTGGAGACAGGCCTGGGGAGTGATGGGAGCACGTAGTGAGACTCTGCCTCAAAAGGAGAAGCAACACAGCCAGCAGTGGTGGCGCTCACCTTTAATCCCAGCACTCGGGAGGCCAGCCTGGTCTACAGAGCGAGTTCCAGGACAGCCAGGACTACACAGAGAAACCCTGTCTCAAAAACAACACACAAAAAGCAACACCCCAAATAAGGCGCACAACCAGGAAATAGGCAGATGATTCAAGCACATTTCTCTACTGAAATACAGATGATGACCTAAGTGAGATGACTCTTGTCCATAATCCCAGAACCAAAGATGCCAAAGAAGGAAGATCATGAGTTTGAAAATGTCATAGTATAGCACATCATTTTGCACAATGGGAATTCTAATGTAAGAAGGAAAATGCATTAATATATATTTCTTACCAAATTTAGAGAGACTTGAGGGGTCTTTTGGTTTTGTTTGTTTGAGACAGGATCTCACTCTGTAGTCCTGGATGTCCTGAAACTCACAGAGATCCACATGCTTCTACCTCTCGAATGCTGGGGTTAAAATTGTGTATAACCATGCCTGGCAATGTTGCACGAATCCTAAATGGTCTTATAATAAAATTCCGGAGCCGGACATTGGGGTAAATGCTAAAAGATCAGAGAGACAAAGGAACAAGCCATTGCCACGTCTCACCTCACCAACTCCTCAGCTGATACCGTCTCCACGAATCCTCAGACTGAATGCCTCTGAGTCCTCAGCCGAAAAGGCCTAGTTCCTGTCTCCTCATGCCTTATATGCCTTTCTCTGCCCAGCCATTTCACTTCCTATTTCAACCTTTCTAGTGCTGGGGTTAATGGCATGTGTGCTTCCCAAATTCTGGTAGCAGAGGCATGAGATCTCAAGTGCTAGGATTAAACATGTGTGCCCCTACTGCCTGGCTCTATTTCTTTTAGACTGGATTAATCTCCTATAATCCAGGGTGGCTTTGAACTCACAGAGATCCAGATGGATCTCTGACTCCAGAGTGCTAGGATTAAAGGTGTGTGCCACCACTGCCTGACCTCTGTGTTTAATTTAGTGACTGGCTCTGTCCTCTGATCTTCAGGCATATTTTATTAGAGTACAACAAAATATCACCACATGGCAAATTTAGAAAAAATCTTGAATTTTCAATGTGTTGGTGAGTCCATTATAGAAATAGGCATTCTTATACAAGCAATAAAAATTGCTCTCATCCTATGGAAAGGAATTTAGTATTGTGAAAATGTGTTCACACTTTCAAGCAACAATTCTGTCTTTTTATTTAAGGTTTTTTTTTGAGAATTGTATACATGAGTATACTTAATGTATACTCACATTATTATCACAAATATACTTACATTATTTCCAGCTCTTCTCCCCTCTCCAACTCCTACCATGTCCCTCTGTCCCCTCTCAAATTCATGACCTCTTCTTCAATTATTGTTTTACACACACACACACACACACACACACAGAACCTGTTGGCCTGTTGAGTTCATTTTGTGCTGCTCATATGTACAGGTGTGAAGGCATGACCACTTGGGATTGAATAACCTATCGGAGAATCTGTCCTTGGAGAAAATGGATTCTCCCTCTCTAAGCAACCATTGATTGCTCATAGTGCTTCATCTGGGTGGAGCTTTGTGAAATTCCTCTCATCCACATTGGCGTATCAGTTGGTGTTGTCATTATGAAGGTTGCTTAGGCAGTTACAGTGTTGAGATTTAATGGGTGCAGCTTCTCTTTCAGGTCCAGAAGACACAAACTCATAAGTGTCATGGTCCTCTGGCTCTTACAGTAGTTTCATCCCCTCTTGAGTGATATTTCCTGAGCCTTAGGTATAGGGGTTGCATAGTACATGCACCAATTAAGAATGGGCACCCCAGTCATTGACTTGGAAGCCTCCTCTCTGAGGACCACCTCTCATAGTATCAGAAGGTGCTATGCAAGCTGCCAAGAAAAAACAATCAGTAGTCCTACCAGCTGTAAAGCCTATGAACCATACAATAACTGGTCGGGCAAGATATCCTCATAGGGTGGAATAGTGGCACTTTATCCGTGGGCAACCAACAGCTGACTAAAGACCTGCTCAGTAGGAGGGAAATCATGCCTGGAACTATAAACCTAGACAACTTCCTATGGCTGATGACGTCATAGACCCTAGAGGAGAGTCTACTACTGGCAATATGATTTGTTTTTTACATTTATTTGATTAGAGGTGGGCAGGATGCCATGGTGTACATGTCGAGATCAGAGGGTAACTTGCAGAGTTGGTTCTCTCCTAACATGTGGGTCTCAGGGATTGAACTCAGGTTATCATGCTTGTCAGCATATGCCTTACCCACTGAGCCATCTCACTGTAGCCCTGCCAAAATGATTTCTCACCTGAATCTGAATCTATGTCCTTTTGACCACAGATAAGTGTAGCTTTCATCCCTAGAAAGCTTCTTTTTGCAATATCTAGAGACTATTTGAAAGATTAACTGGGGTTGGGGATTTAGCTCAGTGGTAGAGTGCTTGCCTAGCAAGTGCAAGGCCCTGGGTTCAGTCCTCAGCTCCGAATTAAAAAAAAAAAAAGATTAACAGCTCAGTTTTTAAGAGTATAAAAAATTAGAGGCTAGAGAGACATCTGAGGGGTTAAAAATACTTGCTGAAAAAAAAAAACTTGCTGTTCTTGTAGAGAATCTGAGTTTGGTTCCACTACATTGGGTGTGTCCAAACCACCTGTAACTCCAGCTCCAGGAGATCCAATGCTTCTATCTTACAAAGAATATAAGAATAATTTGAATTTATAATCACTGAGCACAAAGACGTTTTTAATGTCATTAGTAGCAACAGAGAAGAGACAAACCATGTATCTATCAGAAGGAAATAGTTCACTAAACTATTATATATCACCACATCTCTGACACACCATGCTATTAAAATGAAGGAGAAATATTACTATAAATTACTGGCCTGGTTTCTAGTTCAGGGGGCCAACAGGAAAAGGCACCTGCCACCAAGCCTGAAGGTCAGTCCTTACATGGTAGAAGGAGAGAACCGATTCCAGGAAGTTGTCCTCTGGCCTCCACACATTGACTGTGGCATATCTTCCCCCTTCCATCAGTAAATGAGTGCAATAAAAAAATTTAAAGTGAGGGTCAGAAAGCTATGCAGATTCTCTATTTTATTTGGGGATAGTTCAGAAGAATAGAACTATAATAATGGGAGAAATGAAGATGAAAGAAATGTAAAGAGTTTTATACATAGTATAAATGTATAACAAAACAGATAGAGATAATGTCTATGTATTTGAAAATTAAGCCATACACTTAAAAAATATCCTTAGGTCAAAGCATTAATTGCAGTGGAAATTATAAATTATTTTAAAGTGAATAAAAACAAATATATACATAAGTATATGTGCATATATAAATACTTGTGAAGCTGCAGGTGTAGCTCAAAGTAAAGCACATACATAGAATAGTCAAAGCCCTGGATCCAATTCTCAGCACCAAAGTAAACAAATCAACTTCTGAGATACATTGCTTAAGAGACAAGTTAGGAGATTTATATACATATATTCCAAAAGAAGAAAGCCCCAACCCTTTCCCCCCCAAAAAGCTAGTGATCTAAAAACCAATTCTAAGATGTGAGAAAATAATTGCAAGATACATTCATGGAAAATAGAAGATGGAAATCATAAGGTAAAAGAATTAGGATGCAGTGTTGGGGCACACACCTTTAATCCCATGAATTCCAGGCCAGCCTGGTCTACAATAGTGAGACTCTGTCTCAAAAAACAAAACAAAACAAAAAACACAAACAAAAAAGGAATTTAGCAAAGAAATATTTTAAACAGGATATATTTTTTAAAAATGAAGTAACATGGTCATTTCTTTCTTTCTTTTTTTGGTTTTTCTAGACAGGGTTTCTCTGTGTAGCTTTGCACCTTTCCTGGATCTCGCTCTGTAGCCCAGGCTGGCCTCGAACTCACAGAGATCCGCCTGCCTCTGCCTCCTGAGTGCTGGGATTAAAGGCTTGCGCCACCACTACCCGGCTAAATGTGTGATGGGTTTTTCTTTTCTTTTCTTTTCTTTCTTTTTTTTTTGATTTTTTTGAGACAGGGTTTCTCTATGTAGCTTTGTGCCTTTCCTGGAACTCGCTCTGTAGACCAAGCTGGCCTAGAACTCACAGAGATCCGCCTGCCTCTACATGGTTATTTCTTTATCAGGGAAAGAAAGAAAGACACAAATCACTATCTAAAGTGAAGGGGACATCATTACAAATCTCAAATACATTAAAATAACATGATATTTATAGCAATGTATGCTAATGTGTTTGGAAATTTAGCTGAAATGGAAGAATTCCTGGATAAATTCAGCCTACAGATAGTTCTTTTTTTTTTTTTAATGCCGAATGCCATTTATTGAAGGAGGGAGGAGGTCTTAAATACAGGTTTACAGCACAATGGGAGAACCCCAGAGGGCATCTACGCTGTTAACGCCCATTATGCAGGATACACAGACAAGGAACTTCCCTTAAGCATTCAGGAGGGTGAAACCTGGGAGAGAATTAGCATAGGGAGGATATCAAGGTCAAGGTCAGCACTCAAGGCAACAGTTATCCAAAACGGGGGGGGGGGGGGGGGGGGGGGGGGGGGGGGGGGCAGGGCCCTACAGGCCCCCCTTTTACTAATAAATGAGCTTCTGACTTAGGTCAGCAGATCACCTTACTCGTCATGGAGACGCCTGCCCAGGCCACACAGGCGCTCTGTCTTAGGTTGGTGAGCGCCTCCCAGGCATTACCCATCTCTAAATACTCATTATCATACAGGCTCAATTGTGTGTGAGCTGCAGAGTTAACTGCTGCCAAAGATCTCAAAGTGGCGCTGGGCTTGCAATCTGTATGTTCGACACAGAAAAGACCAACAGAAGTCCTAATTCACCCATAGCCAGTACGCTAAAGGCAACTGAGCCATTTCTTTCCTTAATGAGCCTTACTGCAAATTGGAGTCCTTATAAGATGGTATCCCAAAAGCAAATAGTACTTGAGTTTGTAAATTTATAATTTTCAAAACCAATCGAAATGTATATAACTATTGAATTAAATTTATCATGCCCAATAGAATGAAAGATTAACTAACTGTGGTAGCTACTTTTGCTGCCAGGGTCTCCACTGTGCTAGCTGTAGTAAGCAATTATGAAATGGTAATCCCAGAAACAGTAGCAGCGGTGGCCGCCTCTGCTATAACGGCAACAACGGCAGCAGTAATGTCAAATTCTCTTCTGGAGTGTGTGGGCATCCACTGGCATAGACGCAACTCCAGGAACACGAACCACCAAGGCCCATTTTTCTTGATCCCAGCACGACAATCTGGCAGCTCTGCAAAAGAACAACTAAGAACCATAAAGAAAAAACAGGCAGCTCGCAAGGAGCATAACTAATGGTCTAATAATGGCTACATTTAGGCTCATAAATTTTAAGGTATCATCAAAGGGGGCTAAATGAATTTCAGGAGGCCAATAAATGTTGCACAGAGCCACTCCTGAAAAGTGGGTACTACACCAGCTTGAAGAGGATTGTGAAAATGAAAAGGCTTAGCTGGCATGCAACTGTTAACAAATGGCAGATAGTTCTTTTATCTCTTTGTCACTAACAATGATTAAACAGTCTCTGCATTCTGATTATGTTCGCACTACTTAGGAAGAAGGAACAGGATCTTCAAAACTTCTTTTAGAAAATAGAATACAAGTAAAACTTGTCAACTCATGATGAGACTAGATGATGTTGACACCGAAAGCTGACAATTACAGTGTAACACTGAAAATCAGACCAATGTAGTGGAGTATGCCTGTAATCTCAGCATATGGGAGGTGGTGGCTGAAGACTAGACGAAGGTGCTTCAGATACATAAGAAATGTGAGGTCATTCTCAGCTGCATGAGGCCCTGTTTCAAACACACATAAACACATACCCCAAAAAGAAAAAGAAATAAAAGAATGAGATCTAGCTATCATTTTAAATATAAGTTCAGCTGTGTATGATTCAATTAGAGTAACTGTGACGGTTGACATTGTTAATGGACAGCCCTACTTTAGAAACCCATGTATATACTTCACCTTTCATTCCCATTTCTAGGTATACCCAATCAAAATATGTGCACCAAAACATATGTAAAAGAATCACAGTAGCATTGTTCTACTAGTCAAAATGACAATTCAAATGCCTATGCATAATATGTATCATTGCTATATTACCAGCATGTAATTCAGGAGTGAAGCAGGAGGATCATGTGAAGCCAGGAGTTTGGGCAGTTCACTATGCTGAGAGTAAGATAATTGGTGGGATCATGACTACAAATGGCTACTGTATCTGGGCAATGAGAACCATCTTGAAATTTTGTTGTAATTATTGGCTGTTTTATAGGGTTCCTATTGCAGTGAAGGGATACCATGACCATGGCAACTCTTGGGGCTGGCTTACAGTTTCAGAGGGTTAGTCCATGATGGAAGCATGTCAGTGCACAGCAGACATGATACTGGAGGAACCAAGATTTCTACATCTGGATCATCAGACAGCAGGAAGAAATAGCAACACTGAATCTGGCTTGAGTGTTTGAAACCTCAAAGCCTATCCCCAGTGACATACTTCCTCCAACAAAGCCACACCTACTCCAACAAGGCCACACCTCCTAATAGTGCCACTCTCTATGAGCCTATTGAGGCCATTTTCATTCAAGCCACCATATTGGCATACACATGATGAAATACTATGAAATAACAAATAATGGATAAAAACTATGAGTATATGCAACAGCACAGATGAATCCTACAAGTATAAAACTATGCTACACCGGGTGGTGGTGGCGCATGCCTTTAATCTCAGCACTTGGGAGGCAGAGGCAGGCGGATCTCTGTGAGTTCAAGGCCAGCCTGGTCTCCAAAGCGAGTCCCAGGAAAGGCGCAAAGCTATACAGAGAAACCCTGTCTCGAAAAAACCAAAAAAAAAAAAAAAAAAAAAAAAACTATGCTACATACTATAACTAAAAAGTATTTTGAAACTGTCAAAGTCTATGACGTCAGCATTCATAACGTATCATTTTTCAAATGTGTTATGGGAATTGAGATAGGGGTATGTTAGAAAGTCTTCTGATATACAAGTGTGTTTGTTTCTTTTTTTCTTAATTTTTTTCTTTTCTTTTTTTTTTTTTTTTTGTTTTTTTTTGTTTTTTTGAAACAGGGTTTCTTTGTAACAGCCCTGTCTGTCCTGGAACTCACTCTGTAGACCAGGCTGGCCTCGAACTCACAGAGATCCACCTGTCTCTGCCTTTCCAGTACTGGGATTAAAGGCCTGCACCACCACCATCCAGCTGTTTTTTTTTTTTAATTTTAAAATTTTATTTCAATGTTTTAATTTTTTTTAATTTTTCATTAAAAACTAAAACATTTATTTCTATTATTTTTCATTATTTGTATGTTTGTGGGTATGGGCACATGAGTACAGGTACCCATAGAGGCCAAAGGTCTTTGATCCTCCTGAAGCTGTAGTTATAGGGAGTTGTGAGTCACTGGACATGGTTGCTGGGAATTGAAATCTGGTCCTCTGCAAGAGCAGCAAGCACCCTTAGCTATTCTGCCTTGTCTCCAGCCCCATGTTCTACATCTTCAGCACTTTTCACTATGCCTGCTCTGTGTTCTGCTGTTGATGTTACTACGGTTTAAACGCCTTTGAAGAGTTGAAGATATAGTTTAACTGAAAACTTCATGTCTAGCACGGGCGAGGCTCTTGGTTTCATCCCCAGGACTGGTGAACAAACAGCTTATTAGATAAAATTAACCTTCCTCTAAAAGACTTTAAAATGTATCAGATAAACCAATCGATAGATGCTGTTTTTGCTTTGTCATCTCAGAATCAGAAAAACTAGCAATAAGACAGTCATACAACAAAGAAAAGTTGAATAAGTAATGTCTGTATATTAATGTGAGGAGGTCCCTGCAGGTGTTGTAGAAGGCAGGGACATGAACCTTAAAAAGTGAGAATGAAAACTTGGCTCAGTCCAACTGAGTCTGCAGGCTGGATCAAACTTTGGGAGTCTGATGCCAGACAGTTTATTGCCAAAATATTTAAACATAGTATAATTTGGGGGAAAGTTCACTGGTATAGTACAACCCCCAGTGCACAAGGAAGCATAATTACATAGAAATTCAACTCAGGGTATATGCTATTTTTTCCAAAAAGATGGGTTCTAGAGATAGGCTACCTGCATTAGCATAAGGACCTATGGAAGGATCTGACATTAGTCACCTTCAGTCCTGGTTGTGGGAGCTTGGGGGAGCCCGTAGCTATACAGATGATGTAATGGTCATTTAGACTACTAGCCACCTCCGGTCTTGGTTGTGAAAGCTTGATATGGCCTGGCCCAACAAATGACATAGATTACTGGGTTGTTAATCACCTCCAATTCTCAGCCTTCTGGATGGAAGAACAGGTATTTCCTCTTTTGAGGAGACACCCCTGTGTGATTAACATTCCTAGTTTCCCTGGTGATCTGTGTACAAGGACCTTCATGCTCCCAACATTAATGTTATTGAAAATTACTGCTATTATGATATGTCAAATTGTACAGTGATTATGCTGTTTAAAAAAAGTGTTATGGGTCTAGGGATATAGGGCAGTGCATGGAATGCTTGGCCCGTATGCATGAAGCCTGAGCATGATTCCTTACAGCACACTCACACAAGAAGTGAAATGATGGTATATGTGATTTACTTAAGATAATCCCATGAGGCAACTGATAGAAGAAATGTATTTTCCTAGTATCCAAAAATGTTTTGAAAGGATATCTAGGGTTGTCATACTACTATTCCTATTGTTCATAGTCCTTCAAGATTTACCTAATAATACTTAAAAGTTTAAAAATGAACCAAATGCTTTGTACTTAAAACAGAGAAATGTCTGTTGCCTACAACCAATATTAACATTAGAGATACAGATTTCGAGTTTATCAGTAGAGGCTGGAAAGATGCCTCAATGTTAAGAGCATTTGCAGAGGACCATGTTGGGCAGTTCACAAACTCCTGGAACTCCAGCTCCAGAGGCATCTGATGCCTGTATGGGCACACATGTGCACATATACATATGAACATATGCATAGATATAATTAAAGTAAATCTTAAAAACACAAAAGTAGGAGTAATTGTTTCAGTAAAAAGCTTTTGGAGGCCTGTGGGATGGCTCAGTGGTTAAGAGCACAGGCTGCTCTTCTAAAGGACCTGGATTCATTTCCCAGCACCCACATAGTGGCACATAATGATCTGTAACTCTAGTTCCAGATGATCCATTGCTCTCTTTTGGTCTCTATGGGCACTGCACTCACATGGTACACATACACAGAATCAGGCAAAACACCCATACACATAAAATAAAAGATCTTAAAAAGAAATAAAATCTTTTGAGCCAGATGATGGTGGTGCACACTTTTAATCATCCCAGCACTCAGGAGACAGAGGAAGGAAAATCTCTGATTTCAAGGCCACCCTGGTCTTACAAAACTAGTTCCAGGACAGGTAGGGCTATACAAAGAAACCCTGTCTTGAAAAAAAAATAATAGCAGCAACAACAAAAAAAAACTTAAAAAACAAAAAACTGGGAGTTACTGTTTCAATAGAAACTTTTTTTTGTTGGCCTTAGAATGCTCAATGGTTAAGAGCATTCACCACCAAGCCTAATGATATTTCAATCCCCCAAAGCCTGAAATTTGTCCTCTGTCCTCCACATGCCCTCCCTCAAAAATAAATATAATAGAAATAACCTTTTGAGTGGAAATCACAATGAGACAGTTGTTGAATATAGATTTCCAGCAGACACACTAGATACTGTGTACTTCATAGCAAAAAATTTCATAGCCCACATCGAATGAGAGTCTAGCCGGCCTGGGAAGCACACTGTAGGCAGTGTGTAAGTCCTAATGTATTGCCAGGGAGCTTTCATGACCCACATAAATTATAAAAAATTAACTTGTCAGCTTGTGCTCGCCATTAACACACATAGTTGTAAGTGAAAAACATAGCTAACAATGGGGGCCAGATTTAGAGGACTTAACCTATTTGACATGACACAGTGTGGAAAGATGAGGCAACTTAAGTACAGGTTAGAACTTGGAGGGCTGTTCTTGGGAAAGGAAGCCTAGACACATTACAGGTGAAACATAACACACACAAAAAAATCTGGAAACCAGAATAAGAAATGCTTTTCGGGCTGGAGAGATGGCTCAGTGGTTAAGAGCACTGGCTGCTCTTCCAGAGGACCCGAGTTCAATTCCCAGCAACCACATGGTGGCTCACAATTGTCTGTAACTCAAGTTCCAGGGGCTCTGACACCTTCACACCAATTCACATAAATAAATAAATTAATTTTTTTAAAAAAAGAAATGATTTTCATATAGAAGACTAATAACTCAAATGCCAACAGGTTTTTTTTTTCCAAAGAAAAAATGTAGATGCCAGAAGACAATAGGATATCATCTTCAAAGCTGCTACAGTAGATAAGTTAGCCCTGGATTCCATGTCCAGTGGAAGTGTCCTTCAGGAATAATGACAGAATTAAGACAGTTTTATGAATGGAAAACTAAAAGACGTTTGTCTTCAGCAGACCTGTGCTACCAGAAAGGATAATGGAAGTTCCTCATGTGGAAAGGAGAGGATATTAACAGAGCGCTCGGATCCTCAGGAGCCAACGAAGGACAACAGACATGGTAAAAGAAAAGACTGTTTCTATCCTTGAGTTCTTTCAGAAGGTGTATGCATAGTTAAAGCATGATAGTCCTCTAGAGTTTTCAATGCAGTTCGTATCTAAATATATAATAACGTTAATACATAAAACTGCAGTTAAAAAGCTGGGTGTGGTGGTGCACACCTCTAATATACCACCGTGGAGACAGAGGCAGGGGAATCTCTGGGAGTTTGAGGCTGGCCTGGTCTACATATTAAGTTCTAGGACAGCCAAGACTACATAGAGAGACCCTGTCTCAAAACAAAACAAACAAACTCCAAGAAACAAACAAACAGCAACATCAACAAAAACTGCTATTAAATCACAAGGAAATAAACTATATGGGAGGAAATAAGAAGAGAAATCTATATATTTCCATGATACTATACATTTTATATTAAAAAGTGTTCTAGTTGAACTCTGAAAGAATAAGGTATAGGGTTGGAGAGATGACTCAGTAGTTAAGAACACTAGCTGCTCATCCAGAAGACCCAGGTTCACTTCCCAGCACCCACATGATGGCTTACATCCATTGGTAACTCCAGTTCCAGGAAATCTGATGCCCTCTTCTGACCTCCATGGACATGCACAGTCATGCATGTGGTGCACATTCATATATGTATCATACACACAAAATAAATAAGCCAAAAAATTTTTTGAAAAGACTGAGTTGTATGTTACAATCTTAGAGAAACTACTAACTAATACAAAAAAATATAGTTAATGAAACAATAAAATGTTAAAATGAGCTGGGCTTGGTGTGTATGCCTTTAATCCCAGCACTTGGGAGTCAGAAGGAAGCAGAGCTCTGTGAGTTTGAGGCCAACCTGGTCTACCAAGTGAGTTCCAGGACAGCCAGGTCTGTTACACAGAGAAACTCTGTCTTGAAAAAAAAAAACAAACAAACAAAAAAGTTAAAATGAAATGTTAAAAATATTTGAATTATTTTTTAAAATGGTATAAGAGGAGGAAGAACAATTACAACAAAGATTTAAAAAATAGAATCAAATGATAAAATTGAGTAAAATCTAATGATATCAATGATTACATTAAATATTAAGTACAAAGTACCTCGTAAGTGTTAGCGCAGATATGAAGAATATCAAACTATACTATCTATAAAAATTAGTATAAGCCAGGCAGTGGTGGCACACGCCTTTAATCCCAGCACTTGAGAGGCAGAAGCAGGTGGATGTCTGTGAATCTGAGGCCAACCTGGTCTACAGAGTGAGTTCCATCCAGAATAGCCAGGAATACAAAGAGAAACCCTGTCTCGATAAACCAAACTGGGGGGTGGGGGAGACAAACTTTGCAATCTTGAGATGGGAAAGTGACTCTTTATTAGAATAAAGGATAAACCATGAAAGAGAAAGTCAAAATGTATATTGACTTTTTAAAAATAAAATATAAGTCATCTGAGCGGTGGTGGCACACACCCTTAATCCCAGCACTTGGGAAGCAGAAGCCTCTGTCAGTTCAAGGCCAACCTGGTCTACAAACTGAGTCCAGGAGAGCCAGAGCTGTTACACATAGAAACCCTGTCTCGAAAACCAAACCAAAACAACAACAAAAAGATAACTTGACAAAAACAACTTAAGGGGAATAATTCATTTGTTCGGTTTTCAAGCATTTAATATGCAGGGTTTCTTGACCCTGAGGATTCTGGCAGAATGTCAGGACCCCAGGAGTTTATAGTTGACCTTGATGAAGATAAGATTCTGACCTGTGGTAGACAGCACGAGAAGGAGCCCAGAAGATGTGTATTCCAAGGACACACCACCAGTGACCTACTTCCTCCAGCTAATTTCTACCTCTCCAGAACCTTGCAAAAATAGTGCCACAAGCTGTAGACTAACCCTTGATCTATATTAGAGAAGGCTGTTGAGAGATACTTCATATCAAAGTGTAAGGAAACTGAAAACAGGTATGTAAATTCTTATACAACTGCACTCTTCACAGTAGCCACAAGACAGAAACAACCTCCATGCCCTTTACTAAATGAATATATGAACAAATGATGGTGTATTCATATGGTAGAATACTACTCAGCAAACAAAAAGGGAGTAAATGCTGGTAAGTGCTACAATACAAAAGAGCCTTGATAACATCATGCTACATGAAAGAAGCCAGACAGAAAAAGCCATGTTTGTTGGTTCCATTTATATAAAATATACAGAATAAGTTCAAAATGGATTGGTGATTTCTAGTTCTTAGGGGAAGAATGAATAACATATCTGTTTCATGGGTATAATATTTAACTATGTCAAAATAAAACATTTTGTTATTGGGATTTCTGTTTCATAACATAAATATACTAGATGCCACCAACTTGTTCCCTTTAAAATGGTCTATTTAATTTTTACCTGAGTGTGTACATGTGTGCTTGTGTGTGGCCCTGCATCTCTAAACATAGAGCCTTATGCATGCTGAAACATATGTTCTACCACTAAGATGTATCCCCAAGCCTAACATGGATAATTGTATATTGCATGAATTCCCACACTAAAATACAGAGAGACAAGCTCACAAGGCCACACCTTTGCACAGCAAATGAACTAGATATAATTTTAAAGCCCAATTCAGTATTGCATCTTGTTACCCTTGCAGAGGAACTGGAATACTTGTTTGCTGCTGACAGGAATATAAAATATTAAAATCACTTTTAAAACAGCTTGTCGATTATAAAAAATTGGACATAGTCCTGAGGACATGGCTCATTCAGTAATGTGTTTGTCACACAAGCATGATCTATGTTTAAAAACAAACATACCCAAAAGAAAAACAACCTAACAACAACAAAATAAGCACAGTGCACCAGTAGTCCAGCCTGGGGGGAGGGGTGGGAGGTGTGGTGGCACAGATACAGGGGGATTCCCACTGCTGGCTGACTAATCAGTGAGAGACATTGTCTCAGAAATTTAAGGTGGAGAGTGATTGAGGAAAATGTGTGACAGTGGGACTGGAGAGATGGCTCAGTGGTTAAGAGCACTGGCTGTTCTCCCAGAGGACCCGGGTTCAATTCCCAGGCCCACATGGCAGCTCACAAACTGTAACTCCAAGATCTGACACCGTCACACAGACATACATGCAGGTAAAATACCAGTGCACATAAAATAAAAGTAAATAAATTATTTTTTTAATTAAAAAAAAAAGAAAATACATAACATCAACCTCTGGCCTCCACATGTATGTACACATGCATGCACCCCATGTACAGATGCACAGACACATGTGAATGTATACCCCAGATTTAAACACAAATGAGCCACATGATCCCAGCCAGTCTTCTCTTAGGAATTTGCCCAAGAATAAAGAGTATTTGTTCATGCAGACTCCTGTATTCTGATACAGTGATTTACCTAGAAACTTTATTTTTACTTTCTCAAATTTAAATATTTAGTAGTGGATACATGAATAAAAAAATTGTAGATAGGCTCTTGCAATATAAACTTGACACAATAAAGTTGAAGCATAAAACAATTCTGCTAAATGGAGAAGCCCACCCATTTTTATTATATGATTTCATTCCTAAAAAGACTAAAAGCTGGGTTGCATGTCTGTAATTCCAGCACTGTGATGCTGCTGCAGAAGACATAACTAATTGAATAAGTGACTAAATAAATACTTTTTGAAAATAGACAATAGCCAGGCAGTGGTGGCACACACCTTTAATCCCAGCACTCAGGAGGCAGAGGCAGGCAGATCTCTGTGAGTTTGAGGCCAGCCTGGTCTACAAAGTGAGTTCCAGGACAGACAGGGTATGCAGAAAAACCCTGTCTTGGGGGAAAAAAAATCTTAAAAAAAAAAAAAAAGTTGAGTGAAACACATTCACTCTACTTAATGTATCCATATATCAAAACAGGTTATTTTTTTAGTCAGCATTGATTTTTATCTCTGTTTTTGGTTTATTTGTTTATTTATTTATTTATTTGAGACAGTGTCTCATCTAGCCCAGGCTGGTCTTGAACCCATTATACAGTCAAAGCTAACCTTGAACTCTTAATTCTCCTGTTTGTACTTTACAAGTACTGGAATTACAGGCTGTTCTGCCATGTCCAGCTCATAATGTTAATTTTAAATTAAATATTGGAGAAGATATAGAGTAATTGAAACTCCCATACAATACTCACTGAATTGTACATTTAAAAATGTATAATTGCCTTGTAAAATCAATTTGGCGATTCCTTAAAAGAGTAGCTACAGGGTTACTGTATAATCTATCAATTTTACAGTTAAATGTATAGTTAAGAAAATGAAAATGTGACTGGGCATGGAGGTGAATGTCTTTAATCCCAGCATTTGGGAGGCAGAGGCAGGCGGATCTCTGTGGTCTACCTGGTCTACAGAGCAAGTGCCAGGGCAGCCATGGCTACATAAAAAACTCTGTCCTGGGGGTGGGGGGGAAACAACTGATGGTTAGCTGTCAAAATTCTGGTAAGTGGAATAAGCCAGACATAAAAGAACAAATGGTATATGATTCCACTCGTGTGATACTGAATATTGTCAAGTTATTGCTTAATTAATATAGTTTCTATTTGAGATGATGGAATCTCTTTGGAAATCAGATGTGATGATAATTGTATAGTTTGTGAGTGTTTAGCCACTGAAGTGTGCAGTTAGAAATGGCTAAATGGTGTATTTTTATTTTAACTTATCATGAAGTTATATACAAAATCATTATAGTATAATGAATAGGGGACTTACAGTTATATCAGCTACAAGCAGTTGGCTATTCCACTCCACAACAAAACAAAACATTGAGAAAATTATTATTCCTTAAAAACAACCATAATTTGGGACAATTATGTTGGGAGTCTGTGGTCTTCTTATATCTTCTGTTTCTAGGAACCTGGTGAACCAAATGTGAGCTGTAGACAGAGCTCAGTGGTGGGACACTTGCTAAGTCTGGGTGAGGGTCTGGCTTCAGTCCCTAAGACCACACAGCTAAGAACAGCAGGAACTGTCTTCTTTTGGTCTTCCAAATATACTAAAATACTAAAAGTCCCCTCTAAAGGCTCATGTATTAGCATGCAAATAATGAGAGAGGGGACTCTTCAGAAGCGATTACATCATAATGGCTCATTTAATGAATGGATTAATCCATTGACGGACTTCAAATTTGATGGTTTTGAGAAGTAAGGCCCGATTGGAGGATATCGATCACAGGTAACAGATTTTGAAGGCAGTTTTGTAGATGAATTTCTAAAAGGTCTTATAAAATAAAAAACACGGAGCCAAATATAGGAGTGAAAGCCTTAAAGAGATCAGGAAAATAGGGAAAGCTACAGCTAACCTTACCTCACCACCTCGGCAGCTTCCAAATTCGAGTTACTTTCTATCTCCCCATGCCTTTATTGCCTTGCTGTTCTACCATCAATTTGCTCTCTCTGTTCAACTACATCACTTCCTCTTCCTGCTCAGCTCTGTCACTTCCTGTCTCTCTGTACAGACCTCCAGACCTCCATGGTTAACTAGTGTTGGAATTTAAGGCATGTGCTGCCATAACTGGCTTGAACACACAGAGATCCTGCCTGCCAAGTGATAGGATTAAAGGCGTGTGCTAACATTGCATGACTTATGTGTTGTGGCTGGCTTTTTCCTCTGATCTCCAGGCAACCTTTATTTATTAAGCACAAATAAAATATCCCCACATTTCAGCATAAATAAAATATCACCACACAGTTTCTTTTCCTCATCTCTTCCCTTCCATGTACCTCTCTTCACTTCCCGGTACCAAAAGGTGAGCAACTTTGCATAGACTGTCTGCTGTGATGTTCTTGCATGACTGAAAATTGCTGAAATGACCTGGACATGGTGAAAAAAGATGAGTAATCCCAGTACTGGAGGTGAATCAGGATTATTTCAGGTTATGGACAACCTGGGCCATGTGATGAGACATTGTCTCAAAATAAAACACATTCTGCCACTAAAATAACAAAAAAATTCAAAACCACAAAAACACATTTTACAGATAAAAATTTTATGATAAATAAGTTCCATATCACTAATTAAAGGCAAAAATAATATATTCCTACCAATCCTACCAGCTGATCTTACAAATGTACTTGGGAAAAGAGAAATACACAAAAATCTACAGTACCGAGAAAAGTAAATAAAGAGGGTGTGGAAGCTTGGCAAAGGAGTGCCTGTAAGAATGCACCATGGATTTTCACTAAGGAGAAAGCTAGAAGAAGGAAGTGTAAATCACATGCTTCTTAGGGAATACAAACAGTTCTAGTCGTTAGGTAAAAAGGTGACTTGGGGTCAGTGAGGTGACTCAGTGGGTAAAGGTGTTTGCCACCAAGCCTGATGCCTTGAGTTCAATTCCTAGTTCCCATATGGTGGAAGGAGGGGACTGACTCCTGCAAGCTGTCCTGTAACCAGTACATCTGTGCTACACACACATAATAAAGAAATTCAGAAGTATTTGAAACTTCTTTTAAAGGACCGACATTTTCATCTTTTCCTAGAACCCCCTCTGACTGAGATGAGTTTTGTATTATGCAGAAAGGTTCCCAACTGTCCCATTAGTCCCTTTTACATTATAGCAACCCAGTCTCACTTTTTCTATATTCATACTCTATATTCATAAGAGCATGATGAAATAAGTACATTACATTCTTTTTTTTTTTTTTTTTTTTTTTTTTTTTTTGGTTTTTTGAGACAGGGTTTCTCTGTGGAGCTTTGTGCCTTTCCTGGAACTCACTTGGTAGCCCAGGCTGGCCTCGAACTCACAGAGATCCGCCTGGCTCTGCCTCCCGAGTGCTGGGATTAAAGGCGTGCGCCACCACCGCCCGGCAACATTCTTGAATATATATAAAAGCTAACTGGTAAGATACAGACAGCCAGACACACACACACACACACACACACACACACACACACACACACACACACACACACAGAGTAAAAAAATGTAAATACAAAAAATTTTAAAGTATGATTTTTAAAAAACGAATTACCTTGATATCTTTTTGTGTCAAATTAAAGGATTGGGCTAGTCCCTAGAAAATGTCTATATACTTATTAGGGTTTTCTAAGAATGTACCCAGGTTAGTTCTTATTTGTCTTACATCTTGGAGGAAAAAGGGAGGATGGAGCCAATTGGGTCTTCCTTCAGGCCCTAGGTATGCCTCTGTCAGGTAAAGGAGGTGGATATAGGGAGTTTGGGGTTGGGTTCCCCTGCATAGGGTGGACAGCAAGAAGATATTGAAAGTATTTTCTTCCTAGATGGAGGCTTTCTCTCGTCTTTTGGATAATTTCCCTGCCTAGGGGGTGTAATTAAAGTTTCTGGAGTAAGCTATAAGCATAGCTTGGGTTTGTGAATCCATGTGGCATTTTTGACATAAAACAGGTTTATCTCTCAAAGCAAAGAAAGCTTGCACGTAGGAAACCTCAGATCTTTCCCCCTCCTCCCAGCAAAACAAGTCTAATTGTAAAATAATAGGATGTTTAATGCTTTCCTTCGGGGGCCACTTTTCTCCATCTGCCAACTGATATTCAGGCTAAACTTGATGGCAGAAAACCATCCAGCGGGTGGGGGTGTCTGGGGTCAAAAATAAGTATTCACAAGGATACGCTGCAGGGGAGGACTCTGGGTTGTTCATCAGTATGATAGCGAAAGAGAAAACACATCCCTGATTTTATTATCCCTGATTCTATGGGTTGCAGAGCATCCCTTCACTCCTCTCATTTTTAACCACAAGAGGGCCCTCTCCTTTATCTTTAGAGACCACATGAGGGGCCCCAGGCTTGGTACCGCAGCTGGCCTTGTCCTGCTAGAGGTCAGAAGGCTTGGACCTTATGTTCAGATTTTCTAATTATATCTGGATATATTATCCTTTAAATTTTTCTGGGCTAGTAAGAAGGATCTCTGTATGAGGCTCTTCAGGGTCACTGCTAGCAGGGAGGGGCATTTGGCCTAAGAGGTGTCCAGATAGTAAGTCACCCTTTAGACTTGAAGATGGACAAACATAAATATCAGGTAGAAGGAGGAGGAGGAGGAGCCATTCACAGAATTCTTAGGGATTATAGGGCCACCTATCCTATCTTATCTGATCCAAATTATGTCATTATATAGTGGAGGGTCCCAGCATAAGACTTGGGATCTCCATTGGCAAAGTAGCAAGTGGAAAGTGGCTAAGTAATGAATTTTCTTTTGAAGTCTGAGGGTAGATCTGGCCATTCTGCTTGTCTGTATGGTCTGTGTTAATGGGACCCAGAGTAAAATTTCCTTTCTACAGGTTGGGACCTGCTAGTTGTCCTGTTTTCCATTGCCCTTGGAGCAAGAGGGACAGTTAGGGTATGCCAGTTCAAGAATCTGTTTAAGAATTCAATTCCTTAAATTCTTTTCTATTGTCAGAGAAAAAGTCTCTCTCCCTGCCAAGCATCTACCATTTCCTAATGTACGGAGCTGTGAGCACTATCTACCCTGTAGGACTCCACAGGCAATTCATCTGAGCTTATGCAGGCCATCAAAGGTAGAGGGATATGTCCTGTAGCCTAGAGGTGAGCCTTTCAGGAGGGTGACCTCCCATTCAGGCAGGTAGGGGTGGTGTTCTAGCCAGAAGCTTTCAGGATTGTTTCCATCGTTAAGAGGAAAGGAGATCCTGTAGGCTTTTGTCATAGTCATGAGAGAATTCAGAGGTTAGACAAAGAATTGAGAGAAGGCTTTGATTGTAAGGGAAAGCCCATGCTCAGTGTTCTCAGGGCAAGGACTTCCACCAAGTTTGGGGAGCACATCTGTGTCAGCAAGAAGGAAATAAAGACAAGGGAATGAGCCACTTGACAGTGTATGCTTTTATTGGGGGAGAAAGAGAACCTGCAGAGAGGGTTTCTGGTGTAAAAGTGGAACCTGCTGTCTGCTTACTAGCTGGGATTCTTAAAGGGGAGAAAGAGGTGGGTAGGAAGGAGATTAAAAAGTTTCTCTTGAAGCCTGAGGTTGGCCATTGCTTGGGGTAACTAGGGCATGTTAAGTTAAAGATCCTTGGGTGATTATAGACATCTCTCCTGGCCATTGCTGGGAGTTGATAGCACAGAGAAGACGAGAATCCAGAGAACAAATTATTTTAGTTTTGGGAGCCAAATTACTTTAGATTTTGTAATTGTCATTGTCAGACCAAAATGGAGGAGCTTTCCAAGATGTCATGGCCATAATTAACACCAGGGATTTTCATCCCTTAGTCTTAACAAGTGAAGAAAGGTGGAAGTCTAGTTTTGAAGTTTTTTCTTCCTTGGGAGTGGAAATCTTAGGTGCATGATGTAGGAAAGCCAGATGCACTATGGGCGTCTCTTAAGTTGGAATACCTGGAAAATGTGCAGGACCATCATTTTAGTATGAGACCATTAGAGTAGAGAAGTTGTACATTTTATAGACAGGTTAAAAATGAAAGGATCAAGTATGAGGGGTGGAACAGTCTTTACCAACCAATTGGGAAGGACAAGGGCTGACTTCTTTTTGTTGTTGTTTGTTTGTTTGTTTTTTGAGACAGGGTTTCTCTGTGTAGCTTTGCGCCTTTCCTGGAACTCGCTTTGGAGACCAGGCTGGCCTCGAACTCACAGAGATCCGCCTGGCTCTGCCTCCCAAGTGCTGGGATTAAAGGCATGCGCCACCACCGGGATTGTTTGTTTGTTTTTTGAGACAGGGTTTCTCTGTGTAGCTTTTGGAGCCTGTCCTGGAACTCACTTTGTAGACCAGGCTGGCCCCAAACTCACAGAGATCCGCCTGGCTCTGCCTCTAGTGCTGGGATTAAAGGCGTATGCCACCACCGCCTCTGACTCAAGGCTGACTTCTTAAGTGTGGCTCAAATTGAACAGTCAGTCCATTGGCTTTTGTATTCTAATGGAGCAATTGAGGTTCCTTGTGTTGCTTTTTGTGCCTCTTCCTGTATCTGACTTGTAATGCTAATGAACATCCAGCAAGAAGTCCTAACAAGGACACATCATCTGCCTTGCTCAGTTAGCAAGTAATGTGGGGCAAAATGCTTGTCCAAAGTCAGCATGAACCACTGAATCAATCTAATGATCTGCAGTACTTTGAATTCATTACCTAAAGTTCAAATAATCATGGCATAGACCCTGTGACAGTCTGTGACAGTCAGCATTGTATGCTGTTCCTCCAACTGCCCCACTCAATGCCATGGTGTGTGTTTACAACTCTGTGATTGTTGCAAGAAGATGGGAGAGTAGTAGTGGGAATGAAGACTTGTAAATAATTATGGTCTCGTTTGAGTGGGCCACTTGATTCCCATCCACACTTTATATACCCCAGCCTTACCCTGCCTGGAATTAAGAAACATCAAGGGCATTCAAAGCAGAGGAAGCCATTTTCTAGAACCAAGTTTCAATTGGAGGTAAGGTGGGCTTTTGAGAGAAGCTAAGGAGGACAATGAGTCATGGGATCCAGGAATAGGCTGAGAGTGTGCCTTGATGAGGGGCTATGTTTTTGGTCCAGTTGAGTCCCTATTAGACGCCTTTCGTTGTAGTTCTAGTAAATATATTTTGATACAGGACAGTTTAATGGGAAGCTGTATCACAAACACCTGGGGCCCTGTGAAGGGAAGAAATATGTAACATGTCTGAGAATTATGTGATTCCTGAAGACTGGTAAAAGTATCAATAAAATCTTGGCCCTGGGTATATGAGAAGTTTTAGGGTCTCCTGGGGTCATCTGTGGAACATGAGCTCTTATACATTAATGGGTCTCTAGTGATACTGAAGTCAGCTCCAATATTAGTATCTGAGATATAATATTTAAGTTGGAAACAAAAGGAATCCTTATGCCCTTTGTTGGTGTGAGGGGTATTATACCATTAGTATGAGTGTAAAGTTTGTTTGACTACTGTCCAAGAAGACATCTTTTATGGTTTGCAAGGGTTCCAAGTACAGATGGCCAGATTCCCAGTTGTGGTTGTTGGTTGTGTTATAGGTGTGGATTTGAGTCCCAAGGTACCCATTGGAGTTTCCAGGCTCTTGTGTCTCAGGACAAAGAATTACACCAGACACATGATTAGAAGGAGCAATAGAGACAGTTTATTAAGAAAGGAACACACTCCTGAGAAGTGGAAGTGGGCTAGTGAGCTGAAGAAAAACATGCTAAAAAAGCCACAGCCCCGTATAGGTCATTTACATAGCACCACCTCTCCCCTGTTTGTATTGTGCAGGCCTTTCTAAAGTTTGCTGATGTATGTAGGCCAGGTAGGGGAGGGTTTCCAGTCTTTCTCTGCCAATTGTCTTCTTTCATGTTAATGATGGTGTCTCTCTTTCCAGCCTCAAAAATCTGGTCCTATTTTGGCCCTTAAGTATGGTTTAGGAAAGCAGGACATAGACATTACTCCTTTGCTTTTGTGTTTGGGAGAACTGAGGTAACCTGAATAGGTAAAACATTAGTTAAGAGACCGGAATGAAATGGGTCATGATTGTAGACTGGATAAAGAGGGCGATGGGAAGATCAGTTAAAGCACCTGGGGTGCACGGGGGTCTGCAAAGATCAGTCACATTATCAAGTCAGGATTCAAGAATTGACTCCCAGCTAGATAATGGTGATAACATTATCTAAATTCTAAATGTTTACTTTTATGGTCCCTCATGAAGGGAAGGCTTCAATCTCTAAGGATATAGGTCCCATCAGAGTTGTTTTCTGTTTCCTGAGAACCCAAAAGAGATAAGTTTTATTTCAGAAAGTTGAATCCAAATGGTATTCCACTTTGCCCGACAGTAGAGTGTATATAAAAGAACCTGGTATGTAGCGCACGCCTTCATCCCAGTACTTGGGAAGCAGAGGCAGGCGGATCTCTGAGTTCCATGCTAGTCTGATCTACAGTGCTATTTCCAGGACAGCCAGGGCTACACGGAGAAATTCTGTCTTCAAAAAACAAGGAGAAAAAGAAAAAAAAAACAAACCCCAAACACCAACAAACCTGGTATGGCCCTTTACATTAGGGTTATCAGAGGGTGTGACTCTTCCCTGTTGGATAATCTAAATCAGAAGTTCCTGGGTGGGGGCCTGTTTATAGCCTTGCAATAAGTGAGCTGAGTAAAGTCTGTTTGCCACTTCTCTCCTAAGTAGGTATATCTCCTTTAGACTGAGTTAAAAATCAGTAGCTACTAAAACTTCCTTTTTTTTCTCCCTCCTCTCTCTCTCTCTCTCTCTCTCCCTCCCTCCCTCCCTCCCTCCCTCCCTCCCTCCCTCCCTCTTCTTCTTCTTCTTCTTCTTCTTCTTCTTCTTCTTCTTCTTCTTCTTCTTCTTCTTCTTCTTCTTCTTCTTTTCTCTCTCTCTCTCTCTCTCTCTCTCTCTCTCTCTCTCTCTCTCTCTCTCATTTTGGTTTTTTGAGGCAGGGTTTCTCTCTGTAGTTTTGGCTGTCCTGGAACTTGCTCTGTAGACCAGGCTGGCCTCTAACTCACAGAGACCCACCTGCCTCTGCCTCCCCAAGTGCTGGGATTAAAGGTGTGTGCCACCACCCTGCTCTGTTCTTTCTTTTCATGTGAGTCAAGGTCTTACTATGTAACCCTGGCTGGCCTGGCACTCAGTGTACCCATTCTTGGCCTGGGTACTATCTTCCTGTTTCAGACTCCTAAGTGTTGGGATTACAGGTGTGTGCCACTATCCCCAGCTGGGACCCTCTTTCCATATTATATTATAGCTCATTCCATCTGTCCTAGATTCTCTCCATAATTGATAATCTCTTGGTTCTCTGAGTCATAAAGTAAATATTTATTCAGGAAGGGCCTCTACATAGCATATAAAAAAAGCTAAATTATAAGGTATCTTTGGGACGTCTTCTTGTTCTGGGAAGGGCTGTGAGTAGCAATTTTAGCCAGGATTAGAAGTTTACTGACAAGGTCTTTTAAGTGTAGGACTAGCCTTTCCAGTCTTTTTAAGAGGACTGGTTTTTCCATGCTGCATGAAGATGATCAGTAATACCAAGTGGAGTGGGGACTATCTGTTGTTTTTGTTGGGAAGGAAGATTGCTCAACACTCTGTAGGAATGATCCCTTTTAGTAATTGCCTTAGAAACTTCATGTACCTTTTCTTATTTATTTATTTATTCAAGAGCTGAGGACCGAACCCAGGGCCTTGCGCTTGCTAGGCAAGAGCTCCACCACTGAGCTAAATCCCCAGTCCTCATGTACCTTTTCAATTCCCTGTAGAACTCAGACCACCAGGTGAATGTGCCAGTAAAGTGTAACTGTTTATAGTCTTGTAATAAGCGATCTGAGTGAGATCTGTTTGCCACTTCTCACCTAAGTAGGTATGCCTCCTTTGGAATGTGTAGATGAAATTCTAAACAGTTTTAGTAAATAAGAAACACAGAGCCAAATACAGAGGTAATAGCCAAAGAGATCAGAGAGCCACGATTACCTTATCTTACCACCTTGCCTGCCTACAAAATCATTTTTTTAAATAATATTAGTATCTCTTTTTGTGGCCTGTTCATTGGACAACCGTCAGTTCTAATGCCTTTTTAATTGCCTGTTAGATTTTGTCTGCCATGTTGTTATTGGGGGATCTTTTTTCTCTGTCAATGATTCCCTTCCTAGGCAGTGATGGCACACACCTTTAATCCCAGCACTTGGGAGGCAGAGTCAGGTGGATCTCTGAGTTCAAGGCCAGCCTGGTCTACAGAGTGAGTTTCTAGGACAACCAGGGCTACACAAAGAAACCCTGTCTCTAAGAAAAACAAAACAAATCAAATGCCTTACAGTAAATTGAAGAGTTTTCACTACCAGAAATGATAAAGATTTGAAGTGATATGTTAATTGGTTGGTTTACTTGACTTACATTTTTTTTTTTTTTTTTGGTTTTTCGAGACAGGGTTTCTCTGTGTAGCTTTGCGCCTTTCCTGGAACTCACTTGGTAGCCCAGGCTGGCCTCAAACTCACAGAGATCCGCCTGGCTCTGCCTCCCGAGTGCTGGGATTAAAGGTGTGCACCACCACCGCCCGGCGACTTACATTGTTTTTATAAAATCACAATATCACTTGTAACCTATTTATAATTTAAAATAATTTAAGCATATAAAATATTTTAAGAATTTTTTTGGCAACCTAGGTCATGTAGAGAATACCTGTGATCCCATCATCTAGTAGTCTAAGGTGGGAGGGCCCTGATTTCAAGGCCAACATGCGGTGGCGGTGGTGCAAGCTTTTAATCCAAGCACTTGAGAGGCAGAGCCAGGCGGATCTCTGTGAGTTCAAGGCTAGCCTGGACTGTTTCACAGAGAAACCCTGTCTCAGGAAAAAAACAAAAACAAAAAACCAACAACAACAACAACAAAAAAAACCCATCTCAACCCATAAAGTAGAGGGGTTTTGTTTGTTTGTTTTTTGCTCAGAGTTTGTATATGAAAAGAATAAAAACACTTTCCAGAGCTCAGAAAAAATACTTTCAAACCTATGTGGAAAAATACTTTATTAAGACATACTTCATGACTGAAAATTTTTTTTTTCCCTTTTTCTTTTTGAGACAGGGTCTCACTACATTTACCAGTCTTGTCTCAACTGATCCCCCCTCACCACCACCCCCCAGAGTAATAGAACTATAAATGTGTATCACTGTGCTATGCTGGACTTGAAGGTTTTTGTTTTTTCCTCTTTTCGATAACTTCATAAAACTGCTGTGCCAACTGTACTACTGAATTCAGCTGTCAATTTTTAGTCTTTTTACCCAGCTTGTCATTGTCAGTTGAAATAATACAAGTAAATATAAGTAAACAGCTTTTACGGCCATGATATTTCCATCTCTCTCTCTCTCCTCTGGTATTGGTTGTTTTTACTCTTTGCTCTTTGGTCTTTTGGTGGCCCGTCACCCAGCTCCTAAATAAATACACACAGAGACTTATTATTACTTATGAATGCCCGGCCTTAGCTTGGCTTGTTTCTAGCTAGCATTTTCTTAAATTATCCTGTCTATCTTTTGCCTCTGGGCTTTTACCTTTCTTTATTTCTGTATACCTTTTCTTTTTTTTTCTTTCCATAGTCTGCACTTAATTTCTAGAATATTATTCTAGAGTTTGCATTGACCTCACAGTCTCTCTTCCTCAATTTCCTTTTCCAGTTTTCCACAACTTCTAAATATCAGAACACCAAAGAGTTTTTTCCATCAGTACTCTTTGGTGATTTCAACCATTTTGTGGCTTTAAATACTAAAAACAAAGAACTCCTAAATTTTTATTTCCTGCCTGAATCTTTTTCCTCAAGTTCAGTTTGTATAAAGTAGCTATATTTATGCTTAACATCTTCACATGGATGCTTAGATTACCGGTATCTGTGACTTAACATGTCTAAAGCAATCTACTGACCTATATCAGACCCTGATTTCATCATCCAGTGTATCTGTTTTTGCAGTCTGCCTATGTAAATAAATCTTCAGTCCTCTGTTTCCTGGAGACAAAATCTACCATCATTCAGTCTATTCTTTTTTTTATATTATCTAGGCAACCAATCAACAGATCTTTTAGCCCTACTTTCAGGAAAATTTCTGAATCTGACCCCTTTCTAGTACATCCATCACTGCTGTCTTAATCATTGATTTGTTGTAACAAAACTCTATAAACCATGTGGTTCATACATAGTATGCATGTCTTTTTCACATTTTTGAGCGCTGATAAGTATAAGATCAAAGGTACACAACCAAATATCCTATCTTGTGAGGGACTGTCTTCTGGTTCAGAAATAGTGCCTTTTCATTCTTTGGTCATATGGTAGAAGGGCAGATGAGTTCCTTGTTGTTTATTTATTGGTTTGTTTGTACATCCCGACTGCAGATGCCTCTCCCTCCTCTCCTCCCAGACCCTCCCCACCACTTGGGTCTGTTTTATAAAGACACTAAACCCACTAGTGAACACTCTGCCCTCATGACTTAACCACCTTCCAACAGCTCCAGGTCTTAATACCATTATTTTGAGAGTTGGAATTTTAACATATGAATTTGGGAGGCTTAAACCTCAAGACCATTAGCAATTACCATCTGGTTCTAAGCTCCCCTAGTCCCTAGTTTGAATGTTTTGAGGAACTTTTATGTGGTCTAACTTCCAATCTTGTTTTGCCACAGTGTTTCTGCCCCCCTTCCCCGTGTGTGTGTGTGTGTGTGTGTGTGTGTGTGTGTGTGTGTGTGTGTGTGTGTGTGTGTATGTGTCTCTGTGTCTCTGTGTGTGTCTGTGTGTGTACAAATTAGGAGCCAAAGTATGTTTTATAGCAATGAGATGGATTCTGTAACAAACCCCAGCCATTTTCCTTACCTTATTTTCACCAGAAAAAAAAAATAGTCTCTCCTAATATGCATCCATTTGCTTTTAATGTCTCTAATCAAGTAGTAACCACAGATTTTGGGTGTGTCTGGATGCCAGTCAGTTGGAGTGTGTACTCCTGAAGGGTTATTGTTTGTACTTTCCACCTACACCATATGTACTGGTAATTTCTGACCTTAAAAATGGACATACACAGGCTGGAGAGATGGCTCAGTGGTTAAGAGCATTGGCTGTTCTTCCAGAGGTTCTGAGTTCAATTCCCAGCACTCACATGGTGACTCACAACCATCTGTAATGAGATCTGGCGCCCTCTTCTGGCCTGTAGGGATACATGCTGGCAGGACGCTGTATGCTTAATAAATAAATAAATCTTAAAAAAAAAATGTACATACACAAGCCAGGTGGGCAGGCGTGGCACACGCCTTTAATCCTAGCACTTGGGAGGCAGGTGGATCTCTGTGAGTTTGAGACCAGCCTGGGCTACAGAGTGAGTTCCAGGACAGGCTCCAAAGCTACACAGAGAATCCCTGTCTCGAAACACCACCACCCCCCAAAAAATAGGTATCGTAAAATTCATATAGCCAGTTGACTGTCACAGAAGGCTTTAATTGATTTTCAGTATACTTCCCCCCGCCCTCCCCAGGGTTTCTCTGTATAGTTTTGGTGCCTGTCCTGGATCTCACTCTGTAGACCAGGCTGGCCTCAAACTCAGAGATCTGCCTGGCTCTGCCTCTGCCTCCTGAGTGGTGGGATTAAAGGCGTGTACCACCACTGCCCAGCTCAATATACTCTTTTTATTGATTGAATTTTGGATCTTGGTTCTGGTTTTGTATTAGCTTGGGCCCTTGTGCTTTCTAAGCAAGTGTTGAGCTACACTCTGTTCACCAAATTCTTGTTCTGTACCACTAACTGTAGCCATCTATTATTGTAGATCGTGAGTGAATGTAGTTCTAACATGAACATTATTATTTTGTTTAATTAAATGAGGAAGATGAAAGTGAACCAATAATGGGGCCTGATGTGGTGGTACATTTTTGTAATAACCAGCTAAAACAGGAAGATAAAGTGGGCTGGTGGCTGGCACATGCCTTTAATTCCAGCACTTGGGAGGCAGAAGTTCAAGGCCAACTTGGTTTACAGATTGAGTTCCAGGGCTACACAGAGAAACTCTGTCTTGAAAAACGAAACAAAACAAACAAATATGTTTAAGGACAGCAAACAAAAGAAAATGAAAAATAAATCAGGTCAAAAGATGTGTGCTGAAACTCTTTATCCGTGTCAACAACTTGCTGAATTGTTCATAACTTTCAAATATTAGATTATTTCCTCATCTTTGGTTATTTCAGTGCAACACTTCAAATTTTATTCACATTCTATACATACATATTCACTGTCCCCTCTTTGAGTCAGGGTTTCATTATGTAGTCTTGGCTGGCCTGGAACTCTCAGATGTCCACCTGCCTCTGACTCCTGAAGGCTGGGATTAAAAGTGTGTGTCACCACACCTGGTTGCCATCCCTTGCTTAAGTTTAGACCAGTGGTTCTCAACCTTCCTAAAGCTGCAACCCTTTAATATAGTTCCTCATGTTGTGGTGATCCCCAACCATAAAATTATTTTAGTTCCAACTTCATGCCTGTAATTTTGCTATTATGAATCATAAAGTAAATGTCAGATATGTAGGATATCTGATAGGTGACCCCTGTGAAAGGGTTGTTCCCACAGGTTGAGAAATGCTGGTCTAGACTAATAACAAAACATTAAGTTATGAGGAGATTTGTTTTATGAACATTTCCGTGGTATGAATATCCCAACAGTCAACTTCAAGCTACCACTGTGACATCACTACACAGAGTTGGGAAGAACCCTACAGCGGTGCCTCACTGTGTGGGTGTGCTGCTTTGATGAAGAATGGCCCCAGAGGCTCATCTATTTGAAGGCTTAGTTACTAGGGAGTCACACTATTCGAAAGGATTAGAAGGATTACTTGAGCTGTAGCCTTGTTGGAGGAAGTATGTCATGAGTTGGGGGGAAGTGGGGGTTGGTTTTGAGGTTTCAAAAGCCCATGCCAAGCCCAGAGAGCCTCCAAGGATCAGGATGTAGCTCTCAGCTACTGCCCCCATGCCTGCCTGCATGCTACTATGCTTCCCACCATGGTGGTCATGGACTTAAACCTCTGCACTATAAGCAGGACCCAAAGTCAATGCTTTCTCTTATAGGAGTTACCTTGGTCGTGTTGTCTCTTCACAGCAATAGAATGGTGTCTAAGGCATTGGTTTTGTGTATTGACAATGCAACAGAACACCCAAATAACCTCTAGTACAGGGACAACAGAGGAGTAAGAAGTGATGAGTTGTGACGTTTGTTTTTAATGTATTGACTTTTAAATTGGAAAATACTAATTTTTTTAGTAATAAATTTAGTAACCATCTTACAAAGATCCTGAAAATTTTAACATTTCAATTTCTTGCCCTGGTTTGCATAGAGGATTGCTTTAGGAAACACAGTTAATGTCTATGCATGTACTATAAAATTGCTTTAAAATTTTTTTCTAATGTTACTTGTATTTTCAAAGTTTATTATAATGAACTCATAAGGTTTCCATGTTTACCAGATAAAGAGAATGGCATTATAGTGCCTTTATGTTGGCCACCTTGAAACTCACAGATACACTGTGTGGCACACTTACCTGGAACTTCTTTGAAAATCTTTGAGAATCTGCTGGGTGGGTGGTGGCCCATGCCTGTAATCCCAGCACTCAGGAGGCAGAGGCAGGTGGATCTCTGTGAATTCGAGGCCAGCCTGGTCTACAGAGCTAGTCCAGGACAGGCTCCAAAACTACAGAGAAACCCTGTCTCGAAAAACCAAAAAAAAAAACAGAAAAAGAAAGAAAATCAAATCTATTTTGTAATCTGATATATATTTGCATACATGCATATACGAACACACATACTTTTTGTTTTGTTTGTTTGTTTGTTTGTTTTTTTTTTGAGACAGGGTTTCTCTGTGTAGTTTTGGAGCCTGTCTTGGATCTCACTCTGTAGCCCAGGCTGGCCTTGAATTCACAGAGATCCACCTGGCTCTGCCTCCCGAGTGCTGGGATTAAAGGTGTGCGCCACCACCACCACCACCACCACCACCACCACCACCACCACCACCACCACCCCGCCACGAACACACATACTTACATGCATACATATTTACACAATTTCAAATTTGGCTCTCTGTCAACATCTAATAGGGAATTATTTTCTTTACCAGCCAGTTCTTAGAATAATGAGTTGGGACTGGGCTCTTTAAGGGAAGAGCATTTCCATATTATGCATATGACTTTGTAAATGCTGTAAATTCCTTCCCCCCAACATTGCAAAAGAACATCAATGGGCTGCTCTTCCAAAAGGCCAGGGTTCAATTCCCAGCACCCATGTGACAGCTCACAACTAACTGTAACTGTATTATTCCCAGGGGATTTGACACCCTCTTCTGTCATTTGGCACCAGACACACCTGTGGTGCACAAACATACATACAGGCAAAACACCCATACACACAAAAGAAGCAAACAAATGGATAAAAGACCAGCAGCAACAAACCCTAAGGAACAAAGACTCACTGCTTCCTGTTCTATGTGGGCTAGAAAATGTCCCCCATAGGCTTGTGTGTTTGAATATTGTTCTGCAGCTAGCAGCTGTGTTTTAGGAGACTGGACCCTAAGGAGGTGGGACCAGCTTGGAAGAAGTAGATCTGTTGGTGGCAGGCCCTGAGCTGTATATCCTGGCTCTGCTTCCTGTCCTATCCTTGCTTCCTGTTCTGCCGAAGTGGCAGTGGCTGCCATGTGCTTTGACCTCCACCATGCATTCTCTGCCACGATAGGTTGTATCCCCTGAAACAGGGCCAAAGTGCACTTGGCCCTCAAGTTGCCTCTTGTCAGGAATTTGGTCACCACAACCAAAGTAACTAATAGTGACCTTTCCCTAGCTAAATGTGAGGTTTTTTTTTAAAAAAATCCTTATGACTTGTTTTACTACTGTTAGTTTTAATGATTTACGTAATCTCTTGTGGCCAATGGGTGATGTTCATATTGGTCCCCTCAAATTGGTTCCCAAGTCCTTTTGACAAGGCATCAACAATTGCTAATGGTTTCCATACTTTGTATGGCAGGATATTCCAAATTCATCCTAAGTATTTCTGCCCCAAACCTGGAATTAGCTCTCACTTCTGGGAATTCTCACAAGCAGATGGTGTTTAGAGACTGTAACCTGAGTAGTATGGGTGTGTGTTGGGTGAAATCACACTAGACCCTCCCAGGTAGTTACAATGGGCACATGCTAAGAAATAGGCGGTTTTAAATATAAACTATAGAATGAGTTCATTTTAAAGTGTAACAGTTTTTCATGTTTCTCATTTGTACCACACCAAAAGTTAATTTTCCCCAAACACCAATTAATTTGTTTATTCATTCTCAGACTATGCTTCAAGAGTATTATAGTAACCTCACTGGCAATAGCACAATGATATTGTTACAGATAACAGAGTTGTTTCTGTTACCTTGTAATTCTTTTTCTTAGGGTACTGCAGGAGGACTGTATTGTTAGAGAATGTGATTCAGTTTTGTTTGTTTGGTGGCTGCTGCGAACTGAATGTAGGTAGGCTATCACACATGGTAAGTATATGTTCTGCATTGAGCCACACCCCCAACCCTCATTATAGTGTTTAAAGGGGACACGGCTCCTTCTTTTCTGTCCAGTTATGTCACCAAATACAAGTTCATGAGTTCATGCAGGTGTTTGATAATAGTTATTTTATCTAGTTCTCCAACCACGTCTACTGAACAGATTTTAGGAGAAATTCACAAACAAGTTACGTTCCTTTCCCACCCTGCTCCCTCACTCTCTCATGGGTAAACTTGCTTTTGTTGTTTAATGTATCATTTTACCTGACAAAACCTAGCTAAAATATAGATGATAGATAGCATACAAGTTTTTCCTCTAATCTGCTTTTTTCTAATGCTCTATTTTCCTAAGTTTAGGGAGCAATGCTAAGTACTCCCTTTCATGGTCACTGTCCTTCCTTAAGCTGTGCATAGTATTTTGCTGTGTGGGTGTGCCATGAGTCATTCATCCATTATCCTACAGCAGACACTTGGTTTATTTCTAAGCTTTTTCTATAATGAGAATGCTTCACTGAATAATTTCCTATATACCTATTTTCATCATTTTGAGTCAGATTTTTGAAAGTGAGATTTTCCCTTCCAAAGTACATACATATGTAACTTTGTTGGAAGCTGTCAAATTCTCCCATGTTGGGATTTTCTTTTACATTTTGTACTCCAGTAAGCTAAAACGTAAAAATGGGGTGTGGGCTACCTCATTTCTCAGAAGAGCCTTACTAAGAGGCTGTGCTGTGAAACTTAGATTTTTGCCAAACTAATGGATGAGGAATAGATCTGAGTGATTTAATTTGCATCTCTCATTATAGAAAGGTTGTGAATGCTTTTACTGAAGAAGCATTTGCATTTTTTTTCACGTCAAAATACTCTTTCTGTATCAGGTTATTAGTTGTTAGTCTGTGTGGAGAAGCGCTTTTCACAGTTCATCATTTTTGTTTGTCCTGTGCTTATTGAGGGGGGTCTCCTTTTTTCTATAAAGTTTATTTGATGGGATGAAATGCAGCAGTCTTTCACTTTATTGTATATTATTTTGATATGGCTGGGAAGTTTTTCCCGTCTCTAAGGAATCCCCTATAGTTCTACACTACAAGATGTACATTTTCTATGTAAACATCTGATCTCTTTGAAACTTATTCTTGGAAGCATCAAAGTTTATTTCTCTACAGAAGCTCAGTTACTCAAACACTTATTAGTTAAAAGTCCATCTGTGTCTCGATGCTTTGGGACACACCTTTTGTCTAGGCGACATTTTTGTTGTCACTTGAGGCAGCTTCTCGTTCTTGGTAATTATCAACGGTTAAATTACAAATCGTTTATAATAACTCAATACCTGATATGATTGCCCCACTCTTCTTTAGGCTTCATTTATTTATTTATTTTCCCATCAGTGTTGCTGTCAGTTTCTGCTTATGGTAGTATTTACCACAAACACTCTTGGGGAGGGAGAAGGTTAGGGCAGGGGGAGGGGGAAGATTGGATGGGAGGAGGTATATACTCCAGATCACGGGAATCTCCCCTTTGTTTTAAAGTTGGGTATATGCATTTTGAAAAAAGCTTTACACTTAATTTTGGTGAATACCAGTAAAAAATAAAAGCCTGTAGAATACAGTGTTAAATTCTGATTTCGGACTGTCTTATGTCTTAAGATTCTCCTACACATTCTGGACTGTAGTTAATGACTCCAATCTCTCTAGCTGCCTTTTACTCATTCTTCACCTTAGTTCTGATGTCCTCTAGTTCAGGGGAAAATTGCACCAAATTATCTGAGTGTATAGCTTCAATGCCACTACCTTTTACAAAGTCTCTTGTGATTGCTTATTTCATTTTATTCATTTGGATATAGAGTCTTGCTGTGTAAGACATGCTAGCCTCAGATTTGAGGAGCTCCTTCTCCCTCAGCCTCCCAACCTCTGGTATAACAGGTCATTCTAAACCAGTCAAACAGTGTCTTCCTACTGCAGCTTATCATTTGCACTGCCTGTGAAGTTACTCCTTTAAACCAAGGTCAGTCATGTTAATCCTTTGCTAACATTGTTGGCTCTCAGGATAAATTCACCCACCTTACCACATAACCTTAGTAAGCCTTTCAGTGTTCGATACCAGCCAACTGTTCATGCTGTCTGTCATTTCTTCATCCCTCACAAGTACCATACCTTAGTTCACAGTGCTGGCGTAATTAGTCTGGAGGATGGCAGAACCTACACAAGTTCAGAATTATCACAAGATTAGGAAAGATTGCTCCATCACTAAATCCTCTCACAACTGTGCATATGGTTCAGTGCTGAGTTAGGTGATCTCCAGTAGAAGACAAAGGGCTGTGGGAGCTGAATTATTTTATAACTATACTAATTTGATCTGATTTTTCCTCAACTCTGTGAGCTAATCAATGGTCAAATTCGTAAACATGAAAAAGAAACAACATGATCTCAACAAGACACGAAGCATAGCTTTGTAAGAAGGTGTCAAGTACTGGGAGTAATATAGCTTAAGATTCCTAATACATCATTACTTTAAAATATCAGTTTAAACATAGAGGCTAAATTGTTCAGGTGTGGTGTTGCATACCTTTGATTCTAGCACTCGGAGGCAGAGGCAGGTGGATCTCTGTGAGTTCCAGGGTAGCCTGGTCTCAAACAAAATAAAACAAAAAATATTTATAGGTTATATTGGATAACTAATTCATTTCAATGACCAAATAACATGAAACACTCAACGCCATATTTTAATATAAAAATGTTTTTATTATTGATGTGAAAATATAGAAATTTTCATTTATAGTTTTGGGTGTCAATTATTGATTTCCATCAAACTTTGTCTTTGAGAATGCCACAAAAGCATTTCCAGATTAGACAAGAAACTCTCAATGATAAGTTTTCAAATGTTCTGAAAAGACATTAAAATAAAATTCTTTGCTATAACAGCTTTCCTGTTGTGTTTAAATCTTTTCAGGACACTAAGGCTCATTTTGCTGTAAGTCACAACCAGGGAAAAGACAACTTTTTGTTGATGGTGATTTCAACTTCAATTGCATGTACATACTTTTAAGACATTTAAACTCTGGGTCTGCATCAAAGGAATGATACTCTTATAATAATTAACTGATTATTATGTATATATTTCTTTATTAGGTATGTTTCCACAGTTTATTATAAAAAAGATACTATAATTTTCTCCCATGGGTTTTTTTTCCCCCTAAAAGCCAGGCAATGTAAATTACACATCCTATGAAACCCATTATTTGAGGACCAACGGAGCATCTATGGACCACATTTTACTTTAAGCAGAATACCATTCTGGGTTGCACAAGTTATGGTGTGCCACTAATGTACTTTAAGGAGAATTGCATCTCAAGTCAACTCAGAGAGTCAAGACAACTTGAAATCAACCCCTTTTCCTTATTATCCTAAACTAATGTTAACTAGGCAAAGTGTCAGTAACATATACTAAAATAGCAACATTGAACTTTATGCATAGAAATATCGCTAAATTCCATTTGAGTAATGACCACCAGTATAGAATAATACAAGAACTTTTTTGAGTGTGATTTAGGATCATAGTCTACATGCTACCATTCATATTTACATTTTAATCTATTTTTCATGTGGACATTATTAGTAAATTTTGAGATGGTGGGATTGTTGACCTAGTCATACATGTATAAAGCTTGGCCTCTGAGTTAATTAAATATGAGTTAATAATATATTGTAAGGAAATTATTGTCTTTATTACAGTTATTAGGTAGTTACTGAAATTATAGTTTGAAAGGAATGTAGAGCATGGAAAACTCAGGATTAAATTATGCATTTGAACCTTAGGCCAGCTTTTACTATAGAGACAGTTTTCTGCTAAAAGAGAAATTGTATGTCATTGAAATTAAATGCTTTTCTGGGGATGGAAGATTCCAGTTTTTAATGAAATTACTGAGTGTGGTGTAGTGAAATGATTAAAATCTGTATTCCGGGAATGTGGCAGGAAAAAAATCAATAAGTGCTAGCACAGCTTTGCTGCTCAATGTGAATCCTAAGATTGAAATAAACTACTACAAAAATAATAATTAAAAACATATCAGCACATTAATTTATTTAGCATCAGTCTCCCGAGACATCATCTTCACTAATTTTTAGCATACATTACTATGTAATGAGCAGCGTCTTTTCAGATGCCCCTATTAGACAGGCAGTATCTCTGCCCCTCCCCCAGGCTCCTGCCTGCAATCATTGTACTTGCGCTTATTATGTTACAAATGACCGAGGTAAGGCTGACATTCTCAGTGCATGCAGAAAGACCTAGTCTGCCAGCTCTTTTTCCCTCCTAATGAAGCAGCTTTGTGAAATCTCCCCATGTGTTAATACTAATGAAGATCCTCCAGCACAATTAAAATCACAGCCAGTGGTTGAGGAGGAAACATAAAACAATAGCATCTTTTAAGATACATCTAGCCACATATGTATGCATAAAATAATATACGGTCAAATTATTCTCCAATAACTAAATTTTTACTTGGTCTTCATCCTGAAAATCAAATTACTTAATTTGTAATTACATAAACTTCAAGACTTTATTGTGTTCTTAAGGGAGAAAAACACGTTAATGAATATGTTTTTTAAATCACCTTTCTTCCTAGGTAATAAAATGTACCATGGTTATGAATTTTTCCTTTTTAAAATCGTTTTTAGGAGGCTGCGGGTAGACTGTCGAAGGGAACCGGCTGCACTTTGCCTTTAGTTTAACTTGATTGGTTGAAAGGAATTGGGGAGTGGAAGGTTAAAAACTGAGTCAGCTGGCTGAAATTCTGGGGATCAGACAGATACTTAGTTGGTAATGGGCAACTGGTCTTTTAAAGTGTTTAGTTCTTATAGTTAAACTAGTCCCCCCGCCCCCCAACCGAAAGTAGAAAAAAATTGAGATTACGGCTTACAATTATACCAGTAACTGCAAAAGGGCTGTTTAAACGTCTTTAATTTGAATCTTATTTTGACTCAAACTATGAACATTACAACCAGTTTAATTCCATGGAAAAGCAGTAGTACCTTACCTTGAGATCGCCTTGCGCCCTGTTTTTTGAGTCCTAGCATGCACTAATTCTTGGCACATTAATTTAGCTTGTAGCCTCAAACACAATTTCTAGTTTACAAACATAAAATTTGGTGGAGATGGCTAATCTATGTTCCCTAATAGTCCGTTTACGTTTTTTAAAAAAATTAAATATTCAGTTCTGTTTCCCCTCCACCCCCCTGAAAAGAAAAACAAAACATTTAAGTTTCTTAACTTTTTCCTGGGACGAGGAGCGGTGCAAACTCAAAGATACAGTATTCTTGGAATGAAGAAGCAGCCCCCTCCCTTGGCTCCATTTAGAGCTGATAGGTCATTTATTATTGGAACTGAAATGGTATAAACAATTCTCTCGCTCTTTTTTCCCTTGTTAACAGCAACTTTCATTGTTAGAGAGAGGAGAGAGAGAGAAGCCTTGTTGGTTGACGTCACTTGGTTCATGAAGCCTTCGCCTAGAAGTGAAGCTGCTGAACAAACCTTGAGAAGAATCATCTCCTGCTTCAATCTGCTGCTGGATAGGAACTAATCAGAGAGAGAGCGGCGGAAGACGGGGACGGAGGGAGCCAGGGCTTTTCGCGACCACGGATCTCACCTCCACTCCAACTCCCTAGACTTTCTTGCAGAAATTACAAGAGAAATAAGGAGGCGGTGGGGATTACGAAAAGCTTAATTTGCACCCGGGAAGGGCGAAAATCCCTTCCACCGCAACTCAGTTCGAAAGTGAAGGTGAGTTTGAGAGCCGGGGTGCGGGGGTGCGGGAGAGGTGGGTTCCGGGCGGAGAGCGGCGGCTGCCGGCTGGAGCCCTCCCGAGGCGCCCGCCGCTGTTTACCCGCGCCGCCCGGTGTGTCTCTTTGTTGTGCGGGCTGCGACGCCGCCGTGGCTCTGGGGTCCCGAGTAGAGTTCTGGGCGGAGGGCGCAGGGACCTGGTCCCGGGCGGGGTGGGGGTGCGGGCTCCGCGGAACGGAAACTTTGCTGGGAGTGCGAGCGCGGGACCGGGCGGCCGGGCCTCGTCCCTCCATTGTGCCGGCCGCCCTCGCCGCCGGCCTCGCGGCGTCCTCCTGCCAGGCCCGCTGCCGCGCCCCGCGGGGCAGTCCGCGAGGCCCCGGGCCCTGCCCGCCTCCGCCCCGGTCCGCAGCCTCGCGCCCGCGCCCGCCGACCCGCGCCAGGCCGCCGGGGCTCGGGAGCCGGGTGGGGGTGGGGCTGCGGCCCCGGGCGGCGGGTCCCTGGCAGACCGGGGTCGAGCGGGCTCCCCGCGTCCCGGGTCCTCGGCGGCCTGGCAAGCAGGTCCCGCCGCGGCGGGCTGGGCTCCCGGCCCGCGGTCCCCGCGCCCTCCCCCGCGACGCCCCGCTCCCCTCCCCTAAAGTAGTTCCGCGAACCCCAGAATTGGGATCTAGAAAGGCTAGGAAGTGTGCAGAGACTCGGAGCCGGCCCTGCGGGTGGGGGCTGGCTCCTCTTCGCCTCTCCTCAGTCTTTATCTTTTGTGTGTTGTTTCCTTGTAAAGAGAGAAGCAGCTGCAGTCCGTGGCCGAGTTGTTGAAATTTATCCCTTTGTGTATATTACAATATCCTCCATTTTTCCCCCTGCCCTCTAAACAACAAGCGTTTCGCCATCTTGGGCAATTTTTATTCCCAAGTCTGTCTCTCTTTCTTTTTATTTTTAAGGAAGGGAAAGAAGCCATAGAAATGCAAAAAGTGTGTCTGGATAAGGCTCAAAGTTTAGGAACGGTTAGGGGGCCATGTGACGTCATGTAAACTTTATCAAGAAAATTTCCCCAAAGTGTGTATGTGTGTGTGTTCCTCAAAATTTTCTCGTTTTATGGAATCGTGTAAGTTAGAGTCTACTGATAAGTTGTGGGTTTATTTTTTTATTTTGCACTCAGAACGAATCGCAAAACCCTCACATTTAATGTTTGGTAGCAAGTGGAAGATTATTTTAAAAAATGATGAAAACTTTTATTGTGCCACTTAATATTCACAGCTTGTTTTGTGCATGCAGATTTTAGTCTTTAAATTTTCAAATGTATCTGTAGCAATATATGTCCTTTCTTATGTGGTTCCGTAAGATTTAACAAATTTAGCTCAGTTGATATTTACATATGCATCACTTGGGTTACGTAGCTCCTATTCTGTATTTGTGGACTAGTCTTTTGTGTTTTTTTGTTTTGTTTTGTTTTTTTAGATTTTAAAAGAACTATTCTGAATATCATGAGATTCTTGATACTTGTACATTTTAGTATTAAATATTAAAGTCAAAAGGTTGGCAAAAAGACGTAGTTTAGCATATAAAAGGCAGAATTAAGGTAAAAAGATAATTTGTAATCTTTTGCTGTAAACTTTATCAACCATCATAAAAATAATGATTAAAAAGTACTATTAAAATTTGTCTAAAATAGTTTTTCATCTTACAAAAAAAGTTGAGCTGGTCACATGACCATACTTAATGATACACTCACTGGCGAGTATATAAATAGGCACAGTAAATTGAATGGGAAAGTGTAATTCTGTCTCCAGTAGTCCTTTTCAGTCAGCATATTTACATCTCTTCTAACAAGGCCGTGAAACTGTCTGTATTTAATTTGCATCCCCTTTGTCTTCTGGGTTGGGGAAAAACATTGACTACAATGAACTTAAAATAAAGCTAATAGAAAAAATTCTAAATACATTAACGTTTTCTAATATATGAAAACTTGCACTGTAAATTATATGTTTTAAATTTCTGTAGCAATATTTTTTTGCTGTTTTCTGCTATTTATCCAGAAATTTCCTGTATGTAAAATGATACATAGAAATAATCTTAACTGAATTGAATGCCTGCTATTTAGTGAATTGAAGGTAGGTGAAAAATGTTTAAATAGTTAAAAGCACATAGAACAGATGGTTCTAAATTATACATGCAACAAAGGACTAGAAGATTTGGCAGATTATAAATGGAAGCAGCAGAGGATCAGCAGTTTAAGAAAATGGTAGTTAAGTACGTTGATGCCTCACACCTAGTGTAAACACTGCTGCACAATCAATAATTTAGATGACATTACGGCATTTGTATGTTTCAGTAAAAAAGTAAGATTTTTACAAAATTGAAAGCAAATGCTGAATGTAAAAATTTTTTAAGCTATGGTGACAAAGAATTTTTTTTAGGTATCAGATTGTATGCTTTTAAAACAGGAATTTATAAGAACTTAATATGTTCATATAATGGTTTTCAGAGAAATAGGAATAGGTACATATTTTTAAATTTAGATAATAAGTATCTGTACTGTCGTGGGTTGAACTAATACATTGACCATGTTAACCTGCTCATTCACTCTTTATACTAGTGAAAATTATATTTTAGCTGCTCAGTCTTGGGAAATGCATTGATTACAATACTGTCTGGCCTCATTTACTAAATAGCATTGAGTCAAAGGATATATTTTAATTTTAATATTTGAATTTTGTACATAATACTAT
This sequence comes from Peromyscus californicus insignis, assembly GCF_007827085.1. Classification (NCBI taxonomy): domain Eukaryota; kingdom Metazoa; phylum Chordata; class Mammalia; order Rodentia; family Cricetidae; genus Peromyscus; species Peromyscus californicus. Next base: position 37,425,809 of record NW_026294595.1, on the reverse strand, counting down.
GATACTGACTTGATGAATATAATTTACTATTCATTTATAAATGTAAATATTTTGTGTAATTCTGGTCTTTCTGGAAGAATGTAAATGTATTTGCTTTTTCAAAAAAAATAGAACATCTTAAAAAGTATTGAACTTTGCAGAAATTTGTTTTTAGTTTATATAAGGCACTCGTTTAAAATGCATATAAGCTGTAAGGGAAAGCTTGGGATTTTGGTTCTGTTGCTCTTTCTCCCATTTCTTTGTTTGCATGTTTATTGTAGAATTGCAGTGTAAAGGAGCAGATGTTTTGCCAAACATCCTGATGTGTTGCTTTTTCTTGTGGGAGTGCAGAGCTGCTCCTTCTGATGCATCAACTTGACAGCTGGTTGATTTCATGGAGCTGCTAAGAAGCCATTAGTGGTGTCATTGAATTGAAACAGAACAGTCACTCCCAGCTTGAACTGCAATTGTTAATGTCTTTGTTGCTACTTTTGTGTTACTCTACAAGATGAGGGATACCACAGTTGCACTGAAGTTCAAGGTTTCTGTCTTAGCTCCTCGAATTAGTGGAAGGTAATGCATTAGACTTTGGTGACTGCATAGGTTTAAAGTTTTCACAAGAGAAAGGATTTCTGAGTGTTTGAACTAGTCCTTCTTAAAAAACTACTACTAAAAAAGTCATAGTGCAAACAAAATCATAAAGTGGTATTGACCCCTGTAAGGAATTATGTAATCAGGGTTCAGTGATTTTTTTTTTTTAATACTCTTAATTTCCTGAGGGATTAGTCAAATTGTCTAGTAAGTATTTTAGGAGTTTTTTTAATTACATAAAATTAAATATTTTGAGTAATAAAGTCTTAAAATATTGTGGTTTATTTAATAAATATTGGGTCATTTGGCTTAATGTTTCTTTAAACCTTTACTGTGGGAAATGATCAGAAAATAAATAATTATTGGCAAATATACCATTTTGCTTGTAATTTTCTAATGAGGCCAAAATGTTGTTTAAAAATTCATAAGACCGTTCTAAACTATCCTCCTAGTAGCTATTTAATGATTTTCTTCAACTAAAATCATGTTTTTATTGTAGAAATAGCATTGTTTGTTTTGAGGGGCATTTTAGCTCTAGCTGGCTTCCATCAGAGTCTTGACTTCCTGAGGGCTGGCCTCACAGACTGTACCATTTCTACCTGTAGCTTCAGTTCTTCTATAACGTAGCATTCTAGCCATATCATTATCCATTGATGCCTGAGCTTTGTCCTTTTTCTAGTTCTTTGCATTGTTTTGTTGGTAGGAGAAGAAATAAGAAGGAGCAAAGGCTAAGAATAAAGACAGAAGTATACTGTAAGAAAACTGTGAAAACAAAATAAAACTTTAGGATGGTATGTTGCCAGAATGCACTGGATTTTATTTCGTCAAAAACCTTTTTAGTTTCAATATTTATTTTTTTCCAAAGTTTTAGATCTTAAAATAGAATATAATTTTAACAATTCTTCAAAGAGCATAGTTTACTTTTTAAAAAAAATAGACACTTAAATGTAAAACTGATCATTGGAATATGTAATTAGCTGAAGTAAATCCTATTGAAAAGACTTCCTGTATAATTAATATGAGCAAATTTTTATTTTGGATGATACACCTCTGAGTGATTCTGAGATTATCCTGAAATCCTAAGTTTATGGAGTCTTTGATTTTAGGAAAGTCATGGATTACTGCCGCTAAAGCTAGAGTAAGGGAATGCAACATTCAAGCCTTTTTGTATTACTGCCACAAAGTTCCTTAGAAAGAAAATCATTCTACTTACTGCCTTAGACTATGTATGACTCGTTTTGGAAAAGGTTTATTTGTATTATTTTAAAGTGTGTGTGTGTGTGTGTGTGTGTGTGTGTGTGTGTGTGTGTGTGTGTGTGTGTGTGAGAGATGGGCAGATTTTGTGCAAGTGAGTACAGATGCCGCCAGAGGCTGGAGTCAGAGGAGTCAGATGTCCTGGAGCTGGAGTACAGGCTTTTGTAAGCTACCTAATGTGGGTGCTGGGAACTGAACTCAGATCCTCTGAATTGCTAAGACATCTCTCCAGCTCTGTGACTCGCTTTTAAAGGAACATAATTACTTAACATGCATGTATTTGTGTGTCAAGGCAACTAGTCATGCAAACCAAATTATGGTAAATTGAGTTGTTTATTAAAAATAAAGTATTTTAAAGAAGCATGAAAGTTTAATTCAATGTTAGAGGTAGTATAGTAGTTCCAGCAGGTACCCTGCTGTTTCAGTGGAGGACAATGCTGGACCAGTCTGGATGAGTTGGAACTTGAATTCACATGTTTTTCTGTTGCCCATGTTACTTTGAAACTATGGCTAGCTGGGTGTGATGGTGCACATCTTTAATCTCAGCATTTGGGAGGCAGAGGAAGGCAGATTTCTGAATTTGAGGCCAGTCTGGTCTACATAGCGAGTTCCAGGACAGCCAAAAAGCCAGGGCTACACAGAGAAACTCTGTCTTGAAAAACCAAAAGAAAGAGAGAAGGAAACTATGGTTAATAAATATATTTATTTCATTTGCAAAAAACAGTTATAAAATATTGGGAACATCTGTTGAAAGTACAGAATTAAATGAATTTATATGATTTTTAAATCTGCCCTGAGTGTTACTTGATTTGTGAGAACTCAGGATTTGAGATGTAAAATACTTAATGGTTCAGATAAGTTAAACTTACAACATTCTATTCATTATGAAGTTTTAAGTTGTCAGTTAAGTATCCAGTTTTTAAAATTAATATGCTTTTATCAGAGTATGAGGTGAAATAGTTTTATTGCACATATTTTGTTTTTGTTATATAGTTTTGAAAATAAAGTTTTAAAAAAAGTTCTTATATAAAATTTGCATGTAATTTGGCCACTGAATGATTTTCATTTAAATAAAAATTGCTGGGCAGTGAGGATAATAACAGTGGAGGTAATGTGTTAATTAGGAACCCTTACTAATTTTGTTTGTGTGAGTGTTTATAATATAAGAAAGAGATGCATATGGTTTAAAGATAGCTTCTGCCCTGGTACCTACCTATATGGCTACATAATTGTGTATTTTTTTCCCTCTTTTCTGTTTTCTCCTCTTAACACTTTTCTACAAACATGCACTCATTAATCAAAGACCGTGCACTCCTGCTGAGGGCAGAGAGGTTCATCAAATTGGCAGTCAGCTTGGTGTAAAGAACAGTGTACTGAAGCTCTTAACTCACTGGGACATAAATAAATCTAAGGTCTTTGTATGCAAACCCTGGAGGTTAATACTGTATAATTCAATGTCCTGTCTTTGTTTTTATGATTGATGTTTTTAAATGTTTCAAGCTTAGTACAAGTCTTCTAGTGAATCAGTTCTGCCTATCTGATTGGCTGTAGTGAGAAAGCATTAGGTTGTCGGAGGACTTTGGAGTATGCTGCAGAGATTTTGATTTTTTTCCCCTGCAAGATCATTGTCATATTGCATGAGCTGTTATAGGAATGTACCAATGATTGACATTCCCTGCTGTGATAATGGACCTAGTGCATGAAATGCCAATAGTTTGCTTCTATTTGTTCGGAAGCATACTGCTATTTGTATCCTTAACAGAGCTAACATGGAGAACAAGCAGAGCTACTGGGATTTCTCTGTAGAATAGTGCTGGGATTTGCCTTTAACATGAATTGGTTGCATATTCATAATTTAAGAACAGCTGGTTACAGCAAGCACATAGTCATTTGCAAGCTATTATAAACCATTCCACTCACATGGAGCCTGTGCTTGGTGATTTTTTTTTTTTTTATTGATCTACCTGCATTTAAAATCTAGTCACTGCTGCTATAGAAGCTCTTCATTTTAGCTGTGTTTGCAACACAGCACAGCTTCAACTTTAAATCATCTATTTAAGTTGGATTTTGAATAAAATGAAGGACCTTAGAGTGAAACAAGTATAAAAGGTTGGATCTTATCTGCAAAATATTTAATCTTGTCTAAAACCCAGCCAGTCATCTAACAAAACATAAATTACACAACTATTACAATTTTTGGACAGTAAGATTTTATAATTTTGTCCAGATAAATAACTGAGTTGATTTTGCTTGAGAATTTTATTATTCATTATATTTTGCTAGTTACATATAGTTTGAGAAACAATAGATTGATATTAATTACTTTGTAAAATAATGTCTTATGTAGAAAAGAGGTAGTACTTTTAGCTTATGGGTAGTGCGAACACAAGATAGACAGTTGATAGGACTTTGGAACTGGGTTAGAATAATGTGAAAGCTAGATAGCTACTCCAGTTTTTGGAAATACTCAACTAAGTCGTCTTCTCTGCTTTGAGGGTATCTTACACATTTTAAAAGGTACCTGTTAATCCAGCTATCATAGCTCCTGTATCTTGTCAGTTGTAGTTGTAAACAGAGAAAAGAAAGCAACCTCAGTATTCCAAGCTTCCAGTAAGAACGGGAGAAAACTCCGTGAAATGCCATGTGTCCTTTTAGGAAGGACAGGGAGGGGCGCATCGCTTTGGATATGCTAAGGTAAGTGCACAGCTGAGGGAGTTATGACAACGCTGGTGTCCTGAGCGTTACACAACGGGGTGCACGCTTGTGCTTGTTGTGCTTGCGTGTGTTTGTCTCCAGGCCGCAATGATGAAGTAGCTCTCACCCCTCAAGGTTGAGAAACAGTCCTAAGAGTGCATTGTCCTCTTTCTTGGCTTTACAAATGACTGGATATGTTGGCAATATAGCAGAATATATGGCCAGGTTTAATCTAGTTGGTAGTAGGTTGTCCTTTTTTCTAAATAATAAATTCAAAGGTTATTAAAAGGACAAGGTAATACATTTTAGTTTTGAGTTGCATAGGATCACAAGTTTGTGCAGTTAAATTGCCTTTATTTAGTCACTTTGTGAACTATCCTATGTCCTTTCTTTCCCTTTTGGACAATTGTCTTTTCAGATATTTCTCTCCTCCATAGAGTTTCATCAGTGACTAAACAAAGGAAATAAAATGATTTGTTATTGTTCTTTTGTTTTGCCCTGGGGATTGAACCCAGGGCCACAGGTGAAAAGCCTGGCTTTCTCTACTTCTTAAAATAAAATGCCGGGCGGTGGTGGCACACGCCTTTAATCCCAGCACTCGGGAGGCAGAGCCAGGCGGATCTCTGTGAGTTCAAGGCCAGTCTGGTCTACAGAGTGAGATCCAGGAAAGGCGCAAAGCTACACAGAGAAACCCTGTCTCGGAAAAAAATAAAAATAAATAAAAATAAAATGGAGAGCTGGAGAGCCAGGTGGTGGTGGTGCACACTTCTAATCCCAGCACGGAGGCAGAGGCAGGTGGATCTTTGACTTCAAGGCCAGCCTGGTCTACAGAGTGAGTTCCAAGACAGCCAGAACTGTTTCACAGAGAAACCCTGTCTGGAAAAACAAAACAACAACAGCAATAAAAAGAGATTAAGACAGAGGGTTTTTCTTAGGTTTTCACTGAAATGAAGGATTAGGCTTTTGACTTCCAGTTCTTATCACATAGGTAATTGTATGGAGAGAGGAAGCATGAGGTAAATCAGTGAAACATAAAGTTTAGGATTTGTTTGAAAAATGAATGGACTCAACATCAGTCACAAGAGAAATTGTAGCTACCCAATATACTTTTATTGTTCCAGTAATAGCAGAGGAAAGAGAGGCAGTGACTTACACTCTCCATGTTTAATTTGAATGCTTTGTCTAGGCATGCATTTGGAGAGCTATGGACCAAAGTTTACTGTAAGTTCAGAGTGGAAGCCAGGGAGATGTCTAAGGGGGTGAAAGTTCTTGCTGTGCATGTCTGGCCATCCAAGTGGGGACTGAATTCTGATCTATCCCATGGGAAAAGTGTGATAGTGGTCATGAAACCCCAGTAGTCCTACAGCAAGACTAGAGGGTTGGCCACAAGATAGAGTCTACACAGCTCAGTAACAGAAACAAGAGAGACCCTGCCTCAAAAACAAGATGGAAGGAGGAAGCAGCACCTCCAGGTTGCCTTCTGACTTCATGTAGATGCAATGGCACACATTTGACTGTGTTCATACACACAATGAATCTTTCTGATTTTCGCTTTTGGGTTTTTGAAGATGGGGTTTCTCTGTGTAGCCCTGGCTGTCATGGAACTTGCTATGTAGACCTGGTTGGCCTCAAACTCAGAGATCCACCTGCCTCTGCCTCCCAAGTGCTAGGATTAGAGGTGTGTGTCACCACGGCTTACACACAATAAATATTTGAAACATCAGAAGAGGAGAGAGATGGCTTCTGCTTGGAATAATTTTAAACGTCTCTTTGGTTTGACTGAATTAGTCAAGAAAAATGAATGGACTTTGAATACTCGGTGGTCAGAAAGGAGCCAACAAAAGGATGGCAGTTGGAGCTGAGCCTTTGTTAAGCAAACCTGTTAAAGCTATTCCACTGGGAACCTTGGGATACTTCGGTAACTTATTTTGAGATCATCGCAACTTAAACCTTTTCCGCCAGAAAGATGATATCATGGGAACTTTCCCTTCCTCCATGGCTTTCAGAGTTGACTGGCTTTCTCTGAAGAAAGTGGGTTAATGAGTCAGGCCATTCAGCTATAGGCTTGACTATGCAGGCCAGGTTAAAAGCCACCGAGCAACTGCAGCCTTTTCTGGTTAGAGGTATTCTGGCCTTTTTATGATTAACAGAGTCCCTCCCTTTTCTTAAATTTCTTAATATTCTTCTGAATATAGTTTATTTCACTTAATATAGTCTCAGTTCTATCCACTTTCCTGTAAGTGACATGATTTTGTTCTTTGTAACTAAATAATACATCATTGTGTGTATGTGTATCACATTTTCTTTATTCATTCAATTTATGGTTACATATAAACTATGTAACACATGTTTTGAGTTCAAGCTATAGCTAGTATATGTTGGCATTGATTCCTTTGGGTGTATACTTGGGAATGGTATGGGCAAATCTCATGGTAGGTTTTCTGTTAGGTTTTTGAGGAACCTACATAATAATTTTCATAGTGATTACTAAATTGCATCCCTACCAACAGTATATAAAAGTTCCTTTTCCTGCATCCTTGCCAGCCTTTGATTTTGTTTGCTGGTGGAAACTCTTCTGGCTGGGATGAGGTAGAATCTCAATGCAGTTTGATTTGCATTTCTCTAAATGCTAAATATGTTGAATACTTTGCTATATATTCATGGGCCATGTGTACTTTTTAAAGAACAATCTAGTTGGTGTATTTGCCTATTTGTGTGTCTCCCTGTGCACATGTGTGTGTGTTTGCATGTGTGTGTGCGTGAGTGTGGGGGGGATGTGTGGGTGTGGGAGTGGACGTGTGGGTGTACAGGGGTGAGGAGCAGAGGACAACCACGGATGCCATTTCTCAAGAATTGTCCACCTTATTTTATGAGAAAAGAGCTTCCACTGGGACCTGTGGTTCAATAATTAGACTGGACTGGCTATTTATTAAAGCTCTAGCCAGTGAGTCTGAGGATCTCTCTGCCTCCACCTCTCCAGTGGTGTATTACAGGCACACACCAACACACCCAGCTCTCCATGTTGGTCCAGGAGTTGAACTGTGGTGGTCCTTATGCTTGCAGGGCCAGTATTTTGCCAGCTGAACTCTCCCCAGCTCCTAGTTGTCCATCTATTAATTGTGTTATCCTTTTTCCGTATACTACTTTTTTCTTTTTTATTAAATATTTAATATTCTAATGTGCATATAATGAGTTTGGATCCATCCACCATCCGCTCTCCTCCAATTCCTCTCCTATACTCCCCTAACCACCACCACCCCCAACGAATTTTATGTGCGCTCTCTCTCTCTCTCTCTCAAGATTAATTTACTTATTTATTACGTAGATGGTGCATATATGCCTGCATGCCAGAAGAGGGCACCAGATCTCTCTATAGATGGTTGTGAACCACCATGTGGTTGCTGGGAATTGAACTCAGAATTCAGGAAGAGCAAGCAGCCAGTGCTCTTAACCTCTGAGCCATCTCTCCAGATCGGTCTCTTCGTTTTTTTAAATTAATGCTGACTGAGTTCATTTAGTGCTGCCTGTAGGTGTAGGTGTGTGGCACTATTCATAGGAGCATGGGTAGGCTCTCAGGGATTGTATCATCCAGAAAAAAGCAATTCTCCTTCCCATTAACTAGTACTCATTACCTGCCAGTGGCCCCTCAGTTTGGGGGGTAGGGGAGTGACTTGATAAGCCTGTCTTCCAACCATGCTGGGATTTTGGCTGGCTTGAACATTGTGTAGGTCTGGTGCATGCAGCCCCGTCTCTGTGAGTTCATATGTGCCACTGTGCTACATAAAGTCCTGCAAAAAACTGTTTCTCTAGGACATCCTACAGATGTCCTACATCTGTAGACTCCTACAGTCTTTCTGTCCCCTCTTTCAAGATGATCCCTGAACCTTGTGGGGAGAGTGTGGGATATAGACGTCTTGTTTAGAGCTGAGCAGTCTATAGTCTTCTTAGTCTCTGTATAAATTGCCATCTACTGCAGAAAGCAGCTTCTCTGATGAGAGTTGAGAGACACAACAATCTGTGGGTTCCAAAGAACTTAGGGATAGTTTATTACTGTGTCCATTTAGCAGGATAGTAGTACTAGGGTCTCCCCTAGGGTCTGTGGCCATGGGGTTTAGCTCATTTAATGGTATCAGGGGTATGGACTCCATCTTACAGAGTGAGCTTTCTTGAATTCCTTGGTTACTAATTCCCTGTCAGGTGAGTAGTTGGCAAGGAGTTTCTCACATTTTGTGGCTCTGTCTATTCTGTTGATTGGTTTCTTTACTGTATAGAAGTGTTTTTAATTTGATGTATCTCCATATGTTAATTCTTATTTCTAGAACTATGGAAACATTCATAAAGCTGTTGTTTTCCTCTAGTAGCTTCAAAGCTCCAGGTCTTATGTTAAGGTTGTTGACATGTTTTGAATTGATTTTTGTGCATGGAGGACAGTAGGAACCTGATGTCAGTTGTCTACATATGGATATCAATCTTTTCCAGCACCGTTTTTTCCCCCTCTGAGACAGGGTTTCTCTGTGTAGTCCTGTAGACCAGCCTGGCTTCTAAATCAGAGATCCACCTGCCTCTGCCTCTGTCCGGAGTGCTAGGATTAAAGGCGTGTGCCACCACTGCCAGGCTTCCAGCACCATTTATTAAAGCTCTCCAGCATATGTTTTTAATACTTTTGTGAAGAAAATGGCTGTAGCTGTTAGTTTCTTATCTCTCTGTTGTATTCTGCTGGGTCTGTATTCTGCTTCTGTGCCTGTACCATGCTGCTGTTGTTACTATGCATGTAGCGTACTATGAAATGAGGCATTGGGATACCTGCAGCATGATTCTTTATGTTCAGGATTACTTCGGCTATCTGGAACCTTTTGTGCTTCTATATGATTATTATGACTTTTTTCTATTTCTACACGAGATGTCATTAGTGTTTTGATGGGAATTGCATTGTTTCTGTAGATCACCTTTGGTAATAATGGTGTTTTTGCAATATTAATTCTGCCAACACATGATTATATTAGGTCCTTTCTTCATGTAGTGACTTCTTCATTTTCTTTCAGTGTCCTAGAATTTTCATTGTCAGTGTCTTTTATCTGCTTGGTTATACTTGTTCTAGGTTTTTTGAGGCTATTGTAAATAGGATTGCTTTCCTAATTTCTTTCTTAGCATGCTCAGTATTGGTATATAGAAAAGTATTGATTTTTGTATGTTGACTTTGTAAAAGTTTTCTAGTGGAGTCTTCAGAGACTTTTATTTTAGTATGGAACACTCATGCAAATAGGGATAATTTGATTTCATCCGTTCCTGTTTGTATCCCCTTTGGCTCTTCCTCTTGCTTTACTGCTCTGTCTAAAAATGTAGCACCTATGTGGCCTAAGAATGGCAAGAGTAGACCCCTTCTCTCATTTTGAATTAAGAACTTTCAGCCAGGCAGTGGTGATGCACACCTTTAATCCCAGCTCTTGGGATGCAGAGGCAGGTCTGCGTGAGTTCGAGTCTCTTCTACAGAGTGAGTTCCAGGACAACCAGGGCTATATAGAGAAAAATCCTATCTCAAAAAAACAAAAACCAGAAAACTTTTTTTCTTCACTCAGTATAGTGCTGGCTAGAGGTTTGGTGTATATTGATTGCTTTTATGATGTTGACATATGATATTTCTATATTTGTCAGTGGTTTTTTTTAATCATTAAAAGCTTTGGGATTTTGTTGAAGCTTTTTTTGTGTGTTTATAAGATGATTGTGTGATTTTTGTCTCTGATTCCATTTATGTGCTCTAATCTGTTTATGATTTGTATATGCTGAAACAGCCTTATATCATGGGAATAAAAATCACCTGGCTAACTTTTTTAAATGTAATTTTGGCATTTTTTTATTTGGTAGATGTGTATGATATGTGTATGTTGGGTGGGGGAAAAGCACATGCCAAGGTGCTTTTGTGTGGTAATCAGAGGACAGTTTGCAGGCATCCATTCTTTCCTTCCACTAAATGGGTTCCAGAGACCAAACTTAGGCCACCAGGCTTTGAAACAATGTCTTTACCTGAGTCATCACACTGTCCCCATTTGTCTTTTTTTGATGAAATGGCCTTGATATTTTTTGAGTAAATGATTAACAGTGATTTTTTTTCTTGTGAGGTACAAGATTTTCTTTAAATCTGATTCACTGTAAAATTTTAGAAATTTGAGGTTGGAAAGATGGCTCAGTGGTTTAGAGCACTTACTACTCTTGCAGAGTACCTGGCTCTCCCAGCTACTTGTAACTCTGGTTACTGGGGATCGGATGCAGTCTTCTGACCTTTGCAGACACCTGTGTGCGTGCGGTGCACATACACACTGAAAATTCCTTATAAAATTTCAGAAATACTATTATTTATGGAACTGACTTGTGTGTGTGTGTATACTGGGATTGAACCTAGGTCTTTGGACATGTTTTGCATGCATTGTTGGGCTGGGGGCTACACCCTTGTCCTATAATATACTTTCAGAATCAAGTCTTTTAAAATGGTCTTTTTTGGACTAGATTACACTTTCTTACTATAAAGATACTTTAGAGTATGGATCATCACATGGGTATATTTGTTTATAAATTATATAAAGCTACTAATATAGCAATTCATTTGGGACACACAGTACAGCCATAGGTATAAGTAAAGACAGGATAGGATAGATATGATATGAATAATACTCTAAGATAGTTTGCTAATTGTGAAGGCTTTTTTGTTTGTTTGTTTATTTGTTTTTGTTTTGTTTTGTTTTTGTTTTTTGAGACAGAGTTTCTTTGTGTAGCCCTGGCTGTCCTGGAACTCACTTTGTAGACCAGGCTGGCCTTGAACTCAAAAGATCTGACTGCCTCTGCCTCCCAAGTGCTGGGATTAAAGGCATGCAATGCCATGCCCAGCGACTAGAAGTATTTTTAATTCTTGCATCCCCCTACCCCATAATTTTTAAAACCCTTCTTTCTTTTCCTCCTCTTCCTCCTCCTTCTTCTTCGTCGTGAAAATTGACTTTAAGTAGTAAATTTAACTTAAAAATCTACCTCATATATTTTGAGTCTATGCAAGACATTGACCACATATGAACACCTCTGTGGGTTTCTCTATAGTATGGACTCCATGCCTTTTTCATCAATAGCTTTTGTATCTATATGAAGCATAAGCTGTCTTACATTCAATTCTAGTGGTCGTAGTCTCCGTCCACACATCATATGTTAATAGCAAAATTTTCTCTTTCTTTTTTTCGAGACAGGGTTTCTCTGTGTAGTTTTGGTGCCTGTCCTGGATCTCGCTCTGTAGACCATGCTGGCCTTGAACTCACAGAGATCCGCCTGCCTCTGCCTCCAGAGTGCTGGAATTAAAGGCATGCGCCACCACTGCCCAGCGCAAAAACTTAATCATGATAAAAGCTGGCCTCCATGATTTCATCTTACACTAAAAACTGCCTTTACCATTCCAATTTTACAAAATATTCTTACTTATCATTATTTTGCATTTATATGTGCGTATGATGCGTGTGTGTGAATGTGAGCATGCATGGAGTACACACAGAGCATGTGAGGAGGCCAGAGAACAACTTTTGGAAGTTGGTTTTCTCCTTCCATTTCAACAGTGGAACTCTGGTCATTAGGCTAGGGGTTCTACCTACTGAACATCTCATCAGGTCCATTATTTCACTTTTGAAGAAATGCTTTTGTTCAGTACATGGATCTAGACTCTAGCTTCTCAAGAACAGTTTTCTGGACTCTACTACTTCAGCCCAGCTTGGTTGTTTTGTTGTTTGTGTGTATCCCAGAAATGCCATTTCTTAGTAGTGAACTTCAGACATGTAGGGTTTTAGGAGAACGTTGGCAAGATAGGTCAGTCAATAACAGCACTTTCTGTGCAGGCATGAGGACCTGAGTTCAAATCCCCAGAGCCTACTAAAAAGTCAGGCATGATCACAATGTGCCTTTTAACCCTAGTGCTGTGGGTGGATGGAGCTGGAGGGTCTCTGGGACGCGATGGTCAGGCTCCCCGCAGGTTCAGTAAGAGACCTGCCTCAAAGGAGTAGAGTAGAGCTTGCTACAGGAACCCACGCTATCCCCTGGCCTCTGTGTGAATGCATGAGCATGCATACACATGAAAATCACACTCAAATGCACACAGCAAACCAGCAAATAAATGGTAATGGAAAATCTAAGCCCACATTTATAAATTTTCATTTTTAGAATTTGTGTTATGTAAACCTAAGCATATTCAAGATGTAGTTGTCTTTGCCTCCTGAGTATTAGTGATTAAAGGCATGAGCCACCATACCTGGATTTGAAATAGTTTTAATAATTCTTTAGTGATATTTGATGTTATAAATATTCAAAATGACCTCTTAGAGCAGTATAATGTTCAGGTACAGCACAGTATTAATATCTTTGCTTATTTTTTTTGGGTAAAACAAATATGCCTGAAGTTGATAAACTGTTTCAAGCAGATTAGTGAGTAATAATTTTGGTAGCATGTTTGTTTGTATATGGAGTCGGCTTATTTGATTATTCTACCGATCAGAAAACAAACACAACAAAACAAGCCAACTGTTTGGGTTAAAAAATGAAAGCACATGTTTGGATTTTCATGAAGATTGAGCCTAAGACTTCACACATGCTGATACACATGCTCCACCACTTATGTCTTCAGCCCACATGGAATTACAGCTTTTAAGGCTTAAATGCAATACCTCTTAGTTTTGAGAATCTTTGAAATCCCCTTCACTGTGTTAGATATGAAATTCCAAGTATAATGTCACTCTTAAGGTATAGATCATTAACAAGTTAACAATTAAATGTAGTGGGCTTTTAAGTTTAATATGAAATCTTAATACTAATGCAGAAATTGTAGAGCAGATAATTATTATAAAGACAATACTGTGAATCTTTAACATAAATAAGGTGACTTATTAAAACATTTGAGTTCTATCAGGTGTGGTGGCTTATACCTGGAATCCCAGCGCTTAGGATGATGAAACAGCTATCTATCTATCTATCTATCTGTCTATCTATCTATCTGTCTATCTATCTATCTATCTATCTATCTATCTATCTATCTATCTATCTATCTATCTATGTGTTGAGAGGAGAAGTTCAGAGGACAGCTTTCAGGAGTTCGTTCTCTCCTTCCACCATGTGAGTGCCAGGGTCAGACCCAAATCATCAGGTTCCCATGTTGGGGTACTAAAGAAAGTACTTAAGCATAGAACCCAAATGCTGTTTTGGTTGGTTTTGGTCTAATCCAATTTTAGTCTGTTGACACTGTTTTTGTTTGTTTTATCTTGTTTATTATAGATCTACAGTTCAGATTTCCCGTTTTATAGGTTAAGATCTTTAGACACAGAATTTCTAAAGACACAGATATTTAATGACAAATCTTTTTCAACTTTAAACACTAATTTTACATATTTCACTTTGGGCTTTGTGGTTTTTGCCTCCTTACCTTAATGAACTGTCTACTATATGTATATTTGTTTTAGTGCACAACTCTGTCTAGAATAAGCAGGTGGCCAATGTCTGCTGATTAAATTCACTTCTACTTTTCCCTATTTTTATTTGAACTCTTCATCCTGTGAATTGTCACTTGTTGTTGTTGTTGTTGTTGTTGTTGTTGTTGTGTGTGTGTGTGTGTGTGTGTGTGTGTGTGTGTGTGTATTTGAGGTCTGAGTAGGGTCTTGCTGGATAGCCAGGGTGACCTTCAACTTGAGGCCTCCTGATTGTTTAGATTCAAGGCTTGAGTCACTTGCTTGTCCATTTGTACCTTTTCATTTTTTTGTTTTTTTTTTTGGTTTTTCGAGACAGGGTTTCTCTGTGTAGCTTTGCGCCTGTCCTGGAACTCACTTGGTAGCCCAGGCTGGCCTCGAACTCACAGAGATCCGCCTGGTTCTGCCTCCCGAGTGCTGGGATTAAAGGCGTGCGCCACCACCGCCCGGCCTATTTTTTTATCCTACCATATTTGTTTAGGTCTTAGTGTAGTTGGTCTTCAATTATAATAGCTAGCTGTATATGAAGAGTATTCTTTGAGTTCAGTGCCTTTTTTTTTTTTCCTCTGTGTAGTTTTGGTGCCTGTCCTGGATCTTGCTCTACAGACCAGGCTGGCCTTGAACTCACAGAGATCCACCTGGCTCTGCCTCCTGAGTGCTGGGATTAAAGGCATGCGCCACCACTGTCCGGTGAGTTCAGTGCCTTCTAGAATTCATTTATAAGTACCGAACTTATAAATACACGTAAAAAATTAAAAGGAGTTACATCAAATCATAAACATTAAGAATTTTAGAATATGAAGTAAGATGCTCACTTAATTTAAAGCTTTCATAGAGCAGTACAAGATCCAAATGTTTTAACACTAATTCAGTAATGATATAGCTTATATTGGAAGGAAACTTTTGAAAATCCCACTGGTTTAGTCCAGCCCAAAGAAGCAAAGCCATTTGTAATCCTTACTTAGAAATATAGTAACACTGTTTGTAAGTTTTTATACAGATCTTGATGGTTTGGATAATTTACACAATACTGGAATAAAACACAATACAATCAAATTAGATGATTTTCAGTAGTTTATTCTTAATGTTCAAGAGTAGATGGGGTACAGAGTCCCTAAACCACATGTCAGTCAACAATTCATTTGTGGTTAAGTTTTTAATTTTATTGCCAAGTCATGCATGCTATTGATTAAACTTCTAAGAATAATCAAAATACTGAAATACTCAAAGTCAATCATGGAAATACATTATCTGTGTGCAGATTATCTTGAAATAGAAAGTAATGTCCATAGGGAGACATAACCTTCACTTGTTTAGATATTTTAACATTCAATTTCTGATTTTATTCCTCAGTTTTTAGAAGCATTGAGATTTATCATAGTTACTTAGGATATTTTAAGTAAATCCAAAGTGATAAGAGGCTATCTAAGTGCCTGTATTCTATCCGAGACACTGGGCTTAAGAATCCTGAGGGCTGTGCTGTAAAGCACTTGCCAACCAGACATGCCTGGGGCCCTGGGTTCTGTCCTCAGCATTGAAGAAGGGGCGGGAGTGGGTTGGGGTTGAGAACAAACTGTGTCTGATAGTAAGACCCATATAACATGATGGATTATAGCAATGCTAGCAACATGGGGCTAGAGGAAGAGCTGCCAGTAGACTTGCCTTGTAAGCACGAGGATGCAAGTTAAACGCCTAGAACCCAGGTTAAATGCCAACTGGTATATGCGACTGCAGTCTCAGCACTAGGGAAGCCAGACAGGAGGCTGCCTGGGACTTGATGACTAGCAGCAGTTCCTGCCTAATTGGTGAGCTCTAGGCCAGGGAGGCCTCAAAGGAGGATGACACCGAAGGTGGTCCTTCGGCCTCCAGATGCACATGTATACATGCATGTACACCCACACATACATATTTACATATACACATACTCAAAAATATACATACATGATTTAACAAAAAAACAGAAGGGAGCAATACCAGGAATGTATTATATAGAGATATAATAGAAATAATATAATTTAATAGAAATAATTTCCATAATAATTATATAGACACGCAAACTACTGTGGGAACTCTGTTAGGGAACTGTGTAGTTATTAAGGTGGGAGTCTGGCCGAGTCTTGAAATTTTGTTCACTTTTATAATCCAGTTTGTGGCTCGAGCAAGTTTAAGGATGGAACTGTAGGCTGATTGGGAACTCTTGTCTTGTACATCTTACTCTGTTAGATAGTTCTTTGGGAAAGTCATTGACAATTTCTTTTTTTTTTTTTTGGTTTTTCGAGACAGGGTTTCTCTGTGTAGCTTTGCGCCTTTCCTGGAACTCACTTGGTAGTCCAGGCTGGCCTCGAACTCACAGAGATCCGCCTGGTTCTGCCTCCCGAGTGCTGGGATTAAAGGCGTGCGCCACCACCGCCCGGCGACAATTTCTTATTGTTAATTGTGTGAGAAATTTTCAGTTCTCATGTGTGCTGTCTTTGGAGAAGTTGGCATATTGATGCCCTCCCTCTGTGCTACTGTTTATAAAGGAAATAACTCTTCCCCCTGACTTTCACACTATGTTATGAGAATTGACATATAGTTAAATGGTAGAGTGGGTTTAAAATCTCTAGAGCTGCTAAAGACAAAAATGAACCCTATACGTACATTTTCATTACGTTGTATTACTTGGCTTCCCTTTTGTGAGCTGTTGGCTGGACCTAGAGGCCCGAGTGCATCTAGGCAAGAACTCCACAGTGGAGTTACTATTCCCAGCCCAGAAACAGCACCTTTTTAAGTATACCAAGCAGATTCTCTGGCTCTTCATGGTGTTTCCTAAATTGCTGCTGCTGCTTCTCCTTTTTTAAAAACTGATTTATTTTTATTTTATGTGCATTGGTGTTTTGCCTGCATGAGTGTCTGTGTGAAGGTGTTGGATTCCCTGGAACTGGAATTATACACAATTGTGAGCTGCCATGTGGGTGCTGAGAATTGAACCCAGGTCCTCCAGAAGAACAGCCAGTGCTTTTAACCACTCCAGCCATCACTCCAGCCCCTCTAAATTGCTTCTTGATCATCTTGTTATTCCTCAATACTCCATTATTCACTGTCAACTCTGTGCATTTAATCTTGTTTACACTGCCTGCCATCTTTACACACTTATTTCAGCAAGTTTTCGGTTCATATATTTTTGCATATTTTGATCATTTTGTCAAACTGCAGAATTTATCTGAATTTTGATTAGGACTGGGTTAAATTTATAAATTTTGGTTTGTACTACTGTCTTATTTAGTTTGTAGCAAAAATTTCTTACGTTTTTATAAGAAATATTTTCTGCCGGGCAGTGGTGGCACACGCCTTTAATCCCAGCACTCTGGAGGCAGAGACAGAGACAGGAGGATCTCTGTGAGTTCGAGACCAGCCTGTGATATAGATATGATAGAATAAAAGGGTAGATTATTCAAACTACTTTTTTTTTTTTTTTTTTTTTTAAGATTTATTTATTATGTATACAGTGTTTGCCTGCAGGCCAGAAGAGGGCGCCAGATCTCATTACAGATGGTTGTGAGCCACCATGTAGTTGCTGGGAATTGAACTCAGGACCTCTGGAAGAGCAGCCAGTGCTCTAAACCTCTGAGCCATCTCTCCAACCCCTCAAACTACTTTTAAAGAGCAACAACTTGTTTGAAATGTTTTACATTGCTATGGATTTTAGTTTATTGATACAAATTTAAAGTTAATTTTGTCATACTGTATGTATATTTCAACTCTTGTTTAAGGTATTATGCTTATGCAGCTCAATTAAAATTATAATGTATAATTAAGAAATACAGATTAATAGTCTATGATAGTCAAACTTATAGTCATGTTAGTTAAGTTTTCTAGGTATACATATAGATATATTTCAGTTAGTTAGGTAATCTTCAAACACTTCAAAGAACTACAGAACATATCATTTAAAATGTTTTAAAAACTTAAAAACTTTCTGGACATTGAGACACGTCTGCTCCTGGCAGTACTGATTTACTTCAAAGAGAAAGATGGGCATCAAAGACAATCTATATGGAGTTTATCTTCTTGGCAAAAATAGCCATTTGGGCAAGAAACTGTTCTTGCCTGGACTGCTGATAATGTTATATAAACTGGACATGCAGGACCCATAGAAAGGTGACCATTGAACTTTGCAAGGCAAAACAGTTCTTTAGGTTCCTGCTTCTCAGAGGAGACTGCCAAATATTCTACAGGACACTAAAAAACTCTAGGCCTACAGGCTAAAGATGGATGCCTTAATGTTACAGAGGAACTTTGGATGACTGTCCAGGCAGCCAGCTATCTCTGTCATTCTAGATTTTTGGAAGTTGCTTACAATGCATTTCCTGTTTACTTAGGTAATAATATATCCTTCTGGGGTCTTTGATGTAGTTGAAGACTAGATAATTATAATTTTCCTTGGTTATGATAAAGATAAATTAGATATGAAACTTTAGACTCATAAATATAGGATAGATAGAATATTTTCTTTGAATTTGCCAAATACAAATACACTAGATATTGTAACTGTAATTCTTGCTCGATAACTGTTTTGTTATATATAATTTTACTATGTTAAAGTTAAAACCTTCCTTTTTAATTAAACAAAAAAGAGGAAATGCTGTGAAAAAATGCTCTTATATGCTGGTTTAATAAAATGCTGATTGGCTGATAGCCAGACAGAAAATATAGGCAGGCAAACAGACTAGGAGAATGCTGGCTGGGGAGAGAAAGGGCAAAATCAGGAGTCGCCAGCTAGGCACAGAAGAAGCAAGATGTCAAGGCAAAACTAAAAAAAGGTACCAGGGCCGGGCGTTGGTGGCGCACGCCTTTAATCCCAGCACTCGGGAGGCAGAGCCAGGTGGATCTCTGTGAGTTCGAGGCCAGCCTGGGCTACCAAGCGAGTCCCAGGAAAGGCGCAAAGCTTCACAGAGAAACCCTGTCTCGAAAAACGGAAAAAAAAAAAAAAATAAAAAAAGGTACCAAGCCACGTGGCTAAATATAGATAAAAATTATGGGTTAATTTAAATGTAAGAGCTAGTCAGTAATAAGCCTGAGCTAATGGCCGAGCAGTTATAAATAATACTAAGTCTCTAAATGATTATTTTATAAGCGGGTCACAGGACTGCAGGGGCTTGGCAGGACTGGTGAAACCTTCAGACTACAAGCCTGACCTACAGAGCAAGTTCCAGGATCGGCTTCAAAGCTACCCAGAGAAACCCTGTCTTGAAAAAAATAAAAAATCCACACACAAAAAAGAAATATTGTCCAAGTATTTGTTTCATGCTTTTAAATTTCATTCACTGTATTGTGTGTGTGCATATACATGCATGCACACATAATGTGTATAGGAGTGTGTGCCACATTGAACAAGTGAAGGGCAGAGGACAACTTTGTGGGGTAGCCTTTTTCTTTCTATCTTTAGGTGACATCCAGGGATTGAACTGAGATGACCAGGCTTTTGTGGAAAGTGCTTTTACCTGCTAGACCACCTTGTTAGACACATGTCATGCCTTTTAATGACAGAATTTTTGTTCAGCTTCCTTTTTTTCATGTGAGTGTGGGGTGGTCAACTCACCTGCATATAATTATA
The DNA here is from genome assembly GCF_007827085.1 of Peromyscus californicus insignis. NCBI lineage: Eukaryota > Metazoa > Chordata > Mammalia > Rodentia > Cricetidae > Peromyscus > Peromyscus californicus. The sequence goes on along the minus strand of NW_026294595.1, from coordinate 37,406,219 downwards.
CTTAGGTAGGCCATGCAGTAGTTTGGACGACAATGGCCTGCATAGGCTCATATGTTTGAGTAATTGGTCCCCAGTTGGTGGAACTGTTTGGGAAGGAGTAGGGGGTGTGGCCTTGTTGGAGGATTTGTGTCCCCAGGGAGGGCTTTGAGGCTTCAGAAGCAAGCCTTTTACCATCCCCAGTGTTCTCTCTGCCCTGTACTGTTCGTCCTGCCATGCCTTTGACTTGCCATCATGGACTGAGCCCTCTGAAACTGTAAGCCCAATTAAATACTTCTTTTAATAAGTTGCCTTGATCATGGTGTTTTTTCACAGCAATAGAAAAGTAATAATAGATCTAAAGATATGCTTGTGAATTCTTTTCAGCTTTCCCCTACTGTTTATCTACAGACCTTGTTGGTATAATTTTGTAGTTGTGAAAAATAACTCCTTAGAAGATTGACATATATTTGTATTTCTTCATAAGTATTTTTTATTTTAATTTTTTTAGATTTATTTGTCAATTTAAAATTATGTGTTGGTGTTGTGTCTGTGTGTGCACACATAAGTATAGGTACCCTCAGAGGCCAGAAAAGGATGTTAGATCCCATGAAGCTGGAATTATAGATAGATGGCTGTAAGCGGCCATGTGGGTGCTGGAAACTGGACCTGGAACCTCTGCAAGAGCAGCATTAAGAATAAACTGTAACCACTAATCAGAATAAAGTTAGAGATAAATGCTAGGAAACTGCTAGGTTCATTCTCTTCCAGCCAAGCTTCTGCAACAGAGAATGTTTTGGATCTATGGCAAGGGAAAGATTGGCGGGCCAGTCTTTCTTGGCTCCATTATGATTATAATGATGCAAGCTAAAACATCTCAGTGAAGAGCTTTCCCTAGAATCCTCGAGCTGATGTATATATTAGGCAATACTTACTACTTGTCTTCCTATTGGTTTTCATGTATGTGCTCTCAAACAGTATGTTTGCTTTTCAGATCACTATTTAATTCAGAATCTTCTTACACAGTACAATTTTGCAAGTGAAACATGTATTTCTTGCAGAATGGTACAGAATGCAGTGCCAAAGCATCTGTGGTGCCATGAGGTATATAGGCAATATTGCAGAAGTAATTTTATTGATTTAGATCTTATAGGATAGTCACAGTGCTGGTTTTGTGTGTGTGTGTGTGTGTGTGTGTGTGTGTGTGTGTGTGTGTGTTTGTTTCCTTTTTGGATTCTTGAGACAGTATTTCACTGTGTAGCCCTGGTTGTCCTGGATCTCACTCTGTAGACCATAATGGCCTCAAACTCACAGAGATCTGCCTGCCTCTGCCTGAGTTTGAGATTAAAGGCGTGAGTCACAACCGCCTGCCATACACAGAGTGCTGGTTTGGCTTTTGCATAACCATTTCCCTATTTTGGGGTCATCTTTGACCAAAGTCCTTCCAGTTGTGTAACTTTATGGCATGTTCACACTTAAGTTCTCTGTGCCACTTAGGTCATTTCATCGCTGAGCTTCAGTTTCCTCTCCTGCAATGATATTTGCTCTTTGTACTTCATTGATAAATTAGGAGCTAATATGAAAGCATAATTATTCATAAATTAGAAAATCTCATATGTATATGGATTTGAGGTAGACTACTATAATCTCAGAGAGAGTCATGGAATTATGCCACACGATTCTTAACTAGTATCCTTTCTTCAATTCAATGAATGCATTAAGCACTTCTATGCATACAAACTCTCATTCATGATGTATCCTCTGTTGTACATAGAGCTTATGTTATGGTTATGTAAGGTAAAACCAACGATGGGAGTTTTAAAAGTATTGCCCACAAAGAGTCTAAGTATGGTGTTTGCACAAGTCCGTTGATATATTGGGAATACATTTTGGTCTAGCCATATAAATTCAATTTTACTAAGTCTCATTTTGTAGAAACTTAGATAATAATGAATAGAAAACAAATTTCAACCTGTTATCCTGCTATGGTCATGTTTTTGGTCACGCAAATTAGTGTTTTTCCTTATCAGCACTAAATAGCAGCAAATAAGAATGAAAATAATAGTAGGAAATAAGATTAAACTTACAAGGTATAAGGAAATCTCAAAAATTTTTCATAGAGTTTCTTTAACTAGTTAACAAAATCAAAGCATTTTTGATTCAAATACTGCTTTTTAGAATCTGCATTTAAATTACTATATCTGAAGGATATGTGTCTTTTTTTTTTTTTCAGAGATTTATTTGTTATGTATATAGTGTTCTGTCTGTGTGTATGCCTACATGCCGGGAGAGGGCACCAGATCTCATTATAGGTGGTTGTGAGCCACCATGTGGTTGCTGGGAATTGAACTCAAGACCTCTGGAAGAGCAGCCAGTGCTCTTAACCATCTCTCCAGGCTGGATATGTGTCTTTTATTATGCAGTTGACTAACACTTTCTAGGACAAAGGATTCAAGTAGACTGTTTTATAACTATACAATATTAAGTGGAATGGGGAGGAATCTAGAATAAGTAATTTTACAGTTTAATATTGTTTCTGAGAACCTTTTTTAAAGATTAAAAGACATTGCAAATATATATGCGTGTGTGTGTGTGTGTGTGTGTGTGTGTGTGTGAATAATACAATGAATATAAATATACCTACCATATATCCTCCCTCTTTTTAATTCTGATTGATTGATTGATTGATTGATTGATTGATTGATTGATTGATTGAGACAAGGTTTCTCTGTGTAGCTTTGGAGCCTGTCCTGGAACTTACTCTGTAGACCAGGCTGGCCTCAAACTCACTGAGATCCACCTGCCTCTTCCTCCTGAGTGCTGGGATTAAAGACATGTGCCACCACCGCCTGGCTGATTTTTCTTCTTCTTTTTTTTTTTTTATGATTTTATGTATATGGATCTTTTGATTGCATCTATGTCTCTGCCTTCAGAGGGATTGGATTCCCTGGAACTGGAGGGACAAATAGTTATGAACTGCAGTATGGATGCTACAAATTGAAACTGGGTCCTTTGTAAGAGCAGCAAATACTCTTAACCACTGAGCGTCATCTCTCCCAACCCATTTCATCTTTTTTTTAAAAAAACAAATAACAAATAGATTTGACCTTGATGTCACCTTCTCAGTCTCCTGAGATACCTGTTAATTGCTTCTATGCAAGTATTTCTGCATCTTTGTACTACATGAATATGTGATCTGCAGGACTGCTTGGCATATGATAAAACTTTGCAAGCATCTCTTATACAAAATGCTCAGGACTATAAAAATTTCAAATTTCTTTTATTTTAAAATTTTAATGCATCTGGGTATATACAATGAAGTGTCTTTAAGTTCAGAACCCAGCTCTAATCATGGAATGCATTTATGTCTCAGGTATACCTTAATCACATAACCTGAACATAGTATTGTATACAGTTGTTTTGCTTTGGTTTTTTTGTTTGTTTTTTTCCAGATGCCTACATTTTGACTCCAATCTGTTACATGAAGTCAGTCAGGTATGGAATTAATAGTTCATGAATTCACATTGATGCTCAAATGTTTTGGAATTGGAAGCATTTCAGATTTTGAATTTTCTGATCAGAGGATGCTTAATCTGTATAGCAGTTTGTTGTCTTTACTATTTCCACCTTGCCTTTTTCATAGTCTTTGCTGGCATATAGCTTGTGATTTTTCACTATTATGGTGTGTCTTATTCACCTTTTTATTTCTGTGAAGAGATACTGTGACCAAGGCAACTCTTATAAAAGAAACCATCTAATTATGGACTTGTTTACAGTTTCAGAGGCTTAGTCCATTATCATCATGGCAGAAAGCATGGTAGGAGGGCAGGAAGGCAGGGTGTTGGAGAAGTAACTGAGAGCTATATTCTGATCTGTAAGAAGAGAGGTGGTGGTGAGGAAGGGAGGGGAGAGGAGGAGAAAAGAGGGAGGGGAGAGGGGAGTGGAGGGGAGAGGAGTGGGCTTAGCCCACCCCTAGTGACATACTTCCTCAAACAGGCCATACCTCCTAATCCTTCTAATCCTTTCAAACAGTTCCACTCCCTGGTGACTAAGCATTCAAGCATATGATCCTATTGGGAGTCATTCTTATTCAAACCACAACATGGTGAAAGGGATATTCTTTTTAAAAAATTCATACAATATATGTTGATCATGTTTTTCCCCTCCCCCAACTCATCCCAGATTCAATTTTATGTTCTTTCTTGTTTAAAAAAAAAAAAAAAAAAAAAAGGCAAGACACCCCGTCAGACACACAAAGTCAAAACAAACAAAACAACCTGGCGGTGGTGGTGGGTGGTGGTGGCAGTGCATGCCTTTAATCTCAGCTCTCATTTCAGTTCTTGGAGACACAGGCAGGAGAATACACACAGAACCTGCCTCAAAAACAGTACAATAAAAAAGAAGCAAGTAGTTGGGCCGTGGTGGTGTATGAATCCAGCACTCAGGAGGCAGAGTTGGTCGGTGGGATCTCTGTGAATTTTAAGGCAGCTTGGTCTACAAGCGAGTTCAGGACAGCTGTTACACAGAGAACCCTGTCTTGAAAAACAAAACAAAACAAAACAAAAGCTTCAAGTAAAACAAAACAAAAAGTCCATAAAAAATACCATTCAATTCATTTTGTGTTGGCAGTGACTTCTGTGCATAGGGTTGCCCTGAAGTGTGGTTGATACACTCAGTGACACTCCTTTGGAGAAAACTGATACTCTTTTTGCCAGTGGGTGTCAGTTGTAGATAGCTTCTTGGTTAGGGTGGAACCCTGTGTCTGTGTCCCCATCTCAGTGCAGGGACCCTATCTGGCTTGAACCTGTACAGGTCTTGTGTGTATTGCCATAGTCTCTGAGTTTATATGTGCATTGGACATGTTGTATCTGGAAAAGGGTTATTATTGAACTTGTTTTCTGCAGTTACTAAAGGGTTTGAATCCTCAGTTGCTGTAGACAAGTTGATTTCTTTGATGGCTGAGCAGTTAATAGTTTTATTAAAAGTGCATGCAAGTTTTAATTTCTATTTTGCTTTTTTTTTAAATTTTTTTTTTTATTTTGAGACAGGGTTTCTCTGTGTAACAGTCCTGGCTGTCCTGGAACTCTCTTTGTAGACCAGGCTAGCCTTGAACTCACAGAGAGGTTCACTTGTCTCTGCCTCCTAAGTGTTGGGATTAAAGGCATGTGCCACCAATGCCCGGCTAAGTTTTAATTTCTTTTTTGTTTTTCGAGACAGCATTTCTCTGTGTAGCCCTGGCTGTCCTATAACTTGCTCTGTAGACCAAGTTGGCCTTGAGCTCACAGATCTGCCTGCCTCTGCCTCCCCAGTGCTGGAACTAAAGGTGTGCAACACTACCACCTGGCAAGTTTTAAATTCTTCAAGAGTCCTAAGTAAATATGATATTATCAGACTTAAAGTTTTAATTTGACTGATTACAGACTGGTGGCTGATTATTTTTATTTCTCATCACCTGGTTGAGTGTCTTTCATAGCTTTTTTTTTTCATTTATCTCTTGGCCTTTCACTTTGATTAAAGATTTTTTGTGGCATGTTAGTTTTAAAATTATTCCTATAGGGCCAGCGAGATGGCTTAGTGGCTAGAAAAGCACTGGCCATGAAATCCTGATGACTTGAGTTTGACTTCTAGTACTCAGGGTATAAAGGGAGAATTGACTCCTGAAAATTATTCTCTGACCTCCAGCATGGGCCCAAACCCATACTTGTATCACACACACACACACACACACACACACACACACACACACACACACACACACACACAAACACACACACTTAAAAAATTAAAATTATTCGTTTAGTTACAAGTTTTTACTATGATGATGCTTGCACATACACACCTGGGGGCTTCATACATTAGTTATGCTTTTTTATGTTTTGTTTTTTAAATCTTTATTACTCTTGTGAGCAGCCAAAAAACTTAATGGCTTGAAACAACGATTTTATTCTATGTCGTGGTTTCTCTGTGTTAGGAGTTGAGAACCGGCCTTGCAAGGCTGCTTTGTGTCTGTTGTGCAGAGCTCGGATGGGGGGTTGACAGCTGTGTCGTGTGGTTGGTACTGGTTGGGATTAGACTTCAGCTGGGCTGCTAGCCAGAAGCCCTACACGCTTGTCCACATTGAGTAGCAAGTCAAAGGCCATGCTGAACAGAACTGATGGTAATAAACACATAGTTTTTTCTTGCCCATGATGGGAAAGCTCCTTAAATACATCATTCATGACTGCTAATGTGTTGTCACGTTGAGTTTCCTGCCCCTAATCCTACTCACCTCCGTTCTGTTACCCTAAATTGGATGAGAGTTTTTAATCATGACTTGAATTTTTTCATTTTTGAAAGGATAATATAATTTTCTCATTTTCATTCATTAATGTGATCAGTGTTTATAGTATTTTAAAAACAGACTATCTTTGCAGTCCTCCAATTGAACTTACTCAATCATAAAATATTAATAGTGTTTTCATATTTTGATGAACTTGACCTACCAAGACAGTTGGGTTTTGTAACTGAAATTGATTTTGCTTTGAAATGTCCTAGCTTTATACAATGTCTTGCCTTTGCCTTCTCTCTTTTCACAAGAAATAATTCCAAAAGAATGAAAGAGAAAAAGAAGGAATAAAAAACATGTATAACAGAAAATAACTGGAAAGATGGTAAATTAAATCCAACTATATCAGCAGTTAAATATTGTAAATATTCAGTTAGAATATTACAATAGAAGATAGATATTAATGATAAATGAATACCATCAGAAATTTCTGAGAAATAGCATATGTACCTAAAAAGTATATAAAACAATTAACTGTCTTAGTAAATTAAAAGTGTGACCTAAAATAGATAATTTCCAAGAAATATATAAGTAAGCAAAATTATTTCAGGATTTAAAATCCCCATTAAGGCTGGATCTAGGAAATATCATCTTGAGTAAGGTAACCCAGACTCAGAAGGACAAACATAGTATGTACTCACTCATAAGAGGATACTAAGAGGGAAGGGATGGCCAGACTGCAACCCACAACTCCAGAGAGGCTAGCTAACAGGGAAAGACCCTAGGAGGGACACATGGATGATCCTGTGAAGGAGAAGTGGATGAGATCTACATGAGTGAACTGGGTGGGCGGGGGGGGGGGGGGGGGGGGGCAGAAGGCAAGGAGTGGGAGATGAGAACATAGGGATATGGGAGGGTCAAGCTGGAACAGGGACAGAGTGGGAGGGCAGGGAGGAAGATACCATGATAGATGAGGACATCATGGGAATAGGAAGAGGCAGGGTGCTGGGGAGGCTCTTAGGAATCCACAAGGTTGATCCCACCTTGGTCTGCTGGCAGTGGTCCAGAGGGTGCCTGGACCGGTCTACTCTGGTGACCAGCCTAGCAAATAACCTAGCTGTCATCATAGAGCCTTTGTCCAGTGACAGATGGAGGCAAATACAGAGATCCATGGCCAGGCACCAGACTGAGCTCTGGAAATCCAATTGATGAGAGAGAGGAGACATACTGCAGGCGAGGGACATTGAGATCATGATGGGAGTATGTGCAGAGATGACCGGCCACACTAGTGGAAGCCCATGAACTGTGGAGCCCCCATGGGACTGGACTAGGCCCTCTAGATATAGAAGACGGTTGTTTGGCTCAAAGTGTTTGGGGGGGCACCAAGGCAGGGGGATTGGGATCTGTCCCTGGTCTGTGGGCAGGCTTCTGGAATCTGGTGCCTGTGATGTGACACCTTGCACAGTCTTGGTGCAGTGGGAAAGGGCTTGGACCTGCCTAGGCTCAGTGTGCTGGGCTCTGCTGACTCCCCATGGGAGACCTCGATTTGGGGGATGTGGGGTTGCAGGGTGGCTTGGGAAAGAGGGCTGGGGGGTGGGAGGGGGGGTTGTGGATAGTATGTGGAGTGAGTAGAAAATTTCTTAATAAAGAAAAATGAAAATAAATAAATAAAATCCCCATTAGATGAATAACCACTAAATAAACTGGTGCAGGAGGTATGACCCACTCTGATAGAGCTTTGCATGCATGCACAAGGCTCTGTATTCAGTTCCCAGCACTGAAAGAAAAGTGATACTAGCAAGGCTGTACACAACAAAACAACACCACTGACTTGTACCTGTTTACTTTCACTCGTTATTAACTTATACAAGATAATTATAGTGAGTATTGTTTGAGTTTTTCTCCCCAAAACAAGTTCTCTAGTTCTCTAATACCAAGTATGTGTCCAGGATGTAAATCATTTCCTACAGTATCCAAGTTTAGGTCTCTTTCTAAAAGACTGCTCCCATCCCAGATGTCAGCCACCAGTGGGCATCCTGTCCCATTTACATTTCAACCTGGATGACTACCATTGCAGGTTCCCGAAACCTCCTCATGTTCCGTTATTTGGTAGATTGACACATTGGATTTTGGAAAATGCTGTAGTTATTATTGCCAGTTATTTGAACAGATCTAAATGAACACCTAGATGAAGAGGTAATACAGGGTCCCAAAGGGTCCTGGGTATAGGGGCCTCTCAGTCTCCATTGAGTCAAGTTGTACCACCCTCTCAGTACTGGGTCTTTAATGGAGAAGCTCCCCAGCTTCCTCTCTTTGGTTTTTAAACGTGTTTCATTACATAAGCATCATTGGTTAACTTATGAACTCCGATTCCCTTCCATCTCCTCCTGTTGGTCTTTCTGGAGCCTAACTAGAGTGTGATGCTATCTTAGCACTTCCACCCCTTGAAAGACGAAGTCATGTCAAGATCGCAATAGATTTTAGGAGTTTTAGGAACTCTGGGTTAGAAATGAAGCAGAGGCCAAAGACTTTTGTGGGTAAACTTCCTGTGCATCCCGTTTTTCTAGATTCCTCCAGCTTAAAGTGTTGAGTGTGCCAGGGTTCCTTGTTTTATAGCAGGCTCTGAACTCTGTTCACATCAACATAATTCTTACCACTAAGGAACCAGGGAGTCTAATGAAAGGGAACGAACCGGCTTTAGTGGGTTTGTTTTTGTTTGCTTGCTTTGATGCTTGGGATGGAGCCCAAGCCTCGGGCACAGGAGACAAGCACCCTACTGCTGAGCTGTATTCCCACCACTTAAAGGAAAATGAAGCAAATTGATAAAAGGAACATTCTAGCTGGGCTCAGTATTAAATCCTTACATTTAGAAAGTTCTGACAACATTTTAGTGACTCAGCGGTTACATTGGTTAAGCCAAGACACAGGAGATGCAGCCAAATGTAGCTGGGGTCGGAGGGTGCAAGGCAGAGGTTAAAAAGGTTCTCTGGAAGAGGCTACTTTTCACAGAGGGAGAAGGGGTGGAGGGGGGAGAGGGAAGGAAATAGAATGTTCTGAGCTATAGATGGCAGAAAAAGGTCAGTAAAGGTAGGGCGAGTCATTCTCTCCTCAGTGATGTATACAGTAGATTCAAATTGCATATACCCTACTTTTTATCTCTTACCATTTTCTTTTTTTATAAATATTTTTATTTTATAATTAATTTAATTTTACATATCAGCCATAGATTCCCTTGTCCTCCCTCCTCCCACCCCCCAGCCTTCCCCCTCAATCCACCCCCCACCATTTTGTATACAGTGTAATTTCATTAAAAATGCTGGAATGAAACTGTCAGTTGTTTTAAGAGGATTCTAAATTTCATTTAAACCAAGGGTAAGAGTCCATTTCCACCCAGTGGTGTTACACCACAGAGGAAGCTATTGAGAACATCCTCTGTGTTAGACTCCATACACAGGTTTCTACCACAGAGCTTCTGTGTGTTTTAATGTACTGAGCTAACATCGCCATGTAGGTAGACAGATAGAAACATCGCCCGAGTGGATTGAGTGCTAATAATGGTCACTTTTTATTTATATACATTTAAAAAACAGTATGACAGTAAAGCAGTTGGAAAAGTTAAGTCATTTTAAAAATTTGAAACCAAGAGATGCATTTTTATGAAAGTATTTTTTTGTTTTTATTCTTTAAAAAAATTCCAACTCTTTCAGTCCTTAAATTAGTAAACATGTTTGGTGTGGTGGCATGAGTGATATTCATAGCACTGGGGTGCTGAGGCAGGGGGATCATGAGTGTTGAGACCAGGCTTTTTGTGTTGTTTCTGTTTAGTGGTAGAGCATTTGGTAAGCTGGATAAATATAAAATTAGATAAAGAATAATTATAGAAGTATAAAAGAAGTTAAGCATTTCTATACTTTTGTAGGTTCTTTGTAGTATCTTGGTGTACAGTAGGAAACCTGAACACAGTCTGTACGTGTGACAGTGTGTTGATGTTCCTTGAACTCTTCAGAAACAGCTACTCTCATTTCTAGAAATTATTTAGTTAGTTAGTTTTGTTTTGAGACAGGGTTTTTCTGTGTAATAGTTGTGACTGTCTGGGAACTCACCCTGTAGACCAGGCAGCCTCAAACTCACAGAAATCCGCCTGCCTCTGCCTCCTGAGTGCTGGGATGAAAGGCATGTACCACCACAGCCTGGCACCATTTTCATTTTTAATAAGTCCCCTCTCAAAAATTTTAGAAACTGAAGGTAGCCATTTTTTTTTTTCTGGAGAATCCCAGCTTTTCTGTTCATTTAATTCATTAGCAGTTTGAAGACAATAGTAGCTTTCTTTTCATTTATTTCCTCTCCTTATGGTTAGATTGGAGATGAGGTTATATGATGTAAGTATGTAATGTTTCTATATCATGGATGGTATAGTAAATACATGGTGAAATTAGAGGTCAAGACATAGTGGGGGTGGGTGGAGAGATGGCTCAGTGGCCGAGAGCATTAAGAGGACTTCCTTGCTCAGTTATGAGAACCAGTATTTGGATCCCAGCACTCATATTAAGTGCTTACAACTGCCTATAATTCCAGCTGCAAGGGATCTGATGTTCTCTTCTGACCTCTTTGGGCACCTACACATAGGACATCAGTCATGTAGACACAAACGCATAAATAAAATAAAAATAAATCTTTAAGAAAAGGACATAATATGGCCAGGTGGTTGTAGTCGGACTTTCATGTTGGACTTTCTTTGGACCACCAACTCCCAAATAATGACACGGAGTCTTATTATTAATTATGAAAGCTTGTTCCCAACTTGCTCTTATAACTTAAATTAATCCATTTCTATTAATCTACTTTCTGCCACATGGCTCTTTACCTCTCTTCCATTCTGTATGCCCTATTCCCTCCCTGTCTTACTGCTTACTCCTACGTGCCTGAAATTCTTCCCAAGTTCTTCTCTCTCCCCGGAAGTCCCTCCTATTCTCTCTTGCCTAGCTATTGGCCATTCAGCTCTTAAATAAACCAATCAGAAGCTGCCTTAGGCAGAGACACATCCTCACAGTGTACAAAACGATTGTCGATTGTCTTACAACAGGTGGTGGTGGTATACACCTTTGATCCCAGCACTTGGGAGACAGAGGCAGGTGGATCTCTGTGAGTTTGAGTGAGGCTAGCCTGGTCTACAGTGAGAGTTCCAGGATAGCCAGGGCAGATATATAGAGAAACCCTCTCTCAAACAAAACAAAACAAAAAACTAACAAAAAAAAGAAAAGGACATACTATGTAACCAGGTATGATGCCGCATGACTGTAATTACAGCACTTGGAAGGTTGAGACAGGAGGAATGTCATGAGTTTGAGGCCAGCCTGGGCTGCATAGCAAGACTCTGTCTTAGCGAACAAAAGATTAGTGTGTTATGGAGAAGATGACATTGGTGTGTTATTGAGTAAATGCTGCTTATGCATCTCTTGTTGACTAGACACAAGTAATATGGAGACATCATAGAAACACGACAAATGTGAAGAAACATTCTAAGTGGGACAAGGAAACTCACTTGCTTACTTACTGTGACAGCAGTGAATTTAAAATGACATCTAGTAAAGTTTAGATAGTCATCTAACAGTGTCAACTCGTCATTATCTGTCTTCTCTGTCAGCAAATCCAATCATATAATTTTGAATTCTACTCTTAGAATCAGTTAAGAAACTCAGAAATCAAAGTAAGAACTTTAACTCATCAGTCTGCATGGAGAACTTCCTCTCATACAGGAGAGCTTAGTTCATTTAGCTGACTTACAGCTAGCTTTCTATAAACAATTATTTTCAGTATTTAGTTTATTAGTATTTGTTGTCCACCTTCACTAAGTGATGATGAATAAATAATATGCTATTGTTTCTCAATCTGTAATCTGTTGATTTTGATAGTTTCTCATGTGATACAGACTGTTTTAATATCTATTTTCTTACTGACAGTTTTAAGTTTCTGTTGAACGCTAAATATGCCTTTCTATGAATATCATTTGATCAACAGGGCAGTAGATCTTATATATGACGGGAAGAGAATTCACCAGGTACAACGCAAGAGTAGGGGACTGACTGCTTTAGTGATGTGTTTCTTTTGGTGGGATTAGCTATGATGCTTACACATCAATGTGTGTTAGAACACTACTGAATCGCACTTTGAACTGATTCAGAGTTGAATTTTTATCTCAGTAAAATGCATTGTAACTTTAAGAATTGAAGCACACAGCATATTTCAGATCTTATCCTTGATTTACAGTGATGGGCATCAGCTGAAGCATGCCATTCTGGCTGCTAAAGGGGTCAAGCTCTCGACTTGCTGACAGAAGTTCAGTTTCCCACAGAATGCATGGTTCTATCTCTTGTTTGTGAGAAGATGACTCCCCTCATGAACACTGTGAATATGAACATTAAAATGAAAACTGCACTGGCGTCTCTTTCTTCTTTGCGTTGATTGTGGTAAATGGAAAGGCATGTGTTACTCTCCAAGTCGTACGTTATTGTAACATTGTCTTTGATTCCAAAATTATTTTGGCTTCATTTTATTTTCTTTCAACTTACTCAGTTCTCTATTTATTTTATATATTATTTACCTTTGGAAATTGCCTCCCATCTGATAGACCAGGGCAGAGTATGAAGGTACACCAAATGTAAAAGAATCTTAAAATTACAAGGAAAATATTTTCACATGTGAATTCTAGTAATGTACCTAAATTAATTCTATACCAGTATGTAATTAATTATAGTTTTTATAACTTAACTGTTTTTCGGAGGCAAGAGAACTTGGTGGGAAGCATGGATAAAGGAAAGGGAGCGTGGAAGATGTTGATGGTTTGTACAAAGGATGGATGAATGGCTTGCTCTTTGAGTGTTTGCTGATTTACAGAGTAAGGGGAAGAGGAAATGGGAAAGTGGAAATGGGTCAGTAAGAGGAGGACAAAGGGAAGGACGGTGGAGAGACTTTTCATTCTTAATTGCTGCCATCACTCTTTGTCTAGTGTTGATCCTATTTAAATCCCACTCTATGTAATCAAATAAAAGCTGTGCATGACATTACTTTATTCTCCACAGCTGCATGCATATCATTTAGAAGGACATTGTTGTCATATCATGAGATACATCATTATACAATATTTTCAACATGATAGCCTCTATTATAAAATAATGTTTCTAAAGAAATTTGAATTTAATTATCTATATGTAGTATGTTCTCCCCAGATTCTCAATAGTTCTCAAATAACCCTTTAACTAGTCACATCTTATGTTCATTTATTTTCTAGTAGCAAGGACAATTTTGTGCATTTATTAAGTGTTTATTAATAATTAATCACACTTTTGTAGCTTTTCCATCATTATTTTCCCTTTAGGTCATCTTATCAGCAGACAGATGTGCTGCTCTGGTCTGCTAAATGCAGGCGTGTGAGATCACTTCCTCTTGCAGGTCACGGGCCCACCTGTGTGCCCTTTCCTGGGAAAATCCCTTAGAGAGTCTCGTATGTGCTGCTTCACCCTTGTCCTTTCTGTCCGTTCACTTTGCTCATGCCTTTGTCCTCATGATTGCAGGAAAACCTGGTCATGGGTAACATTAAAATTTACCTTGCTCAGTTCAGCCCTCAAGTGTTTTCCTGGCAGCAATTCTTTCAAAACAAGTTTATCAATCTGCCTTTCCTATAATTCTTCACTTTATTATTTAGCTTTGGGAAAACTAAACTCTTGATTTCTTAGTACTGTCCCCAGGAGGAGCATCCCTTCCAGTGCTTGGTACTACTTGAGTTTTTTGCATCTCTTTGCTGGGCAGTGTATTTCACTCAGTTCTTGCTCCTTTCCTCCAGTGCTGACCATTGAGCCCTGAGCCTCATACATGCTTAAGTTAGTCTTGGTTAGGAGCCCTTCACTTTGTCTGTCAGAGACCAGATCCCAACCATTGTCAACACCAGTAATGGTTCTGGGAGAGACATTTTCCTGAACCCTCAGTCTGTATTTGGATTTTCCACTTCTACCCGCAACCCCTAGGTTATTTAATTCTGAAAGAAAAAACAAGCTCAGACCTCACCACTCTCAGACCAAACATATCATGTGGCACGAATCTTTTTTTTTTTTTTTTTTTTAATTTTTCGAGACAGTGTTTCTCTGTGTAGCTTTGCGCCTTTCCTGGAATGTTTCTCTGTGTAGCTTTGCGCCTTTCCTGGAACTCGCTTTGGAGACCAGGCTGGCCTCGAACTCACAGACAGAGATCCGCCTGGCTCTGTCTGCCTCCCGAGTGCTGGAATTAAAGGCGTGCGCCCCCACCGCCCAGCAAACTACAGATTCTTAATTCAAATGTATTACATGGATCCTGATAGAGTCTACTTCCCTCTGAAATTTCGCAAGCCAGGTCTCCCTCATCTGTATTTCTTTCAACACTTTTATCTTGTAAGCTCTCACAGAATAGCTCATTAATGGAATGTTCAATGGCTTTTCCAGCTCAAAGTTTCACACACTTCCGCAATATAGTCAGGTTTGTTACAGCAGTACCAAAGTCCTGGTACCAACTTCTGCCCTAGTTTGCTTTCCATTTTTGTGACGTACTTCATGATCAAAATTAACTTGGGGAGGAAAGAGTTTATTTCATGTTACAGTTATAGGTTATAGTTGATTGTTGACGAAATTCAGGCAGGAACCGAAGTAGAGCCACTGAGGAGTGCTGCTTCCTGACCCGCTTCCTCTGGCTTGCTCAGTTTGCTTTCCTGTACAACTGAAGACCACCTGCCTCTGAGTGGCGCTGCCCACCATGGGCTCGGTCCACCCACATTCCTCATTAATTAGAAAATGCCCCACGGACTTGTCCAAGCAGGTCCTCTTGGATTCTAGTTCTTGTAAAGTTGACAAAAAAAACTAAGCAGCATAATGGTTTTAAGATTGGTTTATATCCTGATTTTCACACATTCAAATTTTGTTGTAACATATGTTAAATTTATTATTTTAGCCATTTAAATGTGTTTTTGTGGTTTTAAGCATATTCCTATAGCTGCACAACCGTTGCTCATCCCTGTTTCTCACCAGGACATTTTTCATATTCCCAGATGAAATTCTGTACCCATTAAACAGACCCAGCTGTTTATTTTCCGTGTCTATGAATTTGAGTTTCAGAGTACATTTGTCTTTCGTGACTGGCTTATTTCACTGGTCATAACGCCATTAAGGTTTACATCTGTTTGTTGTTAGTTGTTTTTTAGTAGCATGTTTCATCAAATGCATAGCAATTAATTGCATGTATGTCCTACACCTTTCTCTTTCATCTATGTACCTCAAAGTATTTTGTAATTCTAGTTAACTAAATTTCACAATTTCCCTGTGAAGCTAGTAATTATAGTATAGTAAACTGAAGTACTGATAGATCACCTAAGTACATCATGAACATGTGGTCAAATCGTAAGTAAGGACTAGAGTTACAGGGTTCCTTGTTAACCAGAAAGCATTAAGTCTGATTTATTATATAGCATAGCATCATTCTAAGAGTCCTAAGTGAGGAAGAAAAAAACCCATGCCTGCTGAAGTAATAATTGTTTAATATTCCTAATTAGTCATAACAAAATTATTTTAATAGAAAAATGTCTGAATTCCCTGCAGTTAGTCCAGCTTAGTTCTAAGTATATATTTCTTTGACCTGTGTATTTTTATGTTGCATAATTGCCCCACCAATCTTCCTAGCCACCTTCTGAAGTGGATTTTTTGTTTAAGTTGAAATAGCATCATTTCATTTTCTTAGCTATGGTACATAAAAGCTTTATAAAAACTGTGAGCATATGTTTGACTTGTGTCTGGCTTGTTCAGATTAGGGTATAGTGTTACTGTTCTTGCTAAAGGTGTTTGAGTTCAGAGGGTCTTGTGCACGGAGCACTCTGTTCCTGAGTTAGCTCTCCAGTGGGGGCGGGGTGGGGTGTGTCTTATGAGTGGAAATAACCTGTAGACCTGACATTGGTTGATGGGACTATGATAGGCTTAATTTGTTAGGAATAAACTGATTTTTCATATTCAGATAATGTAATTTAATTTAAAGTGGTTCTTGGACTATAAAGTTCTTGTGTTGTTACAATTTGAATTCCCTGAAGAATTTGTTGTTATAGAAATAAAGATATAGCTAAAACAACATGTACTTATCCTCAAGTGAAACGTTTGTTACTTCACCCGAGTGACTGGCTCACGTTTGGGTGTTACCTCTAGAATGTTTCAGCACCAGTTGGTGGCACCAGCACCTCCTTCCTCTAATGGATGGATGTCCACTTGTGGCTCAGAAGTGGAACTGGGAACAAGGAGTCAAGGGTTTGAGAACTGCTAGTTTATGTTGAAAGACTAGATTAGTAAAGTTTGGGAAGACGGGCAGTACTTTTTCAGAAAGGGTACCAAGTTCACCAGATAGTTTTGCTTTGTATGGTTTTATGAACAACAGAATGAAGCTGTCATTTGGGTTCTAGCCAAAAGTATTGTACACCAACCTAGAGTAACTGTATTCTAGAGAGGTTTTGGTCACATACAGTGGTAGGTAAAGATAATAATTTGAAGATTCGCTGGGCGGTGGTGGCGCACGCCTTTAATCCCAGCACTCGGGAGGCAGAGGCAGGCGGATCTCTGTGAGTTCGAGGCCAGCCTGGTCTCCAAAGCGAGTTCCAGGAAAGGCGCAAAGCTACACAGAGAAACCCTGTCTCGAAAAAACAACAACAACAAAAAAAAAACAAAAACATTTGCCAGGGCTGGAGAGATGGCTCAGTGGTTAAGAGCACTGACTGTTCTTCCAGAGGTCCTGAGTTCAACTCCCAGCAACCACATGGTGGCTCTCAACCATCTCTGGCGCTTATAATAAATAGCTAAATCTTAAAAAAAAAAAAAATTTGAAGATTCTGATAACATTTTGAGAGAGTGCAGTGTGTGTGTGTTTCCAGAAAGGATAGTGAGATAGATTATTTGATACAACTTAGCAATTTGAGGAAAGAACCAGTATAAAGACCCATAGTTCTACTTAAAACAAACTGCTTAGTTTGAAGACGTCCCAAGAAAACCCACCTCAGTTGCTGTATACTTCACTTGTGGGGCCAGATGTGTTTCTCACACTAAACGTTCTTTAACTCTGAACATTAACTACATGTGTTGCAGTTTAACTCTATTTGGACACATGCTTAGAGTTAGCCTCAGATCCCACAAGTTAAGAATTCATTGCCACAACAGTGCCCCCCTTCAGATGCCAAATTCTGATCAATAAGCTGTAAATTAGGGGTTCTCTTATGGTTCAGTAATTTGATGGAAGGGTTCACAGAACTCAGAAACATTTTACTTACATTTACTAGTTTTTTAGAAAAATATTTATGTGTATGTACATGTGTCTGTGTGTGTAGATACATGTGTATATGTGTATGTTGGGGAGGGAGGATGCCTGCAGAGGTCAGAAGAGAGTAACTGGTCCCCTGGAGTTGGAGTTACAGGTGGTTGTGATGCTGGGATGTTGGATGCTAGGAATAGAACTTTGCTACTCTGTTAAGAGTAGTAAACACCCTTAACTACTAAGCCACCCTGCCAGTCTGTGTTTCCAGTTTTTATAAAGATTATTTTAAGGGATGCAGCCAGCCAGCCAAATGAAGAGGTGCATGGGACAGTGTCTCGTGCATGTCTAAAGGGTCTGTTTCTCCATGGAGCAGGGGTGAACTACCCTCCTGGCGACTTACTTGGAAGTGTATCAAATCATGTAAATCATGTTTAGTAATCCTTGTAGCACTTAATCTCTAGTACCCACATCTCATTCCCTGAGATTAGTAGGTGAGCTAAAATTTCTGACTTTTGTTATTTATTTGACCTTTCTGGTTACTGGCCCTATTCTGAGGCTATCCTGGGTGCTCTGTCCTCCCCCCTAATTAGTATAAGCTCAAGTATGATTAACAAAGACTTGTCATGAACAAGAAAAGACTGGAAATTTTAAGAATTTTGAGATTTTTAAAGAATGGTGATGAATGGCAAGTGTATTTTTCATTTTGTTAATGAGAGTTAGAATATTGATAATGCATTTTTTACATTTTTTAAAATTTGTATTTGTGTTCTTTTTTTTCACCTTTGATTTTGTTTACTACCAAAGGAAATTTTCTTATGAATAAATATTCTTAAGAAAACTTAACTGTATTTTAGGTTGTGATTTGACAATCTGGGAGGGGTTAAATAACATTACCATTTGGTGCATTCCTAGACTTCATGGGAAGCTAGCTTTCTGAGCAGCTCCAGATAGTGGACTTCTTCTTTTCCCCAGACAGGGTTCCTCTGTGTAGCCCTGGCTGTCCTGGAACTCACTCTGTAGCCCAGGCTGTCCTGGAACTCACTCTGTAGACCAGGCTGGCCTGGAACTCACTCTGTAGACCAGGCTGGCCTGGAACTCTCAGATTCCCCTTGCCTCTGCCTCCCGGGTACTGGGATTAAAGTTGTATGCCACCACCACCAGGCTCAAATAGCGTACGTCTAATGATTTCCCAGGGACAGATCCCGAATTAGAGGTCTACTTATCCTGTTACAAAAGCCCACTGAGGTCACCAAAGCCTTAGAATACCCAACAAATAGAACTATGATATTGATGATCTTGCTTTTGTTGATAAGGAATTGCCAACTGTCCAAATAGAAATTGATGGTTTAGGGCTAGAGAGATGGCTCAGCAGTTAAGAGCACTAGCTGCTCTTGCAGAGGACCTGGGTTCTGTTCCTAGCATACACATGATGGCTCACAACCATCTGTACTCCAGTTTCTGGGGTTCTGACACCCTCTTTTGGCCTCCGTGGGCACCAGGCATACATATGCACAGACACTGGCAGGCGGAATACCCATACACATTAAAAAAAAAAATGATAGCTTTGTATTGGCAAGCCTGTAAAACTCAGTTTCTTCCATTGCTACAGTGAATAGATGGTTTCATTCACAGATTCAGTTAGTCCAACTTTAAGGTTGTATTGTTTTATCAATTTTGTTGTAGCTTAGCAGTTATTCATTTGCAACATCAGGAATCTTTGGAACTGTTGTTGCCTTGATAGCCCCTTTGAATCTTAAGAAGAAATCACATTTGAATTTTGCCCCTCTTTGACCTGCAAAGTTCAGACTTAAGTCAAGAATCACCCAGTACATTTTTGTACTATGAACAGCTTGGAATTGGAACCATACTCACGCAATCTGGCTATTTCCCTTCCTTTCCTATTTTGCATGTGTTATTGGTTCTGTTTGTTTTGTAAATTAGGAAGGCAGCTCCAGCACTTTAAATAAGACCCCCACCCCCACCAGCAGATGCTTAGTATCGAAAGTAGACATCAGAAACTAGAGGCTTTCCAGGCAGTGCCTTCTAACCCTGACCAGTTCATCCAGTCAGGTATATACATCTCTTTGTCTTCTTTCACTTTTGCCTTGGGTCCTGTCACTGCTGCAGAGCCATCCGGACCTCTGATTCTGAGTGCAGTTTCCTCATGACTTCTTTGTTCAGGTAAACAACTCACTGTGGCTGAAGTTAGGTGTCCGTCCTCCTTCTTTCTTAAACAGGTATGTTCTCTGTCTGGTTCCAGCACGGCTCAGAAAATGATCTACCATTTGCTTGCTGCATTAAAGTTCTTTTTTTAAAATTGGTGCTATTTTAACACAGCAAAACTTACTGCTACACCGTTCACATGGCTTCTATTAATGCTTTACAAAATAGTCTATTTTTATTTTATTTATGTTTGGTGTTGGAACTGAATGTGTGGTTTCTTGTATGCTTAGTTCCGCCTCATGAGTAAACCCACCACTGACTTCCACTGGCACTGTAGCCCCAAGAGTTTCTATTTTATGCTTGCTTTGAATTGAGACAGCAAGCTTTCTTCTTATGCACATGCGACTCTTAGTTTAAAGGCTGCCTGCCTTAAGTGGGCGTGGCGGAAAGCTGTAGTCCAGGCTCTTGGAAGGCTGAGGCAAGAAGATGGCCGAGTTTAAGGCTAGTCTGTGTTATATAGGATTATCTGTCTCTAAGAATCAAAAACCACAAAACTAAAAACAAAGCTCCAACCTTGTCTTGCTGTTAAAGCTGCTTACTTTTTTTCTGATATTACACAGGAAACAGGAAGTAATTTCTAGCAAATGAGGTTCCCAATGGCCAAAACTATTCAGTGTTAATGAAGTCACCTTATTGCTTTCTATGTTCTGTTGAGATTTTAGTCCTTAGCACTGCTTAGAAAGGCAAAAGAATTATAGCAAGTTTACCTAGCTGAATACAGTAAAGCAGATTGAAATGTAAGTGCTAGGCAACAGTGTTGCAACCTGAAGAATTTTAAAACACACTTCACCTGGGTGTGGTGGCATACTTCTGTAGTCCCCACTGCTCAGGAAGGTCACTTGAGCCCCAGCCTTTACTAGTTTGGCAACATAGTGAGATACTGTCCTCAAAATTAAAACCAACAGCAACAAAAAGCCTCAGTTCTCCAAAATGGAGAGTATTTCCCTTTATAAACACTATTTTACATTATGGATTCCTTGGCAAAATAAACATTTTATTTTTTTTCCTAAAGGTAAACTTCATAATTGTTTGAAGATAAGATAGTTCCTTTTTGGAGGCTGGAGAGTTGGCTCAAAGTTTTAAGAGTACTTGTTGTTTTTGTAGAGGACCTGTGTTCAGTTCCCAGTACCCACATGGTGGTTCACAGCTGCCCCAGAGTCCAGTTCTGACCTCAGTTGGTAACAGGCATGCTCATGGTATATATACATACATACTTGTGGGTATTTACACATACACATAAGGTAAGAATAAATAACAATTTAAGAGATAATTCCTTTTCTCTTATTTGGGACAATTTTACAGAAGTGAACAAATTCTACCCCACAGAATTGAGAGTGCTTCTTCTCTGTCTCGTTAAAAAGAGAGAAAGTTATTAGTTCTGGAGCTTGAGCTGAGTGCCTGTGTTTATTATTTATATTATATATTTATATTAAGACTTGCTCTCAGCCCCTAGAAGAACTAAAACTGCAAGTATTCAAGAGCATCTTTCTTGTTTGTTTGTTTATTTGTGTTTTGAGACAGTGTTTCTCTGTGTAGCTTTGGTGCCTGTCCTGGTTCTCTCTCTGTAGACCAGACTGGCCTTGAACTCACAGAGATCCGCCTGGCTCTGCATCCCAAGTACTGGGATCAAAGGTGTATACCACCACCACCTGTTGTGAGATAATCGTTTTGTACACTGTGAGGATGTGTCTCTGCCTAAGGTACCTTCTGATTGGTTTATTAAAGAGCTGAATGGCCTTTAATCCCAGCAATAGTTACCATTAATCATTTTAATTTGGTATTGGTATGGTATTAATAGATTCAGAAATGTATTATTATTATTCAGAAATAAGTGATTATTTGTATCAGTTCTGGTATTCAAACCCAGACCGTATACATGTCAGGCAAACATACTACCACAGAGATATCTTCAGCTATGGTTTTCTTTATTATATAACTACTTCTTCAAAAGAGTGTCCAACACAGAAAAAAAAAAATGAATGGTAACTATTGCCTTTAATGACTTTAGGTGTGATTAGTATTTATTTCCATGTTGTACTGGTTGGTGAATAAAATAAGTAGGTTTATTTCTTTCAATCCTTTCAGTAGACATAAATATCCTTACTTTGTAGATACGGAAAGTTCCAGAACATTGTCAAGTACAAGTTAAGATAGCATACTAAACTTGATTATATAAAAGGCCTGGGCAGGAGAGATGGTTCAGTGAGTAAACATGCTTACTGCTAAAGCTAATGACCTACATTCAGTCCCTTGATCCCACATGGTGGAAGGAGAGAACCGATGCCCCAAAATTGTTCTCCGACTTCCACACACTCACACACACACACACACACTCACACACACACACACACACACACACACACACACACACTCACACACACACACACACACACATACTCACTCACTCTGATGATGATGATATAAAAAAAAACTTAGGAAAGTCCTTCTGATTTGGGGCAAAGCAAGAGTAAACTATGTTATGACTAAAAATTGTTCTCTGCATCTGTAGGAGGACATTGGTATGTATTTTCTGAGGCTAACTGTAGTTGAAGGATCTCTGTGTATGCTATAATGGTGACTTGTAGAGCAGTGGTACATAACCAATATATTAGTTGAATTATATTTTCATAAAAGAAAACATCACTTTTTATATGTGTAATTTGAATACATTTCCTTGTTTTAACATGATTTTAAAGAGTTATCTATTGCTTATAAAAGCCACTTGATTTTTATGAGACGCTTTAATATTTGTCTGGCTTTATTCTCTGGAGTCAATTCAGTTATGCACAGTTTTTCCCCTCATGCAAGTACCTGCTAAGTCATGTGTAAAAAATGCTATGACAAGGGAGGAATGACTGAACTTATTTTTAACATTGGGAGCTTAGCGTTTTAGTAAAACCATATATATTTTAGCTACGTATTTGAAGTAAGGTGTATATATTTTAATATAGTTATAACTTTTTAAAAAATAAAAATGGAGCATTTGCTTTTATCTTTTTATCCAGTTATGAATAGTCTTTCAATTTATTTACACAAATTTTCATACCTCTTCAAAATTACAGAGTTTTGTAGAAACTGTAGTTGTTCTTGACCTGCCTCTTACCATTTTGTATTGATGGGAGGGAGAGCATATCATTTCCATGGGTACAGAGGAAGGATGTCCATGTCTCCCTGACTCCCTGGAAGGACTGAGAGAAATGACAATACCTCTTGTTTTATTCATCACCTGGTTTGAATGGAAACAAATGTTTACACTGGAAATTCATTCCAAGTAGTAGTCCCTTTTCTATTTGAAAGGCATGGCGTTCTTGAAGGAAGTCCTTTGGCACAGAGAGTGCAGTGATGTGTTGCATCCGCGTAGCCTCTTCTGACCTGCTTTGTGGTATAAAGTCCTGCCTACATCATTTGAAGCTCTTCCGTACACTCTCCTCGTCAGAGATGGCTGTTCACCTGTCTTTGCAGTCTTTACCATTTTTCTGCTTTGAGTCAGCAAGCCTATGATGTCCCTTTGTTTCTCATGATTTTTATTTATAAGGACTCCTCAAGTTTCGCTTCATAGTCTGTCCTTTCTCCATTCAACTTATTGAATGCATCTGCACTCTTGATTTGAGATATAGTTTATGTGACTTATTTTCAAATCTTGGATTATTTTATTTATTTGAAAAACTTTAAATAAGGGCTGGAGAGATGCCTCAGAGGTTAAGAGCACTGGCTGCTCTTTCAGAGGTCCTGAGTTCAATTCCCAGCAACCACATGGTGGCTCACAACCATCTATGAGATCTGGTGCCCTCTTTTGCGTGCAGTCATCCATGCAGACAGAACACTGTATATATAATAAATAAATAAATCTTTAAAAAAATTTAAATAAACTTTATTGTAAAAAAAGACTTACAAGGGGATAAAAATATCACATAACAAAATTAGTCAGACTTGAAGTCTAGACAACTTGATGAATTTCTATACTGAAATGGAAGTTTTGAATCTTCTCATTAAGTTTTACACTTACTTTATTTTAAAATTCACCTGCTTGTAGCGACATCCACTTGAATGAATGATAGCAACATGGACCTTACTGGCTGTTCAAAACAAAAGTCACCTTGCTCCCCCACTGTGTGTTTCATTGTGTAACTTAGAACTTTGAATCGTCTTTGCTATCATTATTAATTTAACATGAGTTCCTCTCATATCCTGCACTAAGGAGATGGCTCAGTGGATGAAGCTTTTGCTGTGTAAACATAAAGAGCAGTGACTGGTCCACAGAATCCACAGAAAGCCAGGTGTTGTAGTATTCACCCATAACCCCAGAGCTCCTACAGGGAGATGGGAGGTGGGGGGAGGAGAAGCCCTGGAAAATTGTGTTGTTCACAGCAGCAAATAGCAAAGAAGAGATCCTGTCTCTAACAGGTGAGAAGCAAGGGCCAGGCACTTGATGTGATACCCGAGGTCCCCTGACCTTTCTGTCACTGTAGACTCCAACACATGGACACACAAGCACATCCAGTCATACACCATCCATATACACACTAATTTGTAACAAAAAATATATCGTGGGTTTTCAGTTCCTTCTTCAAGTTTTAAATCTTAGCTATCCAGACTCTTACTACCCTACTGTTATTCACAACCCCCGGTTTTCCATCTCTCACTACCCTGTTTTGCTTGTTTGCTTTTATTTGTTCATTAAAATATATATTTTGGATTTTTTGAGACAAGGCTTCTTTGTGTAGCCTTGGCTGTCCTAGAACTAGCTCTGTAGACCAGACTGACCTCGAACTCACAGAAATCCTGGGATTAAAGGTATGCACCACCACCACCCAGAAAATTTAAGCATTTTAAATGCTTCCTGCAATGACTTGTTGAAATGAAAATGTTCATTGTGTTTCTATTGTTTTATGTTACTTAAATAGGCAGTAGTAGTTTTGTGTTTTCATTTACATTTGTAGCTCTCTATAGATACTAGATACTAGATATAGATACTAGATGTACTAAGAACTCCACAACTGCTTATTCCCTCATTTATTTAGCTACTGATTAAGGAGCAGTTGCTGGAGTCCATGTCAAAAGCAGAGCTCCTGTCATCTCCCTTCATGGAACTTAGAGCTGACAGTGCATAGTGAGACAGCATGGTGGCATTCGGTTTGTATTTGCTGTTGTCTTTGATTTTATGTTCACGAATGTTCTGCCTGCATGTATGCCTGTACACCATGTGCATGCCTGGTTCCCACAAAGGCCGCGAGAGTGTACCAGATGCCCCGGAACTGGAGTTAGGGGTGGTTTTGAGCTGCCCTGTAGGTGCTGGTTCCTCTGGAAGAACGGTGCCAGTGCTCTTGACTGGCGAGCCGTCTCTGCACTGATTTGCTTTACTACCTGACTGAAGTGAGAGAATCAGTCTTCTAAAGCAGAGAGGACAATTCCTCCAGACTGAGGGACTGGCAAGTGTCAAGGCTTTGAAATGAGACAAGTTTCGTACCCCTGGGGAGTGTATCACAGTCCTTGTGACCAGAGTGGCACAGAGAGTGGCTGGAGACACAGTGGAGGTCGGGTGGCAGAAGGCGTCATAAGCTCAAGAAGTACTGGGAGAATTCTCCTAAGCAGTAGTAGAGTTAGGGAGTGGTGGGAAAGACCAAGGGTGTGTCAGTGGGAGAGCACTCTAGCTATCAAGAATGAGACACTGGGGTAGATCCTCGCAACTCAAAACGAGACAAAAAACCCAATCAAACAAAAAGAAAGTAACTGTTCAGTTTTCAGTGAGGCAGTGATATAAGACACCAAGACTGGAAGTAGGGAGGCTCTATATGATTATATATCTATTTATATATTTATATATATGTAAACTATCATTTAAACCTTTGTTCATTGGTTTTATGTGTTTGTATGTATGTATGGGGGTGGGGAACACATGCATGCTCTGTGTTCATGGTGTGAGGGTGGAGGTCAGAGTACTACGTACATGAGTCTTCGCCTGCCAAGATTTGGCTCCTTGGGCTTGGTAGCAAGCATCTTTACCCCCTGAGGCATCCGTTGGCCATTGAGCAGTATCTTGAACTAGTAGGATAGCAGTAGTTGGTTTTATGTTAAAGACAGATGAGGAAAGGGAGCAGGATGAATTGTGTGGAAAATGTAAGGACAATGGCAGCTCCCTTCTGTTGGCCAATTCCTGTATCCTGGTGCAAGTTCCTCCATGAGTGTGTAATGAAGATTATTCATCTTCTGCTTCTTTGAAAGGATTATTATGAGGATTTGTTAAAACAACACATGAAAGCTATTAACCTTAAAACACTGACAGTGTGTTGTTTTTTAATACTAAAGCATTTAAGAGATGTCTTAAATAAAACCTTGTTAATGAAGAACTTTCTAGAAGGTCAGATTTCTCAGGGATAAACTGTAAGTCATTAATAGCTTAGGAAGTGGCTTAGTGTACAGGTTCCCTCGGGTTCACAGCTTACACTAGATCTGTCCCAAAGATACTTTTAATCTTTGATAAGGATTAGTGTGTAGCAATTTCTCTTGTTTTCAGTAAATGACATTTTGACTGTAGGTAAGGCTGCTAATCATAGAGAAAGTATTTAAATCAGTCCCTCATTGTGATATATTTAAGACACAGTGATTCTTTTCTTGATAAATGTCTGAAAATAAGCAAGACCTGTTTCCCAAATGTCCTATAGTTTATTTTTAAGTATCTAGTCTTGCTGACTATGAACAGGCCCACGCTGCCACACTCACAGGCGTCAGGAATTTTGTGCCGATCTGTGTCTTGCCAGTTTTGTGTTTGCTTCACTCGAGGTTGATGTGAGGAGAATAAAGACAAAGTTCTATAGAAACCGTTTCTGACATTACTTACTCAAGTGAGATGCAGCTGATTGCTAATTCTGTTTTCCTGTTGCAGGTTTCTCAACAGTGATGTCACGAGATTGACCACACTGATCACAGTAAGACCAAAATGACAATTCAGCTTCAAAGGATGATTTGTTTTCTCTGAGAATAAGAATTGAGTTAGGAGATATTTATAACATAACACTATTATAATTTCTTCCACTAGCCAGTTGAATGTTTACATTTTCAGTGACTCATCTTTCATATTTCTAGTTATTTAATACTTGTAAAATGCCTTAAAGGACTTTAAAGTCCTTTAAAATGAAAATTTAATTTATAACTAAAATTATTACATGCATATTTCACTGTGAATCATGCTGTCATCTTTTTTCATTTTTTTTTTTTAACCAAAATGTGGCAAAAGATTTAAGGTTATTCCATATTAGGGAAAAACTGGAAAAATACAGTTACTTGAGATAGTTATGGATTATTAAGGACTGGTTATGAAAGCATAGCAACTTCACAGAATTCTCAGGCTTCTTCCTTAAAGTCTTATTGATACCCAGATGTTCTGAGACAGCTTCCCAAGTGGCAGTGTTTGGAGAAAATGCTTCTTCTATTTAGCTTTATTTTAAATGTTCATTTCTGTTGTATGTCAAGGAAATGTGTTACCTAAAAGTAGCCCCTTAGCAATGCCTAGGTCTACAGTGTTGATTTTTGGTTTGTTTGTGGTGCTGAGATTGAACACAGACCTTATACACAGGAAACATGAATTCTAAAGCATGCCCCAGGCCTGGTACAGGATTCTCAACTAGTAAAGGCTACATTGTAGTAATGAAATTTCCCAGCATTAAGATAGTATCTTCATAAATAACGAAGGAATGAGCTTTGAATAAATTATTTATTGAGCCTACTTTGGGCATACTTTAATTGTTAACTCAGTATAGAAACAATAGTTAAGAGGTATTAAAGTTATGTATAAGGCAAAGCTATGTATAGATGATCTTTATAGTCATGTTTAGAATTCCTTTTGGAAATTGTTTTCAGTTTGCTGTTTTGTACTGACTAGAAGTTTTTTATTGTATCTCTAACGGTTTTATGGTTATTTTGTTTCACTGAGCCTTATGGAAGCAGTTTTACTTTCTCTTTAGCACTCCCCCTCCCCTGCCTTTTTCCCTTCCCCTTTCTCTTCCTCTTCCTTTCCTTTTCCCCTCTGGTTTTCATTCTTTGTGGTGGTAGGGATGGAATCCTGGCTACACATATTAGGCAAGTGAGTGCTGTATCCCTGAACTATGTCTTCAGGTTATTTATTTATAATCAGAACTTTATTGATAAAATAGAATATTTCAAGGCAACATACTAAAGCATTGTGTGTCCTGCTTTATAATGAAGTTAAAATTATTAAGTAGCTAATTGCAGCTCTAAATTCAAGAATTTCAGGAAGAGGTGATGTTTAGTGTTGTTAGATATTCAATAAAGACAGGAAGTGTTCCTTCAGAATTAGAGACTGTACTTTGTGATGATGACAGGCTTGTGAACCTTTCTTCACACCTTCCAGTCAAGAGAGGAGAATAGATTTCGACACTGATTATGGGGGTGCTAGAGAAAGGGGAGTTCACCGCTGTCTTAGTTAGGGTTTCTGTGAAGAGACACCAGGACCATGGCTCTTACAAAGTAATTGCCTACATCTTGTAGGCAACAGGAAGTCAACTGAGACCACTGGGCAGTATCCTGAGCATAGGAAACCTCAAAGCCCACCTCCACAGTGACACACTTCCTCTAACAAGGCTGTAACCTCTACAACAAAGCCACACCTCCTAATAGTGCCATAGTTTATGAGATTATGAGGGACAATTACATTCAAACTACCACAGCCACCAAGCCTGGGCCTGAGGTAAGGTACTGTTAGGAAAAGGCTGATTTATTGCAAGACAGTGGGAAGTCAAGGACCTAGTCAGAGATCCATAAGCTGGTATCATGAGATGACATAGTAATTAAAGTTGTAGACTTTAGCTATTTCTGAGCTAAAGCAATAGGCAACATTTGTATACCCTATAATATATAAATATATTTTTTCCTTAAAACATTTTAGCAATTTTTAGGAAAAAAGGAAAATTACAATTACTATTCTTTGCCTCTATACCACAATCCACACAGATAACAAAACTATTTTACTGAGCTTTTTGGGGGTTGGGCATTGTCAATTCCATCAAAACTTGTATATGATCCTCAGTTTAGTCTTACTAAGGGATTTCCCTATCCGAAAACCTTTGGTGACTTCTTGTTTTCTACTAGTTCAGACCCATACTCTTAATTTGATGTCCTAATTGGCTCCTGAATACATTATAATATTCAAGAGTAATAACTGTATATTGTCCTCAGTAAAAACTACATATGCTACATTAAATGTTTTTATGCCATTCTTATATCATTTTTACACAGAATATTCTATCTTTCCAAGCTTTAAAAACATCATTCATTCTGATGAAAACAGCTCTCCCTTCTAATGCTCTGTCTATATTCAGTCATCTCTCTGAGGTATTCTCTAATCATCCTAATTGAAAGTGATTCTTTTTCTCTAATAATTTGGTAACACTTAGTTTTTATTAGTTCTGTGTTACTGATCATTGACTCTTATCTTTTGGATTGATTTTAAGTACATAAACCTTTCTACTACACTCAGCAAATGTTTCTTGGTAGTCATAAACATACTGAAAGTGCTAAGTTACTTAGTATCTTTAATTTCCCCTGTATTAAAATGGGAATGAAGATTTCAGCATATGTAATTGAACATTAAGGTGCAGGGTGAATAGCAAGGAGGAGGACAGGTTTTAGATCCATGTAGAGTGCAGGTAATGAGGTCACTCTGTGCTGTTATGCAACCTTATGCCTTGGTACGGTCAACTATGAAGTGATGCATTGCATCTATTTGAAAGGATTGGACTAATACTTAAATAGAATGTCTTATCTTTCTTGCCTGTTACTTATGTTAACTGTAGCTTTCTCCATTATAGATTGCTAAGAGACAAGAAATCAACTATAAAAATCCCCTGAATATCGAAATTTATGATACTCATTGTAGCCCTATCATGTATGTTTCCATAGATTTCTACCTTCTTCTGTGTGTGTTTGTGCATGTTCCTGTATGTGTATGTGCACATGTGTGTTCAGGTGCCTGTGTAGAAACTTTAAGCTCTTGGACTAGGTTAGACTGGCTGGACAGTCAGTCCCACTTCCTCAGCACTGGGGTTACAGGTGCGGCTACCACACCCACCTTTTTATTTGGGTCCTGGTGATCAACCTTAGGTTTTCATGCTTGCATGGCAAGCTCTTTACCAACTAGTTTTATGTGCCCAGCCTCCAGATTATACTTTCTGATAGAGATACATGTATGTTTATCACAATTACACCCATCTCAACCTTCCACAGTCTTTAATTTCTAGCAAAGAGGAATTCAGTGAGAGCTACTGATGTAACGTTCTTTTATTTGGGAGAAGACAGTCATACTTGGCTGGAATGCTAACCTCTTAAAAGGCTAGAATGAACTTTAGACAGTTCTGACTGGACATTGCAGTATGGATAGAGTTTGAGGGGTGGTAGTGTGTACTGTGTTTAGGAACATGGACTTAGGTCAGAAAATTACTACGTTTTCCCTCTGGGGTTTATATTATAGTTGCAGTCTGTGTTAATTACTTAAAGATCCAGGTTTCCTTCTCTAGGAATACTACTTAGATCTCAGGCATGTTGTGAATATTAGAAGAAATAATGTTCACAAAGTACTTAGCATAAAAGACAACATGTACTAACTTCTTTTGACTATCATACTAGTTATCCGCAAAGTTAGTTGCCTAAGACATTGATTATCTAGTTTTGTCTTGTTCTGCTATAATTTGCATTACTGTTTTATGATTACCCCCAACTTGATTAAAAGTCTCAGCATAACATCTATACAAAGCATAATAGAATAATTTCATTAAAAATAAAGTGTGTCTGTGTGTCTAAGTGTATGTGTGCACATGCACAGGGGTTGGAGGGTGGACATGCGACAGTGAGCATGAGGAAGCCAGAGGACATTGTGTAGGAGTCAGCTTTCTCCTTCCACCATGTGGGGACCAAGGGTCGAACTCAGACCGCCGTGCTTGGTGGTAGCACCGTTACCTGTTGGGCCATCTCACCATTACCTGTTGGGCCATCTCACCGTTACCTGTTGGTCCAGAGCAGTTCCATTTCTTCTCAAATCCTCCAGATGTTTTTCTGTAAGAGAATGCACACACACACACACACACACACACACACACACACACACACGTATGTATGTATATGTATACACACATATTTTTACTTACAGCTGATTTTGTGTGCACTGAATTTCATTACAATGGCTTTTACTATAGTGTTACTTGTATTTTAAAATAATCCTATTTAATATATTATTATATACTTAATAATCTGTTATAAACAATCTTTAACTAAAGCAGTCATTCCTATTCCTATTAAAATTTTTTCTTGATTAATTTATTGTGAATATTACTTCAGTTTTGTAGATCTACACTAATAGAAATAGTTAATACCATAACAGATATTTCAATATTATAATTAAAAAAATTTTACTTTATGTGCATTGGTGTTTTGTCTGCATTCATGTCTGCATGAGGGTGTTGGATCCCCTGGAAATGAAGTTACAGACAGTTGTGAGCTGCCATGTGGGTGCTCATAATTGAACCCGGGTCCTCTGGAAGAGCAGCCAGTGCTCTTAACCACTGAGCCATTTCTCCAGCCCCTAGAATATTATAATTTGACAGTATCCCCATGATTAGAAATGTCAGTGTTAGGTTGTAAATTTTAATGTTAGGTATCTTTTCCCAGATAAAACATCATCAGATATGGCAATAACTGATACTTTTGCCTTTCTAACTTACATCCGTAGTACACCACTACTTGGAATAAAAAACATTTCATTTCTCCCTTGCAGCTAAATGTAATGAGTAAGCAGCAATAGTATGTCTTGTTGTATTTCTGTTGTTTGAGACAGGAAGAATCTCTGTGTGTAGATTTAGTGGGCCTGGAACTCACCAGGAAAGGCCTGCTCCTCCTGTTTGTCCCAGAGCTGGGGTGGTAGACTCCATCTGCCCAACTGAGTAGAAAGCGTCCCACAGGAAGAGGTGGAGCACAGTCTCTTCCTCCTGTCTTGTTGAAATGTAGCTGTGCTAACTGAACCATGGCTGGAGGCCATGTACTCAGAAGGGGGAAACAAAACAAAGAAAGTCTCCAAATTCATGATGCCACCTGCCTTGCTCTGGCTTCTCACATCTGCACTTCCTTTTTTCTTGTGACAGTGAAATTTCTGTGTTGCAAGAACTACTGGCTTTGTGTTACCGTTCATGGCTTAAACTGACTTTGACAACACTAAGATAGTTTGTTGTTTGTTTTTGAATTGGTTTTTGGAGACAGCGTTTCTCTGTGTAGCAGCCCTGGCAATCCTGGAACTCGATTTGTAGACCAGGCTGACCTTGAACTCAGATGTCCATCTGCCTCTGCCTCCCAAGTACTGGAATTAAAGGTATGCACCACTAACACCCAGCAACACTAAGGTAGTTTTTAGAAAAAAAAAAAAATACCATTGAAAAAAATGTTATAGGGTTTATTTGTTTATTTTTTGCTTTTTACTTATTTGAACTCTACTGTTATTTTTGGTGGTTTTAGTTTTAGGAGATTAGAGAAACCATAACAAGTCACTATCTTTAGGAGACAATCAAGCCATTCCTAGAAGTTTAGTCTGTAATTCCAGCTACGCAGGAGGCTGATGTTAGGAGGGTATCAAGTTCAAGGCCAGTCTCCCGAGTTTTGTGATCTCTCTCAAAATAAAGTAAAAAGAGCTCTATGCATGTAGCTCAGTACTTAGTGAATGTGCATTGAGAGAGGTGG
This sequence comes from Peromyscus californicus insignis, assembly GCF_007827085.1. Classification (NCBI taxonomy): domain Eukaryota; kingdom Metazoa; phylum Chordata; class Mammalia; order Rodentia; family Cricetidae; genus Peromyscus; species Peromyscus californicus. The sequence goes on along the minus strand of NW_026294595.1, from coordinate 37,373,716 downwards.
AGATTTATAGGTGCAGGCATTTTATTCTGGTATCGTTGAAATATAAAGTTTGTGTTAGTGAGAGAGTAAAATGTCAGGAAGGAGCTAGGTGTCTAGTGATAAATTTTTTTAATATTGACCATTTCAGTATTATTTATTGTTTTTCTGTTAAATATTTTAAATAAATATATCAATGTGTGCATCAAGCCTCATTCTATTTGAACCTTTAACAACTTAGATGGCACAGTATTATATTTTACAAATGAATAAGCTGAGATGTTCCCAGTATTCTAGTGGTTGTTAAATCATTAGCTGTGATCAACTGTTTCTGTAACAGGTCTACTGTCTGTTTACTAACCCATCTCCTAACAGCAATGTAGCCATAACCACCACACCAATGTAGCGCTACCACCACCCATTCACCATGTCCGAGCCAGGGGCTGTGGATCCAAAAACAGAGACAAGCCTCAGCAGAATGCCGAGTGCCCTTTGTTGAAAGAGGGAGGGAACCTTAAATACAGGCTTACAGCAAAATGGGAGAACCCCAGAGGGCAGAAGTTCGCTACTGAGGTTTACAATCTTGCATCTAAGCTGTTAATGCCCAATATGCAGGATACACAAACAAGGAACTTCCCTTAAGCATTCAGGAGGGTGGAAACCGGCAGGGAATTAGCATAGGGAGGACATCTGGTCAAGGTCAGCAAGCAGGCAACAGCTTACGCAATATGGGAGGAGGCCAGGGCCCTACAAGCAAAACTAGAGTAAGTAGACTTAAGTCTACACAGGAATTTCAGTCTTTATGTTATCCAATACCTCTAATACACTAAAAATGTCAACAAGATAGTTAAAGTATAATGCAATGCATAATATATAGTAGAGTTAGAAAATCTCTTAGACATTTTGATATATAAAATCTGAATTCCGGCAGTGGTGGCGCACGCCTTTAATCCCAGCACTCACAGGGAGGCAGAGGCAAGCGGATCTTTGTGAGTTCGAGGCCAGCCTGGTCTACACAGTGAGATCCAGGAAAGGCGCAAAGCTACGCAGAGAAACCCTGTCTCAAAAAACCAAAAAAAAAAAAAAAAAAAAAAACCCCAAAAAACCCAAATCTGAATATTTTGAATAAGATCTTCAAAATTACTCTGTAGCAGCCATTTAAATTACTTAATATAAAGCCCTTTCCACTGCTGTTCTTAAATGTGTATTTGAATGAAGGGAACTCTCCAGCAATGCTCCATCTTCTAAAGTTTTGCAGCTTTGTCATTGTACAGTTTAGGGCAATGGAAAGCACATGGTGTCCTGCAGTTGAACAGCTGAGGTATTAATGGTACTATGTTTCACACACTCGAGTTATACATACCTTGATTATTTTTTTTTTAAATAGGATCTCTCTAAGCAGTCCAGGCTTACCTCAAACTCATGATCCTCTTGCCACGCTCCCCAGAAGCTATGATTAAAAGTGTGTACCACCACATCTGTCATCTTTTGAATATGTGAAAGTATACAAAATTAGAACAGATACTTTCTTATTTATCTGTCTGCCTGAAAAAGGAGAAAAATTAAAAGATCTAGTATTAGAGAGTGTAGAAGAAAAACATTTGTTTTTATTATTATTATAATAGTGCGGAGACTAGCACCTAAATCACACAAATCTTTTGAAATTAAGGCTGCATGGAATTTAATTTGGTTAGCACATTTTTGTCTTTAACATTTTGTAGGACACCAAGGCACACTTGTACTACAAGATCTACCTGTGTAGACAGATGAAGTCCAGGGAAGTCTGTCAAATTGGGTAGCGTGAAAAAACCAGTGTTCCACACTGAGTTACAGGATTTGGGTAGTTCACACTTTCGTTCTTTTCCTATAAACATAGAAATAATAATCTATAGTAAAGAAGGCATTTTGATAAAAATGGAGAAAAGCTTTTTATTGTACAGTTACCATCTAAGTTAGCATGGTATGGACGTTTTAAAAAGTCTAACACAAAAATTGCTGATGTTTCTTTAAACTATCAAATCCACAGGTCTATTTCCATGGCAGGTAAGACAGTATATTTAAATTTTGCAATCCACAAAGAGCACTCTGCATCTAAAGACTGCAGTTATGGTCCCTGGTTGTTCATATTCAAGAGACCCTGAACTTTTGATAATAAAATTCATAATTTTTCTTTCTACATTGCTCTTATCAAATATTCCTCTGTGTATGTGTGTGTGCGTGTGTGTGTGCGTGTGTGTGTGCGTGTGTGTGCACTCACATTTTATCTAATAGCTTCTTTTCTGTGTCAGCTTTGTGGAAGGAAAAATTAGAAGACATACAATACACCTGGCCCTAAATTTAATGCTATAGTTTATTTCCAATTTCTATCGGGGACTATGGGGGTCCAGCCCCTCGATAGTCCCCTCCCAGGGTCCGGGAAGAATCTCCAACCAGCTGATAATCTTTGATAAAAAAAAAAATAAATTTATGTACACAAAACTCCTTAGTTCATACACTTTATTATTCTGTGATAGTTCTCTCTCTCCACAGCTTCTATTCTGCTCTCATGCCTAGCTCCTTTCTTGCCTGACTTCTCTCTCTGTTTATCTACTGTCCCCTCTAAGTTCTATCTTAAGTCCTTCATCTAGTCCTCATCTTGTTCTTTTCCATCTGGCTCTTCCTCATTTTCCATCTCATTCCTCTAGTCCTCTCTTCTAGCCCTTCAATCTAGTTCTTCCCCGTCTCAGTTTGTTCCTCTCAAGTTCTTATCCGTCTAGTTCTTCCATTCTCTTTTCTCCATGCTGTTCTCTGTCTACAGAAAATACTTGTTGGTTCCCTGCCTCCTCAGGAATGTTGTTTTATCTCTCACCTTGATATGTAAAGACCTCTTTTGTTCTCAATCAAAATGCTCTGGAGAACCACTAGGTCTCCTCAAGGCCAGGGGATGGTCTGAGCTTCATTAGCACAGGAAACAAAGCTAGGTGTCTCCCGCCAGCTTGTCTCCTAAACTCAGCAGGGCAGTTAGTAACTTAGTTAGTAACTTAGGAGGTTCAGCAGGTCAGGGAGCTGAACTGTTTACCAATTGGTCTGGGCACACAAGGATTTCATAGCAGAAGACAGCGGAAATATTAAAGGCTGTCTAACACCAAATATTCATAATAAATGGCTTGCCTTTTGACAGACCCTTGGCCCGTCAAAGTTCAGCTTTAGTACACAGCTGAATCTCTATGATATATTCTTGCGGCCCTCAAGAAATTTCACCTTTTATATAGAAAATGTTATCCTCTGACTGACAGGTCTTCGTTTTTCCAGTTGATCAATCAAGATACCTAGATTCCTTCCCCACCCTCTGAAACTGTTGCTTTCTCTTAGGCAGGTTCTGGAAGCTGCTGCTTATTGGCAGAGCTTAACTTTCAAAGTCTTGGGGTGGTCTGTGGTCTCTGCTCACTTCTTCCTACAGCCCTAATGGGCCATCCTGTGTGCCCAGTAGAAAAGACTACTGAGCTGAAACAGTTCCCAGCCGATAGAAACTCCTGTTTACCTTTCGGAGGTGGAAGGGTAACAGGGAGAGGCTGAATGCTTCCTAAGCACTTGGCTGTGCAGATGTTGTCAAAGGAGCTCCTGCCAGGGCTTCAGACCCAAATCCAGGGCATTGCAGACTTAGAGAATTCCATGAATCCAGCACAGAATGCCCATTTTTGCCTCTATACCCCCTTCCTTTCCATTTCAGTCTTAAGAACTGCCCAGCCCAGGCCTGGGGTTTCTGACTGGAGGGCAGGACAGTGGGGACACCAGCAGGAGGTAAGGGCCAGCGGGACCACACTGGCTCACGCCAAGCCTTTGCCCCACTTCATGGCACCTGGGCCGGCTCCAGTAAGCCTTAAAGAAGGCAACTTGAGCCCCAAGGACTCCGATACCCAGTTGTCCATTTTCAGAATCTGTGCTTGCGGATAGACCCGCCCCTGTTCCCTGCTGCAGTCTTAACCATGTGGGATGGACTCTTTCCTTGGTCCTTCACTTTGTCCCCCTGGTGTGCTGTCCCCTCCCCTCCCTTCATTCACTGTCTGCCATGGTTAGTGGGAGGTTCCATGCAACCCTAAGACAGTCCTATGGGAGTCCATGACCAGTTTGTTTTCTTATGTCCTTCCAAGCTAGCAGGTGTCTGGAACTAGGGAAAAATTCCCACCAACGGTTACTGTTACAGTGAAATAAAGACCTTGAATACTGAAAGAAAAAAAAAAACAAAGAAAAAAATGTTATCCTCAGTGTTAGAGCTGATCTCTCCATTATGTGTTTCTTCCTAGTATTTGTTGTTTCTACTATAGCAGTGTTCGTTTGCACTGGGATTTTAGGCCTGAGTCAGTGTGTGTGTGTGTATGAGCCTGGACTATTTAGAGAAGAGAATGTGTGTGTATTTTTTTCTCACTAGTATATGTGTGTATACACATACACACACATATATATGTAATATATGCATACAACCTATACACAGACATGTATATATACATATATGTGTGTATATATGTGTATGTATGTGTATTTACATATACTAGTGAGAAAGAGACTAAAAGTTTTCAGTATTAATATAAAAATTAATGTAAATACATTCCTAGATCATCTAAGATGGCCATTCTAGAACCAGTATCTGCCAATGTGTTCAGGGTTGTGGCTATATTTATATTGGTCTAATGAAATTTTGCTCCCCAGATAAGTTTGATATGAGAATGATTTACTTGTGCCATGGAAGATTTGTTGATAGCATAGTAAGCTAACTCAAAATGTTGCAGTTTGTAGTAAGAAATGGTGGGACTACTTAAATCATTCAAGCATCCCACAGTACAGGTGTGAAAATTCAAATCTAAGTAGAAAGTGTGACGGTGAGTGTTGTTAACTTGATAAATCTAGGCTTATCTAGGTGCTGAACCTCTGTGCATGCCTGAGAGAGATTGTCTTGTTATGCTTTGATTTTGGAAGACCCATCTTAATTGTGGGTGGGACCTAGGATGTATAAGTGAGAAAAGTGAACTGAGAACTTACATACATCCATTAACTGCTCTCCTGATTGCGGATGAGAGGACTGTACCCTGGAACTGTGTGCTAAATAGAACCTTCTCTAGCTTAAGTTGCTTTGTCTGAGTATTTTATCATAGCAACAAGAAAAGAACTAGGTCAGAAATTGGTATGGAGAAGGAGGACTACTGCTGATAAACAGGACTGTGTGGCTTTTAGGACTTTGGAACTGTTTTATGGGACGAATGTGAAAGAGTTTGGCATGTTGTACTAAAAAAGCCAGTGATTGCTGGAATCAGAGCATAACAGGCCATCTTTTTGTTTATTAAGACATGGTCTTTCTGTGTGTAGCCCTGCCTCTACTGGAACTTGCTATGTAGACCAGGCTGGCCTTGAACTTAGGGATCCACCTTCCTCTGTGAGGTCAATGCCTGGTTTAATGAACTGTTCTTGTGTTAGTTTAGAAGATAGGAATACCAAGGAAAATGCAGACTGTTTGGGCCTAGGATATGAGGTTTCAGAGAGGAACAAATAGTCCACCAGGAACTGGGCTAGGGGCCATTTTTTTGATATTTTGGCCAATAATCTGGCTTCATTTAGCTAAGGTCCTTTCAACCTAAGTGAAGTTAAATCATGAGATGATGGAGTAGTTGGGTAGAGGAAGTTTCAGGACAGGCAAGCATTCAGGCTGGTGATGAGATATATCAGCTGTGATTGTTACCGAGATCAACTCCACCGTGAAATGCCTGGACAATAGAGGTGTCATGAGAGCAAAGCCCCATGTAGCCAAGGCTCCATTTTGTGAAGATCCTAATTCATCTAAAGGAAGAAAGCCTAAGCTAAGGAGCTTCCTGGATATGATAAGATAAAAAGGTCAATTATTGAATCTACTTTTTAAAAGGAGCTACTTGTTTTAAATAGGATAAGTAATGAAATTTTTTGTCTGAGTTTATCAAATGTTACTGGACTGGACATTGTTAATATATACAATGGAGTTTTTTGTCTAAATCCATCTAATGATAATGGACTAGACATTGTTAATGTAATTCTTGACTGTAACCTTCTTTTATTATTTTAGACAAAAAAGGGGAAATGTGGTGATATATTATTTTCCCCAAAATATATCGTGTACCCTAATAAATGTATCTGGGGTCAGAGAACAGAACAGCCACAAGACAGACACAGAGGCCAGAAAATGGTGGCACACACCTTTAATCCTAGCCTTCTGGAGGCAGATCTCTGTGAGGTACTCAGTAGCATCCAGATCTCTGTGAGTTTAAAGCCACACTGGAAACAGCCAGGCATGGTGACTCACGCCTTTAATCCCAGGAAGTGATCCTTTAATCCCAGGAAGTGATGGCAGAAAGCAGAAAGGTATATAAGGCGTGAGGACCAGGAACTAGAGCTGGTTAAGCTTTTAGGCTTTTGAGCAGCAGTTCAGCTGAGATCCATTTGGATGAGGACTCAGAAGCTTCCAGTCTGAGGAAACAGCATCAGCTGAGGAATTGTCGAGGTGAGGAAGCTGTGGCTTGTTTTGCTTCTCTGATCTTCCAGTATTCACCCCAATACCCAGCTCTAGGTTTGTTTTTATTGATAAGAACTTGATAAGATTCGTGTACAAGAGGCAGGCGGATCTTTGTGAGTTCGAGGCCAGCCTGGTCTACACAGCGAGATCCAGGAAAGGCGCAAAGCTACACAGAGAAACCCTGTCTCGAAAAACCAAAAAAAAAAAAAAAAAAAAAAAAAAAGATTGGTGCTACAGGTTCCCCTCTCCTTGAAAGCAATTGACCAGAAAAGTGTTTCCTCAGAATCAGCAGATAGAAACTGGTTTACTCATAGTTCAAGGTGGGCAACCTACGTCTTGAGCTGAACGAACTTGGCATCATTGTCCAGGTGGTACTGGTTTTGCAGGCACAGCAAATGCTAGATTGAGGGATCGTGGAAAACAGCTGAGGCTAGCCACTGTGTGATAGGATCAGAGTTCTTACAGAGAGTCCTTGAGCCTACTTCTTGAATCTGTGAATGTGAAGCCTCAGTTGCCATGGAAACACAAGGTCATAGATGATACCAGGACTATGGGGTGTCCACCAAGAAGAGTTGTGGGCATGGAGTGGAGCCAGCCTGGGAGAGAAGCTGTTGTAGCCTATAGGTGGCAGAGCTGGAGGAGCGGGCCTATCAGAGCCAGCCTGGAACTTGACATTATGAGCCCCAGGTGCCAGACATGGAACTGTTGGATTTTGGTTTTGCCTTGACATAATTGTTTCATGTTACGCCTTGGTTCTTCCATTTTGAGATGAGAATGTTTCCTTTGTACTAATAAGTGTTGGAGATTTGTAACTTGTTTTTTATTTTAGAGCAGCTCACAGTTAAGAGACTTTGGACTTAAAAATGTTAGAATTGTAAAAGACAATGGAGACTTTTAAAGTTGGACTGAATGTACTTCATGATATGATGTTAGCCTATGTGAAGAGGACACAGAATGTTAAACTGATGAGTTAGGGTGTCAGGTTGACAAGGGGTGGAATTGTGATGGCTACCACTAATTCTCAACTCTATAGACTCTAAAATCACTTAGGAGATGCATCTATGACATGCCTGTGAGATACTGTCTTGACCTTTCTTAATGAGTGGAGGAATTGTGTGTGGGACCTGGGCTGACTGCTTGTGTGCACACATTCATTGCTCTTGCCTTTTATGTGCAAATGTAATGGACTGTAGCTTGGAAACATGGGCTAAATGAGCCCTTTCTCACTTATGTTGCCTTTGGTTAAGAAACTAGGACAGAAAACATGGAAAACTATCAGTCAGTGCCCTATTTATAATGAGTATAATGATTAATTTTTGTAAAGCCATCATGTGATACCAAATTAAAATCTAGTAGTTTTCTAGTGTTTGTGAACATATTTGTTCATTTGTTTTGCTATTACATTTGGATAAGATCCTGGAGCCGAAGGAAGATTTCATCCCATCCAGTTTTACTTTTCTATATTTCATCACTGTAAGAATCCAATTAAATTAATACAGGTCATTGCAGTTTTTTTCTTCGTTGTAAAAGGGGTTTATGTACAACTAAAGTTTTGTAACGTTATTATAGAACTTGTAGATGCCTTGTGTGTTCAGCTGTTTCCTGTACTACATTGTAGACCGTTTCCAACCTAGTGCAGACACAGAATAAGTGGCTCGTACTAAGTGTGATGTAGAGAGAATTTGTAGAATTTACTGATAATCTGTCACATTTAAATATAGAGAAGAGAAGAAGATGGGGAAGGGAAAGAAGAGAAGGAATATCTGCATTGCTGTAGAGTTCAAACTCTGGGCTTTGCATGTGCTAGGTGAGTTAAAGTTAAACATCTAGTAGGATTTTGATCAGGAGTATTTTTGATGTTTTCATTTAAGCTAAGCTAAATTCATCTTTTTTGTGATGCACAGATTTTGTTTCAGACCACCCTAATAAAGCTAGCAATAAAGCAAGTAATCCAACTTTTTTGGGTTTCTTAGTGCTTGTAAGTCATATTTACATTATTATGTGGTCTGTTAGCTTTATTAGTAGCACTATCTGTACAAAAAAATATATATGTTTTAATTAAAAGTACTTCATTCCTTTTTTTTTTTCTTTTAAAGACAAGGTTTCTCTGTGTATCCGTGGCTGTTCTAGAACTTGTTTCTGTGGACCAGGCTGACCTGGAAATCAGAGATCCACCTGCCTGTGCCTCCGTGGAGTGTGGGGATTAAAAGTGTGCGCCACCACTGCTCAGCTAGTACTTCATTCCTTAAAAATGCCATAATTAGCTAGGTGATGGTGACGCATACCCTTAATCCCAGCAGAGGCAAGTGGACTCTGTGAGTTCAAGGTCAGCCTGAGGTACAGAGTAAGTTCCAGGACAGCCAGAGCTACACAGAGAAACTATCTCGAGAATCCAAAAACCAGGAGAAAAAAAAAAAGTGCCATCATCTAAGCCTTCTGAGCATCCTTATCTTCTTTTTGTTCAAGGGTCTTACCCTGACAAAAATTCAGTCAGTGGGTGCTGACTGGCCAAGGTCTGTGGCAGCTTCTTCAACTAAGATAATGAATTTGAAACAGATTTCTCAGTAGCATCTGGTGCTGTTTGATAGCATTTTACCCGTAGTGGAACTTTGAAGATTATTGTTGTCTAAACCCTGCACTGCTTTATCATGAAGTTTATGTCATAAATTCTGTGTCTTCCTTGGCATTTTAGTACCCTCAGTAGTATCTTCACAGGAGGGGATTCAGCCTCACTTTCTATTTGCTCATGCATAAGAAACAGCTCATCACATTTTATGACAGTATTGTAGGACTTGAGTCACGTTTCATGTTCTACTTAAAATGCCTTTGCCAGTTCCACCAGACACCTGTGCTTGCTTCCTTCATTGAAATCTCAAAACCTTTAAAGTCACCCCTGATGGCTGTAATCAACTTCTTCTAAACTCTTGGAATTGCTGATATTTTGAATTCTTCCTATGAATCATAGATGTTCTTGTGATACGTAAAATGGGGAGTCAAAATATTTTTCCCTTTTTTGAGACATAGCCCAGGATAGCCCCAAACTTGTGATGTTTGTTTCTCAGCCTCTGAATGCTGGGATTATAGGCATGTGCTACCATGTCCTGATCCTTTATAGGTTTTTTTTTTTTTTTTGTTTTTTTTTTTTTTTTTTTTTGGTTTTTCGAGACAGGGTTTCTCTGTGTAGCTTTGCGCCTTTCCTGGAACTCACTTGGTAGCCCAGGCTGGCCTCGAACTCACAGAGATCCGCCTGGCTCTGCCTCCCGAGTGCTGGGATTAAAGGCGTGCGCCACCACCGCCCGGCCCTTTATAGGTTTTTAATTTACTTTCCCACAAATTCATGATCTGGGACTGGAGAGATGGCTCAGCAGTTGAGAAAATGGCTGCTCTTCCAGAGGACTGGGTTTCGTTCCCATCACCCACATGGCTGCTCACAACCATCTGTTACTCAAGTTGTAAGGGATAATGATCCTTTTTTCTGGTGTCTTCAGGCACAAGGAAGGCACATGGTCCATCATACATATTCAGGCAAGACACCATGCACATAAAATATAGTAATGTAAAATATTAATTATAGAAGTCATTATCTATGGCAAGTTTAGCTCCACTTGTATTTCTTGTATTTCTTCCATAGTAATGCTTGAAAAGTGAAGTCACTACTCTATCATAGGTTACAGAGCATATGTTGTATCGACAGATATGAAAGTAACCCTGACCTTATTTTGTGTTTCACTGGGTAACTGGTATCAATGAGCAGTAATATTCTTGTGTGGTGTGTGCATATGTGTGAAAATGTGCCGGCTGGTGTGCCTGTCTGTGTCTGTAGAGTCCAGAGGTTGGCATCGGGTGTCTTTTTCTATCTTTTCCTCTAATTTTTGAGACAGGGTCTCTTATTGAACCTAGCGATCCCATCTGAGCTACACATGGTGGTCCGTGAGATGGACAAGTCCCCACCATGCTCTACGTGTTTTTGCACCACCCTCTGGTATTGGGTTTACAGATGTGAGTTTGCTGTGGCTGGTTTTTGTGTAGGCACTGGGGACTTGAACTCAGACCCTTATGTTTGCACAAATACTTTACCCACTGAGTCTTTTTTCCTACCCCAAGTAGTAATACTTCTAAAGGAATCACTTTCTGTGAACAGTAGGTCTCAACAGGGGCCTTATTCATTAAGCCTTGCAAACAGATGTGTTGTCATCCAGGTCTTTCCATGGGTAAAAGTAGACTTGGGCTGATTCTTAGGGTTCTAGGATTGTCAGACTGGGAAATTAGCATTGGCTCCAACTTGTTAGAGTAGCCTACAGTGAGAGAGTTGGCCTGAACTTTTAGGCCAACGTTAGGCATTGACCTCTCTTCTGATGTCATAAATGTCTTGAAGGGAATTTCTAATGGAAGGCTGTTTTGTGGACAGCTGTGCTGGTTAGTCTGGACACAAGTTCAAGTTATCCAGGCAGAAGAAAACTTAGTTAAGAAAAAGCCTCCCTCCAATTGGCCTGTAGGCAAGTCTGTGGGGGGTATCTTCTTGATTAATGGTTGATGTGGTAGGTCCCAGGTCTGTAGGAACACTGTCTGATAGGACTTTGAAGTAGGCACAAGACACCCCAAGACCAAGTTCTCAGCACAGAGAAGATATTTATTTACCCCACTGGGCCAAAGGACAGTCAAAGACAGGAGATGGGGGAGGGGTGGATACAAGGGTGAAGGGGAAGGGATATTTGCCTTGGAGGGACAAAGGACTGCCTCTGGGTGGAGAGGAGACGGCCCATAGGCAAATGACAGTTTATAAAGGGAAAAATGGAAACCCTGTGTTAGGATGAGTTGTTCTTTGTTAATTAAGGTAGCCCAAAGAGGGCTTTTGATGGCTGGACTTCAGTACTTTGACAGCTGGACCCATCAGGAGGAGGAAGTGGCCAAATAAGGGACTAGACCTTAGTGGCTAGCTTTAGGAATGTAATCTAATGTTTTAACAAGGTATAGGGAATAGGGGTGAAGGGAAAGGCAAAAACTGCCCTGTTTGCCATGCTTGGGTCTGCTAGACCTTCACCTTACTGGGCAGGTGCTGCTGAGCTGCGTTAGAAAGCGATCTGAGTAAGCCACGGAAAGCAAGCTGTTAAGTAAGCAGCAGTTTCTGTCTCCGTGCTTCTGCCTTCAGTTCTTGTTAACTTCCCTTCATGATGGACTGTGAGCTGTAAGCTGAAATAAACTCGGTTGTGGTCTTTATCACAGCAGTAGGGAGTAAAGGATGCCAAGTTACAGCTTAGTGCTTTGACTGGTACCTTCTTCAGTTATCTCAGTTGATCTGGAAAATGAACTGTACTTCCTGTGTCTGTCTCTGTTGCTCCACTTCCCACTTTTGTACTGTAGAGATTGTCTTTCCTTAAGCCTCACAACCCATCCTCTGTTGCTTCAGACATCTTGTACAAGGCTGCCACAGCCTTCAGTCCTCACGACATTGAAGCCAGTTAGGGCCTGGCTCCGGGTTGGGTTTGTCTAAGGGAGTGTGGCTGGATTGCTTTCTCTGTGTCAGGAGTAAGACCATACTGTTACTGAAACACCATCTTCAACTCCTTCAAGAACCTTTCCTGTTGGGTAATCCCAGCACTCGGGAGGCAGAGGTAGGCGGATCTCTGTGAGTTTCAGGATAGGCTCCAAAGCTACACAGAGAAACCCTGCCTTGAAAACAAAAAACAAACAAAAAACCAAGAACCTTTCCTCTCACCCATAACTGGGCTATTTGACACAAGAAGCTCAGCTTCTGCAGTCTGTTTTCAATAAGATTAATCATTTTCGGCTTTTGACTCAAAGATGAGAGAGGTGTTTGATCTTCCTTTCTTTACTCATAAGTTGTAGTAGGATTAATTGGCCTGCTCCCAGTACTGTTGTGTTTCTGGAATTAGGGATGTCTGAGAAGAGAGAGGCCGGCGAAGAGCCAGTGGTGGAAGCATCTAGGACACTTACTTACCACACCCACCAATGAAGAGGTATCCTAATATGGAAGCAGCTCATACTGCCTCAAGCAGTATAAATATAACACAAAACATCCCTGCTCACAGATTACGGCAACACAGTGGTCCTCAACCTTCTTGATACTATGATCCCTTAATACAGTTCCTCATGTTGTGCTAACCTCCACCCATAAAATTATATCGTTGCTGCTTCATAACTATAATTGTATTACTGTTATTAATTGTAATGTAAATATCTGGTATTTGGACCCCCCCCCCAAAGTGTCTTGACTCAAAGGTTGAGAACCACTGCTGTAACAGATATTATAATAATAATGGTGAAGTTAGAAATCTGACATAAACATGAAGTGAACTCACGCCATTATAACACTGGAGCCAATGACTTGTTCAATGCAAGGGTGCCACAGTTGATTTTTAAGAAAAGCAGCACCAGGCTGGAGATGGCTCAGTCTGTAAAGGCTTGCTGGGGGGCAGCGATGGAAGAGCCCAGGTTCTCTCACCAGTCAGTCTAGGAACTGGGGAGGGCGAGGTTCAGTGAGAAATGTTTTTTTTCCGAGACAGTGTTTCTCTGTATAACAGCCCTGGCTGTCCTGGAACTCACTCTGTAGACCAGGCTGGCCTTGAACTCACAGAGATCCGCCTGCCACTGCCACGTGTCGAGAAACTATTTTCAAAAATCAGTTACAGAAGCCACTTAGGAATGACACCCAAAGTCAGCTTCTGACCCTCACAGACCCACACACACACACACACACACACACACACTCTCTCTCTCTCTCTCTCTCTCTCTCTCTCTCTCTCTCTCTCTCACATATTTTATTATAGAGAAGCAAAGTACAGTAAAATAAGATATGCCTGAATTAGGATGATATCAGAAAAGTATATATTTCTTGACAGTCTTAAAGCTGATCATGAAATATGTAACTTATGGAATAAGGCAATACTTCATTGCAAAATATGTGAGTCTGTAGGTTTTATATTTATGGCAGCTTGAGAAGTCTTGGTTCGTAGGAAAGAGGAGAGACAGGAGACAGGACTGGAAGTGGATTTGGGAAAGTACTACAGACACCTTCGAGGGATTGCCCCAAATCACAGTACCCCAGTAACCTTCGCTTTCCCATAGAAGCGAAACTGGCATGAATTAAAATCCTGCACAGTGGTGGTACAAGTGTATGTCCTGCCTTTCCAATTCTGTTTTGACAAATGTTTGGTTTTGCTCTGTTTTAGAGACAGGTTCTTAATCTGATCTTTGCCCTGAGAGGTGGGATTCCAGGCATGTGCTGCAATACTGTGTGTGTGTGTGTGTGTGTGTGTGTGTGTGTGTGTGTGTGTGTGTGTGTGTGTGTTGAGTGAGGAGGGTATTCCTGAGATAGTTTCCTGAAAACAAAAACTTATTCCTGAAGTTGGGTACTGGAGGAGTTGGGGGAAGGGAAAGAACGATCAAAACATGAATGAAAAATTTAAATAAAAGATTAATTTAAAAATTATTTTATGCTGGGTGGTGGTGGCACATACCTTTAATCCTAGCACTCAGGAGGCAGAGGCAGGGAGATCACTGTGAGTTTGAGGCCAGCCTGGTCTACAGAGTGAGATCCAGGGCAGCCAGAGCCTAACACAGAGAAACCCTGTTTCAAAAATCCAAAAAAATTTATACGTAAAAAGAACTTTACAATGTTTATATATGAAGCATATGTCTGTACTACAAAAGGGTAAGTATATAATCAGTTCTTATCCTCAGAGACAATCTTGAGGAAAAAGAAAAAAACTTTTTTTTTTATTCTTACAACATTTCTCATAAAAGAGAATTTCCTAATAGAAGAGACAGGCCATTGAGTCCAATACCATTAATATTCCTGAGATACAGCCAGGCAGTGGTGGCGCATGCCTTTAATCTCAGCTCTTGGGAGGCAGAGGCAGGAGGATCTCTGTGAGTTCCAGGCCAGCCTGGTCTACAGAGCGAGATCCAGGACAGGCTCCAAGAGCTACCCAGAGAAACCCTGTCTGAGGGGAGGGTATTCCTGAGATAGTTTCCTGAAAACAAGACTTACTCCTGATTATTGTACGTTCCCCACTGTTCAGTTTTATTCCACAGAAATACATGGAATTCAAGTAAAAAGTGTCACTTCTGGAGTCCTCATAGGATAATTAATGCTAGTCAACATTGAGTTCTTAGTAAGTCAGACACTGTTTCATGAGGTTAGGGTATTCGCTGTTTTTCCTGCCTAACAATTCTCATGTTCCCCTCCCTTTACAAGTGGAAAAACAGTGGAGAAGTTTTCTTAGGAATGCATGAGAGTAAGTGAGATTCAGGCTGCAAACTCTGCCATTAGACCTAGAGCCTATGTCTTTACTATTATGCTACACCTTTTTCTTTTTTGCCATGGTACAAGATGCTTTTAATGGTAGTCTTATTTATTTAGTTAATCTGGCAGGGCCTGATGAATTGTTGTTTACGCCTCTGCCTGCTGTGTGTGTGTGTGTGTGTGTGTGTGTGTGTGTGTGTGTGTGTGTGTGTGTATAGTGCGTTTGTGTAAGTATGTAGATGTACACATCTGTGTGCTTGCACGTGGAAGACAGAGTCCCCATTTGTTTGGTTGGTTGTTTATTACCTTCCTTGGTTGCTGTCCATGTTGGTGCCTCCAGACAGGCTCTCACACTAACCTGGAAGCCCAGGTTTTAGCTAGACTGGCTGGCCAGCCGAGAGCTCTGGGAACCACCCGTTTCCACCCCACAATGCTGTGCCTACAGGCTGCCCTGCCTGGGTGGTTCATGGATACTAGGCGTTTAAACTCAGGTTCTACCCACTGTGCTGCTCTGCAGTGCTATCAAATACAGAATTCGGGGTTAGTTGGCAGTAGTGGTTTGTTTCAATTATTGTTGTTTGTTTCCTAGCACTGTTTTGTTTGTTTGTTTGTTTGTTTTCTGAGACGGGGTCTGACCACATAACTCTGGCTGGCCTGGAACTCACTATTTAGACCAAACTGGCCTTGAACTAACAGATTCACCTGCCCCTGCTTCCCAAGTGCCGGGATTAAAGGTGTGTGCCGTTATACCCAGCTCCCTAACACTCTTTAAATATGTTTTTCTTTGCTATCTGGTCCCTGGGTTTTGGGGTGAGAAATTAGCTGTTAATCTTGTTGTAGATTTATCCTTCATAAATTGCTTCTTTGCTTTTGAGAGCATTTGTTGGCTGGAGATACAGGTGTTTCTGCATTTACCTGTAGTCTATAAGAACCAGGGTTCTAGTTCTATCATGGCCTCTCCCATCTAGGAGATCCCAGCATGTCTTGGTGGAGATCCACTTTCCTAGATGGAGTTTGTTGATTTTGTTGGCTCTGTAGATGTATATCTTGCGTCAAATTAGGGAAGGTTTCCAGTCCTGGTATTTCAGATGCTTCTCGGTTCTTTCTCTTGCCGCCCTTTTGCATACTCGTCATTGATATGTTGGTTCAGTTGTTGATGTTGCAGGTTCCAGGGCTCTCTTCACTTAGATTATTGTGTTTGCTTCTTAGAGCAGATCATCTCAGATGGCCAGTCTTCACGTTTGCAGGCTCTTTGTCTGCTTTCTCACGACTTTTTAAATTTGCATAGTGAGTTTTCCCCTAGTTACTTTCACACTTAGTATTATTTCTAGCTCTAAATTTTCTGTTTCCTATTTCTTTACTGATGTTATTTTTATTCATTTTTTCCCTTCTTGATTTCTTTGTTGTCTTTCATATCCTTTAGGTCTTCAAGTATGATTTAGAAATGTGATCTGTGCTGGGTGGTGGTGGCACACGCCTTTAATCCCAGCACTCGGGAGGCAGAGCCAGGCGGATCTCTGTGAGTTCGAGGCCAGTCTGGTCTACAAAGTGAGTCCCAGGAAAGGCGCAAAGCTACACAGAGAAACCCTGTCTCGAAAAGCCAAAAAAAAAAAAAAAAGAAACGTGATCTGTTACTAGTAGATCCACCCTAAAAGCATGCTAATGAGACCAGGCTGACCTGGAATTCACCTGCCTCTGCCTCCCGAGTGCTGAGATTAAAGGTGTGCGCCACCACAGCCTTGTGAATACATCTTAAGAAGTTAAAAAAAAATAGTGCTAGAGAGGTCCACAAAAATCCACAAAGATACCTCCACAATAGACTACTGGCAATGGTTGAGAGACAGCCCGAACTGACCTACTCTGGTGATAGGATGGCCAAACACCCTAATTGTCATGCTAGAAACCCCATCCAATGACTGAGGGAACCGGATGCAGAGATCCATGGCCAGGCCCCAGGTGGAGCGCCAGGAGTCTAATTGGCGAGAAAGAGGAGGGTTTATATGAGTGAGAATTGTTGAGACCAAGATTGGAAAAAGCACAGGGACAAATAGCCAAACTAATGGAAACACATGAACTATGAACCAATAGCTGAGGAGCCCCCAACTGGATCAGGCCCTCTGGATAAGTGAGACAGTTGATTAGCTTGAACTGTTTGGGAGGCAGCCAGGCAGTGGGACTGGGACCTGTCCTTGGTGCATGAGTTGGCTGTTTGGAACCTGGGGCTTATGCAGGGACACTTGGCTCAGCCTGGGAGGAGGGGACTGGACCTGCCTGGACTGAATTTACCAGGTTGAACTCAATCCCCAGGGGAGTCTTTGCCCTGGAGGAGATGGGAATGGGGGGTGGGGTGGGCTGGGGGGGAGGGGGGCGGAAGCGGGGAGGACAAGGGAATCCGTGGCTGAGATGTAAAATTAAATTAAATTATAAAATAAAAACAATTAAAAAAAAATCTCTGGCTAATTTAACTTGAAGGTAAATAGGCAGGAAAGATAGGAACTTGAAGATAGAATCCTGTGTAGCTGTAATCCAGAGACCAAGGATTGTAGTTCAAGTAACAGAGGTGAGTGATACTGGAATGAAATAAGACCTTGCTCTTTTTGTTTGGAACATGTTGAAGCATTGTCAGTATGTCACACATCTACACTTGGTGCTAGAGATTGAACCCTTTGGACTCTCTCTGTAGCCCCAGTAACCTTAGTTCGGGTTTCTATCGCTCTGAGGAAACACTATGACCAGAAACCACTTTGGGAGGAAAGGGTTGATTCAGCTTACACTTCCACATCACTGTTCATCATTGAAGGAAGTCAGGACAGGAACCCAAACAGGGCAGGAGCCTGGAGGCAGGAACTGATGTAGAGGCCATGGAGGAGTACTGCTTACTGTCTTGTTCACATAACTTGCTCAGCCTGCTTGCTTGCTTGCTTGCTTGCTGTCTGCCTGCCTCCCTCCCTCCCTCCTCTCCTTCCCTCTTTTCCTCCCTTTTTGTTTTTTTAAGACAGGGTTTCTCTTTTCACACTTTGCTGTCTTGGAACTCTCTCTGTAGACCAGGCTGACCTTGAACTCTGGGATCCATCTGCCTGCCTCTGGGATTAAAGGTGTGTTCCACCACTAAATGGCAAGCCTGCTTTTTTATAGAACCTAGGACCACCAGCGTAGGCTATCCCCTCCACAATGGGCTGGACCCTTTTACATCAATCACTATTTAAGAAAATGCCTTACAGGCTTGCCTACAGCTGGATTTTATGGAGGCTTTTTCTCAATTGAGGTTCTCTTCTCTTGGACGACTCCAGTTTGTGTCAAGTTGACATGAGAGTAGCCAGCATAGAGAGGATAAATAACTTGCTCAGATTATATGATGTTTAGATGGCAGAACAAGCATCACAATTGGTGAGTGTGAGGATTAGTACCTGTGTCACCATATTCCTCATATATAGGAAATGTGTAAGAAATTCTAAGTAGTAGCACATACCTAGGATTCCAAATACTCAGGAGGCTGAGGTAGGAGGAGCATGGCTTTGTGGCTGCTCTGGGCAACTTATTGAGAGAGACCCTGTTCCAAAACAAATGAACAAAGCCCCCAAACTAAACAAGTGAAAATCTTGAAGTTTCTGAAACATGAAATTGTCCCGTGCCTTATCATTGCACCAGATACTTACTAAATGCCTGCTCTGCCCTCGGGATATCATTTTATTCTTTACCAGTGCAGTGGTTGGAGCTGTTGCTTTTAAGTCAACAGAGGAACTCATAGTCCTCAACCACATCTATTATAACAAAGACATGTTTGATTTCCCTATGATTTTTTCTGCCTTTCAATTCTTGTTCTCTGAGGGTAAATTATAATGATGAATTATGTGTCAGGCAGTTTCCATGTGTTATTATACTTATATAAAGTAACAATTCCAATTTGACACACTTCGGAAGGGTTTACATTCATAGTTTTTAATCAGAGACAATGATGTTTCTACTATAATGTACTCAATGTAAAACTAATTTGTGTTTAAAAAGGCCTTAGTATATATATTAGGAAAAGCAAACATAATGCTCAATAAATATTTTCTGAGTGTTTAAATGACAAAAAATTATAGATAAGCTATCTTAACTGTCGCCTCCAAAATTTATCTTATAGATTAATTGCCATTGTGACACTGTTAAAATGTGCAGACTTTAAGAGGGGATTAGGTTATAGGGCACACCCTCTTGAATTAAGGTGTTTACCATGATAATTTAGTAACAATAGGTGGGGAAAGTTTGATCTCTCCCCTCCCCATACACACTTACTCTGTCTCACATATGATGCATTCTCTGTGGGAGCCCATTTTCAGGTTCCTAGTGGCTTTACTCAGCAGGTCTGCATAGAGAGGATGATTGGACCACGGGCCTGAGTGCAGGTGTCTGAGATGGTCTGCACTTGGCTGTGCTGGGGGAGGTCTTTTGCTCCACCCCTTGGCATTTCTATAAATACCTTAGGGCAGAGACAGTCAGGGCCTCTCATCCTGTATTTTCTATCTGTTTATCTCCACAATCTAAATCCTTCTATCTAATATTTCGTGCTGCTCACACTCAAGAAAACTCTGGGGAACCGTGGGGTTGGTGGATAAACGCCCTACAATTCTGCCATGTTATGTTGCAACAAAAAGCAAGACAGAAGGACTCTCTTTGTACTCCAGCCTCCAGAACCATGGACCACATACATTGACTCATACAAGTACTCTTCTTGTACTCCAGCCTCCAGAACTGTGAACCACATACAATGACTCATGACTGACCCATTATGTTGAGCAGAAGAAACAGATGAAAACTTAGTGTGGCTCCTGAGGGCATTTTGAGTCACATAAATAAGCCAGTTTATACTCCACTAATCTGTTTTATTTAGCTTTATTTTTGTGGAGCTTAGTTATACTGCAGATACTAATGGAAAAGATATAAAGCTAGATGCCAAATGGAAAGTTGCTTGCTCTCAAATAGTCCCCAGGTAAGAATTAAGAGCCTTCATTAATTTAATCAATACTCTCTGTGTGCTCACATTCAGTCACTCATTCTTGTATTTATTCATTGTACAAATATTTACAGAGTGTTGACCTGTGTTTTCCTTGTCCATGTACTGGGGATGCTGTGGTCAATAGGACAAAGTTCTTTTGTCATTAAGTTCACCTTGGAGTGTAGGAGAAGAGAAAAATGTTCTCCAAGATTGATAAGTACTTCAAAGATGAGGGAAGGAGAAGGTGGTCCTGCTTACAGGGGGTGGAGTTGAACCTAGGGCAATAGACACCTAAGAGTTAGGAGTGGCCCCTTGGTAAAGTGATACTGTGTTGAGAAGTGAATTCCTATGAGGGCCCAGCCACATGAAGACCTAAGGGAACAGGGGATGCAGCAGCAAGAGGCAGGGAGACTGTAAGCAGGAGAATAGAGGTGGGCAGATCTGTCAGGGAGTCCCAGGACTGCAGAGGCAGAGCATTCGCCTAGCAGCTTGAAGCCTTAGGTTCAATCCTTAGTACCACATCCTTCAAATGTGAAGTAAAGCCACTGGAAGGTTTCCTTGAATCAGATTTGTCCCCGCCTCCCTGGTTAATGTTTAATGAGATTGTTTTATAGTCAACAGTCTTCATATTTGATAGTTTAAAGGAAGCAACTATATTTAATTTACTAGTGACAGTAAGTCATTATACATCCTCAGGCTTTGTATGAATTTATATTTTGTCAGTGTTTTATGATTTTTGTCCCTAAGTTATACTTGTAGCTTATTTAAGAAAGTTCGATTATCTTGATTTAATAAATACTGTATTCCTTTTAGCTTGCTAAACTTATAAAAGTAGAAAATACACTGTATTCTTTCGAAGTTTATAGTCTAGTAGAAAAAGAGACATGTAAAATGCATGTTACAAGTTTGCTATGTATGTTCTTTTCCGCTCTCTCTCCTCCCGTACTCCCCCCTCCACGCGCGCGGTCCTTCTCTCCCCCTCTTCTCTCTCTCTCTCTCTTTTCCCCTTTTTCTCCCAATAAAGCTCTAAAAAGGTTAAAAAAAGTTTGCTATATACCATGAGAAAAGTATATATAATATCTCGTATGAGCATCAAAAGACGGATGAGGGATGAGTTGATGGCCTAGTGATTAAGTGCTCAAGCATGAGAACTGGAGTTCAAACCCCCAGAATGCCATGTAAATGCTAGGTGGGTATGGTTGCCTACTTCTAGTCCCACCCTGGGAAGGTGGAAACAGGATCTGGAGCAAGCTGGCTTACAAAGCCAGCCAAATCAGGGAGCTTTGGCTTCTATTGAGAGATCTTGCCTCAACTAGTTAGATGCAAGAATGACCCAGGATAATTACTAGTATCTACCGTGGGCCTTGAAATGTATGTTCACATGTGTGCTTTTTGAAACAGGGTAACAAGAGTTAATTAAACCAAGGATCCTGATATTGTAAACTGTCTTTTGAAAGAGCTTATGATTTCTAAATTTCATGAATTTCCGCACACATGTATGTATTACAACTTAATATGTATGCAGAAATTGAATTGCTTTTCTAAGGTAGAAAAGCTTATATCTCTGTATTACAGACAGTCCTGGACCTAGCATGGTTCCATCATAGTTTTTCAAGATGTTGCAAAGGTAGCATGCATTCAGTAGAAACAGTACTTTTTAAATTTTGACTTGTGATCTCTTCCTGGCCTGGTGATATTCTTGTAATGCTGGGCAATGGCAACAAGCCCAGCCATGAGTTTACAGGGTAAACACCTGTGCCCTAAAGTGCACCACACTGCTAAGCTCTGATACTCTATAGCTTCCATATATTAAGTGTCTCCTTTTTATTTGCCATATTGTCAGCTTCCTCTGGGTTTGTAACTGCACAGGATGCTGACTGTTGGTATTATTACCCTTCTCCCCACTGTTTCCTTTCACCTTCCATTCTCCACATTCTAAAGGTTACATGAGGTGGGAAGAAGGGTGGGGGCTGTTAGAATTTTGATGGGGAGGCTAGCTCATCAGGCAGTGGTGAGCAATGCAAACAAAATCAACAATACTGTATAAGAATTGCTCTTTGGGAGGAGGCTTCTTAGCAAACTTTGCCAATTTGTTCTTTGAAAACAGTGGGTTATGGTTATAAAAAGGGAAGCAAAGGGCCAAGGAGATAGCTTGGTGCTGTCATACAAACAATAGGACATCAGTGGTATCCCACACAAAGAAGCCAGTCATGATGTCATGTGCTTGGAATCACAGCATTGGGATTCATTTCCATTGTCCTTCATGCTTGGATTCTTTAACATTTTGAAATTTTAGAAATATCAAGTCATCATGTCACCATATCAGTGTTCAACTATGACAAGGATTGGACATTTGAATCTGATTGAATATTTGAATCTGATTGCCATTCACTGCTACACATGATGTGTATTTATGGTAGAAAGTCTGTCATTTATTATTTAAGTGGAAATTTAAACACTATTATCTCATTCAAATATATGAACATCTTAAAATATTTTATGAATCTCTGAGAGATGACTTGGTGGATAAGAGCACATGATACTCTTGCAGAGGACCTGAGTTCAGGGTTCTTAACACCTATGGTAGGTGTCTCTGTAACTCCAACCCTAAGATGGTCTGATGATTCTGGCTCTGTGCGCATATACATACATATGCATAACCCCCTCCCCCTTTAACCCATACACACACATAATTAAAAGTAAAAAATAAATCTTAGAAGAAGAAAAGATGCATACCATGGGTTGTGAGCTCCTTTAGGACAAAACTCTCTTCCCCACTATACCTGTTCCTGGTGTTGGGATGTAAGCCTTCAATCTTGTCTGCAAAATTGCTCAATTGACTGACTTTTAAAATGTATCTTTGTAGGCATTGCTTATGCGTTCAATGAATGTTTATACAGCATAATTTTACAAAACTGTGACTCAATTATTTTCTGTTTTCTAAAATGCCATTTGAAGATAAGATATTAATAATTTTAGACTTAGGGACCAATAGTAAATTAGCATAAACAATGAGTCACTTACATCCTTGCTATACATACACCGAACACTGGCCAAAGAATTATAAACAGTTACAGTAGTTCCAAACGACTTCTCCTCCTCCTCCCTTTCCTCTTTCTCCTCCCTTTCCTCCTTCTCCTCCTCTTCCCTTTCCTCCTCCTCCCATTCCTCCTCCCTTTCTTCCTTCTCCTCCTCCCTTTCCTCTTTCTCCTCCCTTTCCTCCTCCTCCCTTTCCTCCTCCTCCTCCTCTTCCTTCTTCTCCTTCTCCTCCTTGTTCTCCTCCTCCTCCTTCTTCTTCTTTCTTCTGTTTTTTAGACAGGGGTTCTCTGTAGCTCCAGCTGTCCTGTTTACGAGATTGGCCCCTCACTCAGAGATCCGCCTGTCTGCCTCCTGAGTGCTGGGATTAAAGGTGTGCACTGTCACTACCTGCTCTGGAGCACATCTTGATGTGGGGCCTGTGTGAAAGTTAATGGAGAGAGAATGTTGCAGTTGTCATCTGATGTCATACTTGCATTTTTAATAGCTAACACTCTGTATTCTTAGCTATTTTGTCTCAACTACTGTATTGGGATCATCTTTACAAATGGAATATTGACTGACTTAGTAAAATGGAGCTTACTTGTTGTTCTGGCTACTTTTGCATTGATGTGACCGACATACCCAACAGAGACAACAGGAGGGAGGGAGGGAGGGCTTTCGGTTTGGGCCTGGTGGAAATGTGTGGCGGAGTTTGTGACCACAGCATGTGTGACAGATTCCTTCCGTAGATGCAGGCTCGGGCTGAGAGCAGAGCAGAGTGGGCACTTGGAAGCTGCACTTGTTACCCTTGGAGCCTCTTTCCACCTGGTGCCCCGTGCATACTACCTTGTAAAGACTCCATAGTCCCCCACCCCCAATAATTGCCAGCTGCCACTGAGCAAGCACTCACCTTAGAAGCCTGTAGGGGAACTTTAGATTCAAGCCTTAATACTAGCCGTCGTATTTTTCAAATAAAATAAAGGCATATTTCAATCAGAAAGAAATGATTTAGGAGGCCAAAGACCTTAAATAAAGGGACATATTCCCTACCCCCCCAAAATAAGAATTTATCATGCTTGAATGGGCGTAGCACTTGCCAATTTAATTATGTCTTGGGTTGAGACATAATGTTAATGACAAATAAGTATTGAGGAATTAAAAAGCTCTGGAATATGATTTTAATTATTTATTATCATACTCTTTAAATGAAAGAAATAAAGCAAGTTACTTGGAAGTTAACCCCCCTTTGTATGATTCTTAAAGTTAATTAAATTCCTATCAAAGTTAGAGTCACTAATTTAAAAAATGTATTTGGAATGAAAATCATTTCATAATATTATTTAAATTCTATTTTTACTTGTAATAAAAATTATTTACTTTACTTGCTTTATACTTCTGTCCAGGAATATGCATCATATCATGGGAACAAATGAAGTTTTTTGTAAAGTTTTTATTTTATGTGTATGGGTGTTAGGCTTTGATGAAAGCACTCTGCTGATTTTTTTATTGACAAGTTTTCATATGCCCACTTTCCTGATTGCAGCTCAAATGCAGTCTGTCCTTGGAAGTGATAGGAAGTAATGGTTTCTTTGGCATTACAATACATTAAAAAAGCAATTTTTATTGTTTTACATACCACCTCCTCTTTTTTTTTTCTTTTTAAATCTCACCAGTCGAGTTATGTTTAAATAGGAAGACAGTATCTCTGTTGGCTTTGCCTTTTTCCTACCAAGGGGTACTTAGAGACCGTCTCTTCATGGCTGAGAGCGCAGCAGTACAGGGGTCATTTTCAAAGTGCTTACACGGGCGGCCTTCAGTGTTAGGGCAGTTGTGTGACTGTGTACCTGTTGGAGAAGAGTCACTGTGTTCCTTTGCTTTGTTTTGCTATCTAGTGCTTTGTCTTGAGTCTTAAATCGGTCAGAATTAAGATCTTTAAAAGAAGTACCACCTCCATCACTTCTACTCTGTAGGGGAGGAAGGTGATGAGTTACACAGAAGCTGGAGGTCTTAAAATGCATCGGAAGGAACCTAAGAGTGACACTGTGTGACAGTACTCTGGCAGATTGTGACGTTGGTGTCTTAATTCTGTATTCTTTTCTGAATATTAGGTGACTTTCTTCCTTTTGGTGTGTTCTCTTCTCTCTTACATTGTTTTAACAAAAATCCTGTTTTAGGTCTCCTTTTGTGATTAAAGTCACCAATTTCCACATCAGATCGGAGATCTTGGCATCTGTGGATTGCTCTCTTCTGACTCCAGGAAGTCAGACCTGAAAAGGCATGTGGTCTATCTAGTCCCAGTGTCCTCTGTTTCCCTTCCATCCCCACATTGCCATCCCCAGCTCACACTGAGACAGCTGTCTGTTCACCTAGCACTTTCTGTTTCCAAGACCATCTCTCCTCTTCTCACACTGTGGATAACGTTGCCACATTAACATAGCTGAAGTCATGGTTGCTTTTTCTCACATTTATTTATGCTGTTCTCATTTTGTGGAAACATCTTTTCCCACCTGTGTGTAGTCAAATGCTGCACATCTTTCCTTCTGGGTTCTGGCTGAAAGGGAGTGTGAATTGCAAAGTCTGGAGTCAAGTGGCTTCTCTATCATTGGACACTTGGTGTTCTCTTATCGTGGAATGCTAGAGCAGGAAGGCTGTAGACGTCATCTCTTCCACTCACTTGACTTTCTGGTGAGTAAGTGACTTTCCCGGACCAGAGCTCTAAACAGATGCAGCCCTCTCCTAATCTCAACTCCAGAATACTTTCTTTTGTATTTTACTTCCTCTCACTGTAAAGTGCCATGTCTTTCATTCTAGAGGCTTTTTAAAGAGAGTGTTTATTATTTGCTTAGCTTGAGACCAGAACCTTCTTTTAACCTCTTTTGTATTCGCCAGTAGTTTGTATGTAACAGACTAATTCTTCCTTCCTTTTGTAGCGAATACTTTTCAGATAAGAGGATGGGTTAACCTGACATGGTCGTATATACTTGTCATGTCAGCACTGAGGAACCTGGGCAAGAAGTCTCTGATTTCAAAGTTTCTGATTAGGTTACTTAGGGAAACAGGTCTCAAATACATAAATAGACTAAAATTTTAAATAAAAATGTGTGTACATTTGTAAAGATATTAATGACCAAATATTATGGTATATTTGTTTAAAAGGGATGGGGGGAGCATTTATCTATCTATCTATCTATCTATCTATCTATCTATCTATCTATCTATCTATTTATTTATTTATTTTTGAGGCAAGGTCTCCTATATTCCAAGTTGGCCTTGAACTCACCATGTAACTGAAGGTGGCCTTGAACTGCTGATCTTCCTGTCTTTATCTCCAGTGGCATTATAGGCTTTTATTTCTATGGTGTTATGGATCAAACCTAGAGCGTTTGTATATGCTGGACAAACACTTTACCAAGTGAATGACAAATACATGCCCTGCCCCAGAAGTATTTGTCATAGTCTGATAGTAACCATCTGTTCCTCCAGCTTTACTGAACACAAAGTAGTGGGAAACAGCAAAATATAATTGAAAATTTTCATTCTGTTTTGGATTTGGCTTGTTTGCAGTGTTAACAACACTAACTGAAGCATAAAACGAGACATTACATCATCATTGTAATGTCAATTTCTAAGGAGCTGAGTTATTTTATTAAGAAAACAGTTTTGAGTGGAAAGGATTTATTGCAGGAGTGTATGTATAGTATGAGCAAGGAAGGCACTGCTCCCCCCGCAAAGCAGCAGATTTTATTAACAAGAAATATGACATAATTCTTTAAATTATTTATTACTTTGTATGTGTGTATGTTTATATGTGGACATGTGCATGTCGTACTATGTGTGGAGGTCAGAGGACAACTTATGGGAATTGGTTTTCTCCTTCCTCCATGTGAGTCCAGAGGATCAAACACAGAGGGCTTGGTGGTAAGAGCCTTTAACCACTGAGCAATCTCTCCAGCAAAAAATAGGATAACGGTCCATTGTTTTGATTCATAAGCCGTGATTGAGAACTGCCTTGTGGAGTCTTGGGTTTTAACATTTTCTGAATATGCTTGTTTTAAAGTATGTAAGCAAAGCAACTAGAATCATAGTTCATATATGTACTCTATAATTCCTTTGCAACCCAGAATGAATAAAAATGGGGCATTAGAGGGCAACTTAAATACTTCTTGGGTGAATAAAGCATGGGCTTCATGCCTACAGTTGAGGGGATTCATCATCTGCTGTAGCTGTAATACAGAGGTGACACCAAGGTGAAAGCAGGCTTGCAGAATGGTTGGAAATCATTGATATTCTAACTTGGAGGCTGTAAATGGCTCAGTGGCAGATGGAGTCTTTGTCAAGGAAGAAAAATGGCAGCTTTCTAGTGCATAGATGCTTTGCTAGCACCTCAGCACACTGGCTGTGACCTTCTTAGATTCAGACTCTTCTAGCTCTAATAAATTGTCCTCGGCTTTTATTCACCAAAAGTAGATAAATAGTAGTCATTACATTTCAGTACAAATTGAGGTGTTTCATTATGAAGAGACATAAACATGTTTTATTGTCCACTCTTTAAGGAAGTAAGCTTTTAAGGGAATTTGCATTTCTTGTCATCAGAAACCCTGACTTTCTCAGTTGATTTGCAAGATTAAAAGCACCTAGCATAGTCTTTGTTTTAGTTAAAAAAAAAAAAAAAAAAGAATATTACAATTTGAAAGAAAATCCTAGATTGACACATTCAGTTTACAGATGAAGAGACCAAGACTCAGGATGATGTATTCAGGACCCATTTTCCCAATTCACTGTTAAATCTCAAACCCAGGACAAATGGCTAACTGTGGTGCCTATGCCAGGTTCTCTCAGCATCCCTCAGTCCCTACCTGTTACAGAGTATGGCTGGCAAGCCCCGCCCCTTACCCTAAACTTCTTGGTTCCAGAGGCTGGACTGCCCTTTCCCCATCCTCCCTTCCCTATACAATCCAGCTGTTTTGGTTACCCAGCCCTTTTTGTCTACCCTCTACCCTCCTGGCCTCTTGGTCTCCTGGCATCCTGGTCTCTTGGCTCTTCCTTCTCCTTATATGTCCCTGCTCAAGGTCATGTCCACTCTGGACTCTCTCAGATGTCTTTGCCTCTGGCTATGTTCTCCCTCATATCTATATTAAACCTCCTCCTCCACCAGATCTAGGAGCAGTTATGTCCTTTTTTATTTCTCTTTTTCATTGATTCATGACTTACAGATTGATAGATTATGATTTGTTGTACTTAGAAGTTATTTTTAATTTTGGAGATACTACTTAAGAACTGCCCTGTGGAGTCTTGGGTTTTATCATTTTCTGAATATGCTTGTTTTAAAGTATGTAAGTAAAGCAACTAGAATCATAGTTCATATATGTACTCTATAATTCCTTTGCAACCCAGAATGAATAAAAATGGGGCATTAGAGGGCAACTTAAATACTTCTTGGGTGAATAAAGCATGGGCTTTAAGTACTTTAAGTAAAATTAAAAATTACCATAGAAGGCACACACTTATTTATAATAGCTGCATAAAGAAAGTAACTGTAGAGTCTTTCATTTATTATTCAGTTTCAGGTATTTTCATTAGAAAGAATCCCAGCTTTCATTCTAGTCCGATCACTGGAGTGAATAACAATTGTGTAGTTGTTTATACGAGGAATATGAAGTGATGTAGCATCAGCTTTGTTATTCCCTAATAAATACTTGTTTGTGTCTTAACCAACTGAGTCATACAGACAAATCTGAAGCCTAAAATGGTTCATCCTACAACTTTTTAACTTGTAATGCTGTGGGAGCACTGTGCATTCAGCAGTTACTGCACTTTGAAATTTGAAGTTTGATCTTTTGCTGTGCTAGCAATACACGAGAAGATACTGTTGGTGCCAAAGAGCCAGAAGTGAGCCCCAGGTCTGTCAGCTGTGAAGTCACAAGGCTAAAATGTAATAGTCTGTATTACACTGTGTTGCTAATTTTTGATTGCATCAGTGAGATTATAAAGTACATTTCCACTCACAATATTTCTATGTTTCACTGGATTTAATATGTAATCCACTGGATATAATCTGAGTACGAATTGAGCAGTATTTGCTTTATATTGTGAATTTTAGAAATTTTAGAAATACTACATTTGATGTTAAATTACTTAGGAGTTTGTAGGTTGTATTATGAAATACTTTGAAAAACTGTTGCATGCGTCAGTGAGAACTTATTTTGACTTTAGTGGAATGTAGGTACCTATGAGAGTATGTTATCATGTAGAGTATGTTCGGTTGAAAAACTGACCTATAGTGGAGAGTAACGACAGAAGGAAAAATGGAAACACCACACACCTAAAATCTACTCAAGCACTCGGCAGTCTCCAGAGCAGTGGTTCTCAACCTTCCTAGTGCTGCGACCCTTTAATACAGTTCCTCATGCTGTGGTGATCCCCAGCCATAAAATTATTTTTGTAGCCGGGTGGTGGTGGCGCACGCCTTTAATCCCAGCTCTCGGGAGGCAGAGGCAGGTGGATCTTTGTGAGTTCGAGCCCAGCCTGGTCTACAGAGCGAGATCCAGGAAAGGCGCAAAGCTCCACAGAGAAACCCTGTGTCGAAAAACAAACAAAAATTATTTTGTTGCTATTTCATAACTGTAATTTTGCTGCTGTTATGAATTGTAATATAAATATCTTATGCAGATGGTCTTAGGTGACCCTTGTGATAGGGTCTTTCAACCCCCAATGGGTCACAACCCACAGGTTGAGGACGGCTGTTCTTGAGTTAGAGAAAGGAGTCATGGATATCAGTGAAGAAAAAGGCCCCTAGCTTTAGAGGGTGTCTGCTTTCATGTGTAGCACTTCAGATCCAGACTTGTCATCTAGTGTCTACAAAAGTGCAGCGAAAGGAGATACACTAACGTGCTATCTGTGCACTTTGTAAAGCTAAGATTATAAGTCTTAACATTGTTTTGAATTAAAAGTTTGAGCTTAAAGTTTCAAAATCCTGAAACAACTTTTTAAAAACAACAAACTCCAATCTTGTGTTTTCACATAGAATGTAGATATGAAAAATATGAAGCAGAATATCCTGAGGTGAGCACTCCTTGTGAATATGCTGATAAGTAGCTATTTCACCTGTTACCTGCTTTAATATTAAATGATTATACTCAGATAGACGTTAAATGATAGTCACTGAGTTATTGAACAGCGGAGTAATAGGTACCTATTTATGGAAAGTGGTAAGCTTAATGACTGGACAACACAGACTTACTCGTGTGTCTTATTCTATGGGTAAAAGACAAAATAAGGTTTGATTTGCTGTGTGACCATCAGCACTGTGAAGAAAAATAAAGCGAGTGAAGGGCCAGAAGTGCAGGGTGTGAGTTGACAGCTGCTCTCGCGTGCTCATCAAAGGCTCTCTGATCAGAGAGCAGCCGAGCTGCGTGAGCAGCCTCAAAGGGGGCTGTGGGGCCCAGCCCCAGAAGGATAGTGAGCAGCCCCAAAGGGGACTGTTGGGCCCAGCCCCAGAAGGATAGTGAGCCCTGTGGGTAGGATTCTGTGAGTGACAGTGAGTAAAATGCTGCTAGTGGAGAGGTTTTGTATTCTTTGGGTCTTTTTGTTGTTTTGGTTTTGAGACAGGGTTTCACATGGTTGCTTAGGCTGCCGTCAAATTCATGATAGTTTCTTGAATGCTGCGATTAGAGGCATGAGCCCACTGTACCTGATCCTTGTTGTCAAATCAGTGTTTTCCAAAGTAATTGTGTCAGAACATTGGTTGTATGGAGCGTTACATGAAAAGAAGATTCATGGTTAAGTAAACTTGGGAGGTGTAAGATTAACATTAGGCCGGGTACACACAAGGCACATCCTGGTAATGGCAGTTTGGAAAGCTTAGACAGGAAGATTGTGAGTTGGAGGCTAAGATGCTGTCTTAAAAAAGGGATGGAGGGAGGGAACTAGGAAGGGAGAGAAGAGTAGTGGAGGGAGGGAAATGAAAGAAGAAATTGTTAAACAGGCTTTGTTTGATTGAACAGTTGTTCCTGGGCATCTTTTAAAGTACCCATGTGTTTATGAATCTACAGCATATTTGACCTTCAAAGAATATCTTAGGAAACTGCATCCATCCTCCATGCTGTTGTAAATGCCTACTAGACAGTACTAGAGGCTAACTACCAGGGAGGAAAGTTGCTGTTGCACAGTGTCTCTGCTTCCCCTTGGCAATCCTCCCAGCCTGTTCCTTCATTGAGACACACGTCTTTTTTCACCCTTTCTTCTTTTCCTTTCTAAATATTTCTCAAATACATGTTTCTTGAAACCTCTGCCGAATACTCTCGTGTGTGTGTGTGTGTGTGTGTGTGTGTGTGTGTGTGTGTGTGTGTGTGTGTGTGTGTGTTGCAACAGGCCCAGACTGGCCTCAAATTTATGGAAATCCTCCTGCCTTAATCTCTCAAGTTCCGGGTTCCAGGTGTGAGCACCCACACTCAGCCGGATGCCTAAGTCTTCATGTAGGTTTGCACGATGTCTCATTTGGCCTGTAGCAATAAGCTGAGTAACTGGTGCCTCTTGCTGTGCCCTGTTCATCCTTGTCTTAGTGATGATTTCATTGATACCATCACTCTAACTAGGTCATTCACCTACTCAAATCCTGCACTGACTTGTAATCACTCACAAGTCTCTTGAAGTCATTCATAAACTGTTCCATTTATCTGAAGGTATACCTCAGCCTCTTGTACTTACTGCTCCCTACACTTGAAACCATTTAACTGTACTAAAGCAGGTGCTGTGTATGCAGTCCCCCTCTCCTTACTCAGAGCTATGTGACCCACCCTTCCGCAGGGAGCCTAATTTTTTTATCCCCTCCCGTCTTTGTTTTGTTTTTTTGAGCCGGAGTGTCACTACACAGCTCTGGCTGTCTTGGAACTCTCTATGTAGACTAGGCTGGCTTAAACTCAAAGAGATCCACCTGACTCTGCCCCTGAGTACTTGGAACTAAAAGTATACACAATCACACCAGGCTAATTTTTTATTTTTAAAAGTTTTAGAGTGGATGTCATTTACAAGAACTTTCAAGATCTTCCTGGGTAAACCCAGGTACTTATGCATGAATTTCATCAGAACACTGAGTGTGATGAAATAAAAATTCAGATCTGCATTGCCCCCTCCATGTACTGCACAATTGTGTTAGGTGTCTAATCACATAAGCAGATATGATAAGAGTTGAGATTAGGTAAATAGTGGAAAGCATTCTGATGGAAAGACCTCAAGTTCTCTTTCTCTGCTCATAAAACTGATGGCTTATAGATTAGGATGTATAGCTGTAAAGTTTTAAAAAGAAAACTGGAAAATTATGAGCTCAACCTTCGGAATGAATTCTCATGTGATATGCAAAAAATGTTATCTCTAAAGGGAAACAGTCAACTGGGTATCATCAAAGTTAAAGATACTTTTTGGAAGATCCTATCAATATAATAATAGGTCGGACATGGAGTGGGGAGGGGCCCCCAACTCCCCACCCGTAGTGGAGGGGCTGCTGACAGTCAGTGGCTGCTGAGGAAAGATGAGTCTGTTTTCTTGGTTACACTCCAGGCCTCCCTGCCCCCAACCCATGATGCTTCCAGTGTGCAGGTAAGGACAATACCACATGGACTTGGGGTGTTTGAAAATAGGTATATAGTTTTTTAAAGATGATAAAAGGATACTATGAGGAAAAACTTCAAAGCTACATTTCTGAGAATATCTAGGGTATAAAAAAAGTACACAAATTAATATTGAGACTGTTTATTGTCCAATTAAAAATGGGCAAAAGGCAAAAACAGTTTGACCATGTAGATACTTTTTGAGCCTATGAAGAAATGATTAATTTCACAGGGCACTAGGAAAACCCAAAATGACATTTCATTCCTCACTAAAGAGAGCAGATAAAATCAAAGTTAGAGGTTGTGGAAATGGCTCAGTGAGGAAGAGCATTTGCTGTGCTGTTGTTGGGACTTGAGTTTAAATCAATTCATGTTTAAAGCTATGTATGATCATGCACAGCCTGTAACCCTGGTATTGGAGAATGTGGAAGACAAGGGGATACCTGGGGCTTGCTGGCCCCCCCAGCCAAGCCCCAGGTCAATGACAGTCCTGTCTCAAAGGAATAAAATAGTGATAGAGGAGGACACCAAACATCCTCATCTGTTCTCTTCATGCTTATACACTGCACATGTATACCATATATACAAATCAAAAAATGTTTTGTTGTAGTGAAAATACCACATCCTGACAAGAATGTTGAGAGATTGGGTTCCAAATACATTACTGGTGGGAAAGTAAAAT